>NC_042299.1:13917878-14217878 GCF_901000725.2 Takifugu rubripes | reverse complement strand
TGGGAATGTGAAGGGGAAAGAACCAACTCTGGAACTTTGAGAATCCTGATCCCCCAACACGCTGGTCTAAAACTTATAGAAATAATTTTTCTTCTTTTTTGTCCTTCCTGTTTGTTTATAACTCAGACATTTAATGCAAATGCAATCGTCCCTCGATAGTCTCTGCAGCGCCGGTGCTGCCGTGCGGGTTGATTAAAGTCAGCTGATTTAGATTTATTATTTCTATCCACTAGATATATTCTGCTTTATCACACAGGCTTTGGAAGGCGTCCAGATAAAACAGGAAGTCACGCAAATAGAAGAAGAGAGGATTCAGGTCCTCAACAACATTGAGGAGTTGGAGCAGAAGATCAAAGATGTGGACAATCAGATGGAGGAATCTGTGCGGGAGGTAACGCAAATATTGCAGGAGAAGCTTTAAAGAGGCTGTTCTTATCTGGTCTGAACTGTTGACTTCAGGACACCAACAGAAGGTCAGCGCGTCATTAATCACTGAAGCTCGTTCCATCCTATTGTCCCGTCGTCTTCAGGGACATTCAGGCTTTATCTTGGTTCATGTCTTAGCTGCTTTGTCGCGCAGTAGAATATATATTAAACCGGCTCGTTGTGCTGGTCGCCGCAGACGGAGGTGGAGTGCGCTCTGCTGGAGGGGGAACAGGAATCCGAGATGGCCCAGCTGCAGAGGGAAAAGGAGCTTCTGGATCGGCTGAAGGAGAAGATTCCAAATAGGGAGAAGAAGAGCCACAGAGAGAAGTCTCAGGCAGGCAAAACTACCTTCTCCTTTATTATATGTGCTGCGCACAGTTGCCAGTTGTGTTAATTTTGTGTGCCGTTAGGCATAAGAGCATTAATGACGATACTTTTCTGCAGCATGCCAGTGATATCAGGATGGGTATCTGCTTTCATTCCACCCATTTCTGCCTCGATTAGACCTCTTCACCTTCTATTCTCTGATCTTGTGTCCTGGATTTTGCCCTGTCAGAAGGGGAACCAAACAGCTACCATGTGTTTTTTTTCCCTTTAAGCGTGACTGCTGTTTTTTGGTACATGTGGTAGCGCTTTAATCTTAATTGTTAATCACCACATGACATAAGTGTTTGCGCGTGTGCTGCTCCATCAGGAGGCCGAGCCACAGACTAAAAGTTTGGAGGATTTGGAGTTTCAGAAGCTGGAAGGAGAAATCAATCACGCAGAAGAGTCAGATAGTCACAATCAAGAGCTGCTGAGGGAGATCGCAGAGTATCAGCGCCTCGCGGTCACACGCAAGGTACAGCCCAGATTTTTACCATACAGAGAGAGATATCTGCCATTGTGTGTCTACAGCCTGCAGCAATATACGAGGTCAATTATCTCCAAATTGGCCACATCCTTTTAAAGTTCTGTTCCTGGCTTCTCTGGTTTCAGGAAAGCCACAGGTAACATGTCAGAACAGTGTGAAGATAAATGGGCCAGCCTAGTTTTGATGCGACATTGAAACTCATGGCTTTGCTTCGGCGAACTCTGGGCTGTTGCGTAACAATGTCGTGCATTATCTTCGCCTCAGGAACGGCTGGCGACGCTGAAGAAGCAGTCCTCTCAGATCGCTTTACAGGCTCAGCAAGAGAGAGAGAACTTCCAGAGAGAGAAAAACAATCTGCTCGTCATGCTTCAGAAGGTGGGGACGGTGGCCGCGTGCTGCTGCTGTAAGCGTTGCGTTGTGTTCACACCGCTCTGATGCCTGCAGGAGAGAGAGAAGCTGGCGTCTCTGGATGGAAAGTACGCAGAGTTGTCTGCGGGGCAGACTTTTTCCAACAGCCGCGTGTCCATCACAGAGGTGGGTCCCAGCAGAAAGCGCCATCGCTCTCAGGGCCAGTTTCGGTCACTCTGATGTGACCTTCTGTGATTTCTGGGACTTCTGCAGCATTTGAACCCACTGAGGGAACGAAGAAGAAGCGGCAAAGAAAACTCCTTCCATGTCAGTGAGAATCTACCTCACCGGAGGAGCCAGCAGCTCCTCGGCCCTTATGGCAGATCTCTCGGGCGCATGCCTCCAACTAAGGTCATTGTGTTTTTAACTTAGTTGTATTTATTTCTTATCTAATGTGTCTTAATCTTCCCATAATATACACTGACACACAACAGCTTTTTTCATCTTTTTTTCCGTCCTGTCAGATAATCTCTCTTCTGTGGCTCTTCCTGAAGTTTCTGTTTGATCTCTTTACAACTTTTCTCTTTGAGTTTTTACTTATTCTGGGAGGGCTGGCATTAACTTTGATCACTGTGAATATTCTGAACCAAATCAAAACAAACTTGAGTGCAACTCTGGTCCGTAAATTGTGTCCATTTCTCAGATTTAATGAAGTTGTGTATCTTGGGCTTTTTGTTCTAAATTTTCCAAAGTGGTAAAGCTTGAACAAACAGTATTTAAATCATGAGATCACCATTGCTAAGCAGAGAGTTTCATTGCTATCATCATTATGATCCAGAACTTTTTGTCCCTAGAGAATGATCCACCCAACGGTTTTCCGTTAAAGCCTGGCTTGCAACACTAATTGAGCCAAATGATGACCCTGTAAATTAGATGTTTTCTTGCAGTCTAGTTCTGACAGTATTTGTGCTGTTTTGTCCTGCTCAGGCCCACCTGCCTTTGTCCCAAAGTTCCAGCTGTGGCACCGTCATCCCACAGGGCTTCACCTTTGGTCCTCGGGACCTCAATACCCGCCGCCTTCCAAAGAGTGAGTCAAGACACCTGTCAAAACATGTCTGCTTTAACTTATTTTATAAATCACGGGTACTACAAATTATTGTGACAACAGAGAACACGGGGAAGTCTGATTTCAGATCCTGCTTTATAAAGATGCAGTACCACATTTGTCCTCTAGGTGGAAGCAGTGCAAATTCAGATTGACATCTCAAAGTCATGAAGAGTTTCAATGATATGTGCGACTGGTGTACCATTCTACAGAAGATTGGTCATCATGCTTGAGATCTTTGGATTAATAGAGATGTTTTGCATCTCTCCAATTCAAAGGTTATTTGAATAAGTCCTTATCAGGTAAAAACTAATGTGTCTCTAGTTGCTTAAATAGCTTACAGCAGACAGCGATTTTTCCCTCTCCACAGATCCAGTTTCCAAAAATAAGAAATTCAACCATCACTTGCTCACCTCTGTGCCAGCAGAAAATCCAAGACATGAGCTCATGCATTCTGTGGGTTTTTGCCTCTTTAGTCACTTTAATATTCTCATCTGTCAGCAAGCAACAGCCACGGGTTGAGTGAAGAGCAACAAAGGAGGAGTGATTTTTGCAGCAGGATGGCCTCCGAGCCCAACGTGTTCTTGGATTCCTTCTCCTACCCGGACAACAGCCAAGCCTCAGACACCATCAGTGTGGAGAGCTCAGACAGCCTGGAGACCAGCTTCTCGGCCTGCTCCCCAGACAACATCTCCAGGTCAGAACACAGAAGGTTAAAGTATAGCAGACAGATGCAGATTTAAGTCGTTTACACATTAGGACATCGAGTTCAGAGCGCTACAAAGCTGGCAATGAGTGAATTAATCACCATGTTATCCAACAGTGCCAGTATGTCCAATGTGGCAAAGATCGAGGAGATGGAACGTTTACTTCGAGAAGCCCAGGTTGAGAAGCAGAGGCTCCTCGAGCATCGGGTACCGTCCCACGTTGAGGCAGAGCTTGGAGTGTAAAAGCAGATGCGTGTGCATCTAATGATGGGCGCGATTCCCACCGTTTCACTTGTGCAGGAGCGTGAAATGGAGATACGCCGGCAGGCCTTGGAAGACGAGAGAAGACGCCGAGAGGAACTGGAGAAACGGCTGCAGGAGGAGACGAGCAGGAGACAAAGACTAGTGGAGACCGAGATGAAGCTCAGGGAGAAGCAACGATCACAGGTATTTACAAGAAAAACCCTCATGGAAAAACAAAGCAGAGTTTTGCCATTGACTCATCCCCCCCGCCCCCCCCCACAGTCGCGTCTGTTAAGCTGCTACCTCCCAGTGAGGAAAGACGACTTTGATCTCCACGGCCACATCGAGGCGGCTGGACACAGCCCGGACGCCTGCTTCCACCTGGCCATCACCGACAAAACCTGCCGGGGCTTCCTCGTCAAAATGGGCGGAAAGATAAAGACCTGGAAGAAGCGTTGGTTCGTCTTTGACCACAACCGCAGGACGCTCACCTATTACGCAGGTGAGGCTCCTGTATTTACTGCTGACGTCAGCTGTCTTAGAACCTGCTGAGAACGTTGTGTTTACGTTCTCTGCTCCAGACAAACACGAGACCAAGATGAAAGGAGTCATTTACTTCCAGGCCATAGAGGAGGTCTACTATGACCACTTAAAGAATGCACACAAAGTGAGTCGGTTTACACGTATTTATCAAGACAAACCGCATTTTCCCGCAAGTGTTCAATAAAACATCTTTGTTTTTGTCCCCTCATCTTCCTCCCCTGTTCCGTTTAAATGCGCGTCCACACCAAAGAGCCCCAACCCCTCACTGACGTTCAGCGTGAAGACCCACAATCGAGTGTACTACATGGTGGCTCCGTCGGCCGAGGCCATGCGTATCTGGATGGATGTTATAGTTACGGGCGCTGAAGGACACATGCATTTCATGGTATAGCTGAGCTCAAACAGCCACGAGACCACATAGAAATGTGATAGCGAGGACAGGAAAAACATGTTATGTTTACACTTGTAGCCACAAATATTTTAAAATCATATATGCCAGTAATGTGTGACACATCAAAGATGTGATCTTTATAGTTTTCATAATTAAGCTACTTATTTTTCCTGTGTGCGTTTACACAATATAAGCGACAGATAGCCTCACAAAATCCTGCCCAAAAAGCAAATCCCTAAAGTCTGAGACTCAGGGATTTGCTTCTTAAACATGAAAAGATACTCACCGGTAAAGTATTGCATAAGAGTTTGGTTCAGAGTGATCTTTGTATGACCACTTCTTCTTTGCACCATTCTTTTGGCTGCCGCCTTTTTAGTTTTTAATAATTTCTGTAGATTTTTAAGAAGGGCGTTCTTTGTGGGTGTTTACCCATCTGCACAATGTTTAAATTCATATTAAAAATCAAGCCATTTGGGTTTGGCATCTTAATTTTAAGCATTTTGATTGCTACTTCTTGATTTTAAAGCATAAGTGATTTGTCCGCTTATGGAAATCACAGCTGAATGTCTGATCGGTATTATTCAAAATCAGATCAATTATTCGTTTGTATTACATTTTAGAAATCTCCAAGCGTGTCCTGGGCAGACCTGATACGATGAGGCCATGTTGTGCTGCAGAAATGCTAAAATGAACTGCGTCACCCCTGGTCCTTTTTGCGTCGTTGCGTGTGTCCCCCAGCAGAGGGCGTCAGTGCGGCGCTATTGTCCTGAAATGACGTAATGCTCTGGCTGGGTGGCCCTTAGTCGTTTTAAGAAAGGAGCATCACTGATCATAACATGTGGAAAATCCATCAGCATATGTTTTGTCAAGCCAAACTATTACCACGATTTTTGAAACGATATAGCTTCACAAATCTTTTTTTTTTTTTAATGATTAAACATTTGATTTGTATATCACATGTTCTTCCAGCATTCCAATTTTAGCTGATGATGAAGGCTTAAATTCTATTTTAGAAAGAGCAGTTTAGGCAACCAGAGGTAACATCTTACAAAAAATATTAATAATTACATTTAAATGAATGATTGTCCTCTATTGAGACATGAGCCTTTCAACCAAACAAGTGGTGCATTTACAACATGCATATTTATAAGAAATGCCATACTTTATATTTTGTTTATTGGTATTGGTACTTTTAGATAACTATGCTATGTTTTGATAATTACTAAATGACCGAGAATAAATGATTTCAAGATCAGTGATGCACTGCGAGTACTTTCTGTCTGCCACATTTGTGACATTTTATTTAGTTTTATGACGTTTCCAATCACGTTGGTAAGAGGAAACATCTTTTACTGGCAGTTAAATTTGTCCACAGAAGTATTTTTTTAGGCAATGTTTTCATTTCAGGATAATTGGAAAAATTGGATCCAATTCTAAAACTAGCTCTAAAGTACACTGTGATGGCCCTCATTAATGCACTCATGTTTTCAAACCCCTCCTCCTCCTCGACACTGGCATCATCCTATTGGGTGACCTAGTGGTGTTGGCATGGAAACACAGAATGAAGCATGTTAAATTAGTTCCTGGAGAGGCACACTGTCTCATCAGAGGCTAAAACAGAAAAACAAATATAGAGATGATAGGACACCAAAGAGGCCTGAGGTGTTACGGATGCGGAAGTCTGTCTTGGAAAGGTTAGACGTCGGCCAGCCCATCAACTCTGTAGCAACTTCTGCAACACAGTTTAAAAGTGTATTTCATTTAATTTTGTGGTTGTTCCTTTGCTTATGGCTGTTATGGCAATCACCTTTAGCAAGGCACGAAGACCACATTGGTGGGGAAGTCATGTGAAAGCGCTGTATGGTGACAATAGGCCGCATTGACTGAATGTCCCTGTTATTTATTTGTTTTAAATTGATTTATTACACTGTGACATTTGTCCTGTAACCAGCAGGTTGCCTGGTCTAACATTGCAACCAGATGCTAGTAAAGACACTATTTCCACATCTTATCTCCTACAGGTGTTTCCAAGAAACAAAGCTGTGTTGTTTTAAAGCCACAGGGGGAAAGTGTTCTTTTCCCAGCGAGACAGTTTCAGGCTCTGCTCTGCGGTTCGGCACCTGGTGCGCTGGAGTCCTCGTGTTTTTGGTCCTCGCTCTCTCAGCCTGCAGCTCCAGGCTCCTCAAGGTTAACAGAGCCTCCTTTGGAACCATCCTTTGTCTGTTATTCCTTAGGATAACGCCAGACTGCCTGTAAATACCTCCGTGACTCCAGTGAAGTTCCCAGTCACAAACCTGAGGTTTGACCACAAAACGCCGAGCTTGCTTTGAACCCATGCAGTTTTTTTTTAATGGTTTGCTCCTGGATAAATCAAATGATCCATCTGCTGCTCGGGCTATTGTTCATCCGATGTGTTAAATGCATTTTACCCTGTAAATAGCAATGACACACATCCACAAAGGCTTCTCCCCTGATAATAAGGTATGCATGTTAAGTGTTTCCCTCGTGGCGGATTGGCCAGGCTCTGCTGACATTCATGTGCTCTTTATTCAGGTCAGTGAGCTTTAAGTGTGAACGTGGTCGGGATTATGTTATGAGGACATTCTGGGCTGTAGAAATACAGTGTGTCACCGCACAGATCTAAAATAAGACTTAATAATGTATTTATTTGCTCTCCAGCCTTATGTAATAGGTTTTAAAATAAGATGACATCATTGCATGATCTCTAGCAAATATAATTCACAATTTAAGCAGATTTTATCTTACGGACCATATTGTTTTATTGATTAAATAGGAAACAGAACAACACAGACTATACACAGATACTTTCTTATCTGAGTATAAGTGGAGTAAAAATAAGGTTGTGCCAGTGTTTGAGCAGGAGATCTCATCTCTCGCAAATGTCCAGGGGGCCATTCATAATGGCTGATGTCCAGTTCCATTTAAGGACCTATTTGTCCTTCCTTCCTCAAAGTTAATCTATCCCATAGTTCACAGGGAGAACAGATCATATTACTGAATATAGGAGTAGATGATCGTACAGATGCTGTATAGTTCAACATACAAAAATGAATGGCACATTTTTTTTGCTACATAAAGTACATCCAGAAAAGATGTGGAATGTAAATTTGGTTGCATTCATTTATCAGAGTTCCTGCAGTTTGTCTCCTGGCAGGAAAAAAAAAAGAAGTAAAGGGATCGGTGGTTATTAAAGAGACTTGCTGGAAAGAAAGACCAAAAATACTTGAAGGTTTGTCCGAAACGTGAGAGTAACAAAAGTTAAAAGTCCTGTAGAAAAGGCTGAGAGTGTAAGAAAAGGACCCTGTGAAAGGCACCTGTCCTGGTTGTGACTGTGTGACTGTTCTTCATCCGTTGTTACTGATGCTGCTGTGTGTTCAGGTGTGACCTCCAACCTTTCCTGAGTGCATGTCCAGGAGGGTTGCTCTGGCTCCCTGTTGAGATGATTTGTGCTTCAGCGCTGTCCTCCTTGGCTTGGTTATTGTAGCTTAGCGTGCAGTGAAGAGAATTATAGCGCAAAATATGACCGTAAAAAGGGCAACGATGTTGTGATATCGAGAGTGGAAAAAGCTGTCAAAGCCATAAATCATGTTGTTATCAGATTCAGTCGGTTCCTTTACTTTCTAATTTGGGAGCTGCCGGATGCGTCTGCAGGCTTGTTACCAGCCCTGCGGACAGGAACCCTAGACACCGGTATCTTTGTGCGAGGGGTGTCTCTGGCTACAGGGATTTGGCAGGCGTAATGAGGATGCGGACTGTGTTTCATGGGGATCTTTGTGTCACGCGGGGAACTGGTGAGGGCTTTGGGCTGCGGGGGCTGCTGACTCCTCTCCTGGGTTCGTTTTGAGGTGAGACCCACAGTGCCGACTTCAGGGCTTTTATTTTTGCCCCCTGCATCATGTGAGTTGAAATGCGGTCTCTGCTTTTCGGTCTCAGGAGTCGGCGGCCCTCTGTCAGCTCCGTTATCCACATGTTGACGCTCCCGGACTGGTAGCTTCCCTGCTCTGCCACCTCCGACTACAGGTATTTTGCTGAGTCCAGAAGGTTTTGCATGATGTGTCTTGCCTTCTTTAGAGGAGCTCTTGAGGTTCACCTGTGATGCGTTATGCTGCTCACCTTTTTTGGATGGCACTGTCTGAGCCCTCGGGGGCTTGTTGCTGGTTGAACTACCCACCTGCTCGTCCAAGGATATCTCTCCACTTCCTCCTGTTTTCGAAGGTGCTTCACTTGGCCAAGAGGGCAAAGAAAGTGAAGAATCAGGGGAAGGAATAGGGGCAGATAATGGAGCAAGGATGACTACTGATTCAGAGTCAGGAGCTGGAGAGACTTTAGCTAGTGAAACTAAGACATCCTCATCTGTCTTAAGGGCAGGAGGATCTTCCGGTTTGATCTGATCAACAGCAAATGACAGTATAGATTGCACAGTTTCAATCAGAGCAGGAGGTTCTTTAGAATCATCAGGAGGTGTCTGAGGAGGGTCTTTAGCTACAGAATCTGCTGTCTGAGGCGGATCAGTGATGGACTTGAATTGAGAAGTTAGATTTGGAGTGGTGTCAGTGGATGTTGGGGTTTCTGTAATGATAGTCGCTGGAGTCACGGGTGCAGGGATGACCTCATCTATACAGAGTTGTATCTTCTCTTTAGTTAGATCCGGGAGCTCATTTGAAGTAGTTGAGGGTGTCTCTGAGACAGGTGGAGGACTGGGTTCTGTTTTGCGTGTGAAAGTCAGAATAGGAGAAGGACAAACCCGTGGAACAGTTGCAAGAGAGGTAGGAGGCTGATTTGAGTCCATTTCAGCAGAGGTGAGTGCAGGCTTACCGAATACCGAATCGGTGGTTGTAGATGACGAAAGTGTTGCCATCTTGCAGACGAGGGGCTCAAAATAGGAGGTTCTAATGGTAGAGACGGTTGTCGCCACCACTGGTTCTTTAGATTCTCCTCCAGCTGAGCTTGGGGCAACTGTGGTGGGAGTTTGCAGCTTTGGATTGCTGACAAAATCCAGTTTAGTATAGGAGGGTTTAGTAAATGCTACAGGGGCGGGAGGGCTGTGGGTTACTGGTGGTAACGCAGGAGGTGGGGTAGTTACCTGACTCGGTTTAATTTCTAAAGGAACCGGTTGAGGGGACACCTCAGTCTCTGACGGCAGCGTGCTAACTGTAAAGGTGACTGCTGGTCTAACCGAAGGAACTTTGACTGGAGGCGTTGAGGTGTTTATAGGAACTGTCGTAGCAGTCGTAGTGGAGAAGCTACGCGTGGATTTTGTCAGCAAAGGGGAAGACGATGTAGGCGAAATACTCTCTGTTGTTACGTGAGCCCATGAAGGTTTTCTTGCTGCAAGTGTTGGGCTGGATTTAATAATGCTGGTAGTTGAAAGGGTTGCGGTGAAGCCTGAGCTCAGTGTGTCTGAGCTTGTTGCCAGAGCGGATGCTTTGGTCGTTGTGACAACGGCACTCAGAGCTGGAGCGGTGGAGGAGGTTGTCTGTGCTGGAGGGGATAAAGTTTTGGTTGGGACTGCCATGGTTATGGCCACCGAGGAGGCTTTTTCCACACTGGAATAGCTGGCAGTCGTGGAAGTCAAAGCTGAGGGTGTCAAAGGTTTGTAAAGAGGAGATGTGGGTTTTGATGTAGCATTAGCTTTTCCCCATTCTGCTTCCACATTCGCTATCACGTCTCCACCCCCAGAAATTGATTCAAAGGTGAGAAGAGAGGAGATGTCAGCCAGCAAGTTGTTCAGGCTGTTATCACCAGGTTCCAATGGTGGCTGGGAGGTGGGTAAGGGGGGAACATACTCATCAGCTCTACTCACATTGTCGGTTGGCACCCGGGAGGCTACAGTCGCTGGCGGGGTTGTTGGCGTGCTGTCCTGTGACGATACGCTCTCGACTGGCTCCGTGTTCTCCTGTTCTGGGCTGTCCAGCAAGCGAGGCTGGACTTTAGGAGTGAGTGTAAGGTCTTCTTTGATGATCTCCACGCTGTTTGCGCGGGAAGACTTCAGCAGCGGGCTTGGAGGGACTTCCCCCTTGCAATCTTTATCCTTTGATCTCAGCCGAACGGTGCCAAAGAGACCCTTCAGCCCACGACGTTGGCGACCCACCGGCTGAGACACGGTGTGGACTCGGCGATCCCCTGTCCCCAGCCGACCGCCTCTCAACAGCGACAGAAATTTAAGGGATCTTGCCGAGCTGGTCGAAGAAATAGAGTTGCGAGAATGGGCAAAAGCTTGAATGCCGTCCTCCCCGAGCGCTTCCTCCTCCCTCTGCTCCATCTCTCCTTGACTCACCTCCTGTCCTCGATCCGTGTCTGGCTCCTGCACCAAATCTGCTTCACCGGTCTCGGATAATCCATCCAGCGATTTGCTCTTGTTAACAGGTGACTTGTTGTGTCCGTCCCCTTTGTTCCGAATCGTGAAGATGTTACCTGGCTTGCGTTTGCCAAACAGCTTGAATCCTTTCCTGATTTTTCCGCTCGACTGGGACTCACAAGGCAGGGGGTCCATGCTCTCTTTTTGTACATCCATCTTGTCTGGCTTATTTTTTTTCCCCCTGCGTCCTTCTCTTAATTTCTGCAGCTGCTTCTATGCCACAGCCGGCCGTGTGAGCATTTATAAGGGGAGCTTCAGCCTCCGTATCCGTCTGCAGTCTGTTGTTACCTCTGCTGCTCTTGCTGCATTTCTTTATCGGATGTCTGTATCCCTCCCTTCTTCTGTCTTTCCCATCCAACCCTTTCTCCACTGTCTCCCTGTGAAAGCCCCTCCCCTTTGCCTTGTTTTTTTTTTTTTTTTTTCCTTCTGGCTGCTCTCCCTGGTTGCCATGGCAACTGAGGAGCTAAGCAGCTTTCGTCAGCAATGCAGAGCCAGGGGCTGTCATCAACCCACCCTGAACACAGCGCTCATTTACCCTGTCTGATGACTCTGTTTACATAAACAGCACAGACAAATAGCCCATTAATAGGGAATAATTTTGAATTCCAAGTGAT
This sequence comes from Takifugu rubripes, assembly GCF_901000725.2. Lineage (NCBI taxonomy): Eukaryota > Metazoa > Chordata > Actinopteri > Tetraodontiformes > Tetraodontidae > Takifugu > Takifugu rubripes. Next base: position 14,206,269 of record NC_042299.1, on the reverse strand, counting down.
CTGGCTTTAAATAGATCCCCTCTTCCAGATGATCGCTACCAAACTGTATTTTAGTGCCATGCAATTCCATTCACAACCACCTATAGAAGTTTAAGATAACATATGTTATAAAGCCTCCTTTCATAAATAGGGTGGCATTACACAAGTGACTCCCCTTGATTGGAAGTTCATTTCATTTGATCTGTCCAATGTGCTGCAAATAACTTTAACAAGCCATCACAGAGCAGGTCTTCAAAGTGTCTGTGTGATCTACTTGATCTGAATTGCATAATCTTTTTTCTTTTTTTAATCACACATGTGACATTCATTCTTTCAATCTGTTCCATCCCTAAGGAGTCGGGGCAGCCACCACCAGAGCCTGCGGAGCATTTGAGAGGGTAAAGGGTCACGCTGGCGACCTTTGGGTCACAAATATAATCAACCAAATAATAACTGATACCACAAAATGAATATTTTCAACACAAAATGCTTTATATTGTTGGGGAGACGTGATTTTTTTCCCCCCCATAATCACATTTTATTAGTCACGTAACATCTTGATATCATTAGAGTTGGTTTTTATGTCAAACTGTGGGTAGAGCAAACCTGACCTCTTGTGGGGACTCTAGGAACGATAACGTGTGTTGGACTGTTGAATCATGAGTAAAGCCCCCCCCCATGCCATTTGTTGAACAATAAATTTAAGGGCTGTTTTCGTATCACGCACAAAACGGAGAAACGCAAACCCGTGAACACAAATAAATAAGAGTTATTATTTACTGTTTTCTGAGCAAATGTAAAAATGAAACCCATATATAGTCATAAATCTCTGAGGCCCCAAAAAAAAACACATTTACAGTTTATTATTTTCCCTCACTCTCTCCTAAACATCTTTGGTAACTTTGTCTGTCATTGAGAGAAACAGTCACATAAAAACTATGTTCTTTGTGTAAATAGTAAAGTAAAGAAACCCTTATCAATTAAATCAGCCCGATAGTATCATAAAAAATGTAAACTTCTTATTTTAGTTATTGTATTATCTTGTATTGTGTTTTGCATATAATACAGACATTATGGGGACTCCTCAGTAGTTTTTCCAGTTGTTTAAAAAAAGCGGCTCCTCTGTTTAGACGGTGTGCTCCACAAGAGAACCTTGTAGGTCAGCATTGGTGTTCCTTTCATTGTCATCTTCTTCAAAGATAATGGGATCATACGTGCGATGGTACAAGAAGTAGTTGACTATAGTGATGATGAACATCTCCATGATCATCATCTGCTGACTTAGCACTGTAAGAGAGGGGAGGAGAGAGCGGGGGGAAGGAGGGAGAGAGGTCAGGTTTTATATAATGGGAGTGACAACATCAACATTTTTAGAGGTGGTTCTTACTGGATCCGCGTGCCTGTGAGGAGAATGGAGGCGCGCAGGCGATGGTTCCATTCAAAGCCAGGATGTTAATAATTGATGTCTGCAGCTGACTCAATACGAGCACCAGCTAATGAGATAAACAGCCAGTAATAAGTCCGGGGAACTCTTTTTCTCAAGTGTTGTGACACCAAATGAATCAAAGGTCAATGGCCTCTTTGTCATCCAGGGAGGCTATTTCATTTGCAATAAATATTTGAAGCATGCAAACATGTGTTACAGAGAATCCCCAACACAAACACAATTAAAGTCACAGGTGCTCTAAAAAGCTAGTTTATTTGTTCTGCTTTGGTGAACAAACACTGAATGGATTTGTTTAATCGCTATTAAGTTTTTAAGCTCCAGGGCTAGGCTCTACTGCAGGCTCCAGGCTCTATTGCAGGCTCCAGGCTCTATTGCAGGCTCCAGGCTCTATTGCAGACTCTAGGCTCTACTGCAGACTCTAGGCTCTACTGCAGGCTCCAGGCTCTACTGCAGGCTCCAGGCTCTACTGCAGACTCTAGGCTCTACTTCAGGCTCTAGGCTCTACTGCAGACTGCAGGCTCCAGGCTCTACTGCAGGCTCCAGGCTCTACTGCAGACTCTAGGCTCTACTGCAGACTCTAGGCTCTACTGCAGGCTCCAGGCTCTATTGCAGACTCTAGGCTCTACTGCAGACTCTAGGCTCTACTGCAGGCTCCAGGCTCTATTGCAGGCTCCAGGCTCTATTGCAGACTCTAGGCTCTACTGCAGACTCTAGGCTCTACTGCAGGCTCCAGGCTCTACTGCAGACTCTAGGCTCTACTTCAGGCTCTAGGCTCTACTGCAGGCTCCAGGCTCTATTGCAGACTCTAGGCTCTACTGCAGACTCTAGGCTCTACTGCAGGCTCTAGGCTCTACTGGAGACTCTAGGCTCTACTGCAGGCTCTAGGCTCTACTGCAGACTCTAGGCTCTACTTCAGGCTCTAGGCTCTACTGCAGGCTCCAGGCTCTACTGCTGACTCTAGGCTCTACTTCAGGCTCTAGGCTCTACTTCAGACTCTAGGCTCTACTGCAGGCTCCAGGCTCTACTGCTGACTCTAGGCTCTACTGCAGACTCTAGGCTCTACTTCAGGCTCTAGGCTCTACTTCAGACTCTAGGCTCTACTGCAGGCTCTACTGCTGACTCTAAGCTCTACTGCAGACACTAGGCTCTATTGCAGACTCTAACCTCTACTTCAGACTCTAGGCTCTACTGCAGGCTCCAGGCTCTACTGCTGACTCTAAGCTCTACTGCTGACTCCAGGCTCTACTGCAGACTCTAGGCTCTGCTGCAGACTCTAGGCTCTACTTCAGACTCTAGGCTCTACTGCAGGCTCCAGGCTCTACTGCTGACTCTAAGCTCTACTGCTGACTCTAAGCTCTACTTCAGACTCTAGGCTCTGCTGCAGACTCTAGGCTCTACTGCAGGCTCCAGGCTCTACTGCAGACTCTAAGCTCTACTGCAGACTCCAGGCTCTACTGCTGACTCTAAGCTCTACTGCAGACTCCAGGCTCTACTGCAGACTCTAATCTCTACTGCAGACTCTAGGCTCTGCTGCAGACTCCAGGCTCTGCTGCAGGCTCTAGGCTCTGCTGCAGGCTCTAGGCTCTACTACAGGCTATAGGCTCTACTGCAGACTCCAGGCTCTACTACAGGCTATAGGCTCTACTGCAGGCTCTAGGCTCTACTACAGGCTATAGGCTCTACTGCAGACTCCAGGCTCTACTGCTGACTCTAAGCTCTACTGCTGACTCTAAGCTCTACTGCAGACTCTAGGCTCTGCTGCAGACTCCAGGCTCTGCTGGCTCTTAAAGATCACCTGCACACTTGAACATGGCTAGCTGCTGACAGTGATGCCATTTTAACTGATTCTTTGTTTCCTACTTCCTTCAGCTGACTAGATCCAGCTGCAGCTATGCATTGATAATTTAGGGAACATTTTGCCATTTTTTCTCCATTGAAAACCTCACCACAGACTACAGGAAAGCGAGCACTGACTTACTTGATACATGGCGTACTTGGGTATCATATTGAGACTGCGTAGGAAGCTGTTGATGTTCATGAAGATGATGGCGACAGGCCAGAGGGAGGTTATTGTGAGCACCCCAATGAATGGGTTAATCCAGATCGCTGCACCAGTGATTTCGAGCTAAAGGGAAGCCACGACAAGATTTTGACTCTATGTTGTGCGTGTGCATTTTTCAGAAATTAAGACTTTTCTTACATCCGACAGGTCAAAGTTTCCATTGGTCCATAATACTATAGCGAAGATAGAGAGCACCGTCTTCAGGATTGCATATTGAAGTGCTCCGATCTTCAGCCAGAACAGCAGTCGCCTGTATGCAGGAACACACGGGAACAGTCTGAGCAAAAGAACAGTCGGTGTAGAAAAAGAATATGAGGAACATAGTGGCGTGAATACCTTGACATGGGAACGCGGGGTAAACACATACAGCAGCAGCAGCACGGCCCGGTGTTGATTCGAAATGGTTTTCCTGAGAATCGTGTCAGGAAAGTGTTGCTGCCACCCAACTCCTCCACCAGCAGAACCAAGACTTTGTACACCACCACTGCAAAGTAACTGCAGGCAAACAGAGAGCAGCGTCAGGCCTGCTCACATTCATGGAGCACCGCGCATCCGAGCCACAAAGGTTTGACCCCTTTGATCCATAAAAGTACACGTTACGCAACCATCCGTGGAAAACTGTTAGAGAGGATGCACGTTAAATGCTGCAGGTGGGAAAACCTTGTAAAGATTTCAGGCTTTTTAATTGTTGCGTCCTGGTGTAATGATTCAACACGTGGTTAAACTTTAATTATGAGCTGTTTTAAGCAGCTCTTTCATCGCAGAGTGGATTGCAGATGAGTTACGCTGGAAGAACCTGTGGGCTCTGTAAGAAGACCTACCAGTTAGATGTCATATCTGTGAACATGACCGCCCTTGGGATCCACATGCCAAAACAGGACATGGTGGCAATGACCTGAAACAGACATTTGATTAAGAATATTGCAAAACATTACAAAATTGGAGGTCAGACATCTTTCAGGACGGATTTGTTCACCTACCGGGGCTGCACCATTTATCCAAATCAGGGTGGTCTTCTTGGGGTAGGGCAGTTTTCTATAAATAAAGACGCACAGCTCCAGGTAGAGCAGCAGGGAGGTGCAGGACATGAACGTGAGTATGGAGTACAGGCAAATCTCGAAGCCATCCAGCTCTGAATGGACACAGCGAAACCGGGTGAGACGAGTATAATGAATGGAAACAAATGATTTGTAAAAAGTACTTTTGTCACTGCTGTGCTGCGTCTATACACTGAATCATAAACAGAAGCTCTGACCTGGTCTGACTGCCTCACAGCTCACTGAGCTGCTATTATCAGCGGCCGCTTGATAAGGAAAGGAAGCCTGCGGGTCACTCACGCTTGATAATGTCGATAGCCAGCGGTGGCTGCTGCAAGCAAGCCGGATCAATGGTGCCATTGAGCGTGTCCAATTCCTCCATGGCGGGCAGACGTTCCAGGAAAGGTTCCGATTGGTCAAGACGGATTAATTCGATCCTGGCTTTCTCTCTGAGCACAGCCGATGTGAGTGAATCTGCTCATCAGGGTGTGTGAAGAGTCTCAGAGGTCATTAAATGGATTCCAGAAGCAGAGCCAGGAGAGAGTTCTACGCCACGCCGGTGGCTTATGAAGTGAAGGGCCGGCTCATTGCTCATGTGTTTATGAGTCTATAAGTTGGAGTCAATCATTCGCAGATTTTAAGTGATTGGAATGAGCTCAGATTGAAAAGTGTGGGAGCCAATCAGTGTTACTGGGAGATGAACTTTGGCAAGGTGTGTTATTTCCTTTCCTTCAAACATAACCTGCCATAAAGATTTAGTCTAAAATAGCTTTCAGTTTCCAAGCTCCTGGTGTAGCAACTGTTTTTGTCAGATAGGGATAAGCTACTAGGGTTTCTAGATATAGATATTGGGATTTTTATATTTTAAAAGAATTATCCCAATACAACAATTGGATCTTGCCCTTCAAGATTCTTATTTCACTTGGGAAAGAATATAAACGTTTTGCTTGCTCCCTTGTAAAAGCTCTGGCCGGAGGTCATTATCCAGAAAGAAATAAAATCAAATCAGCTACGGCGGCTATAAAGTTCTGAGGTGTTTACAACTTTATCTGTTACAATGTTGCGCAGGGGCGACGCCACAGAGGTCAGTCACCTCCGGTCTTATTTCCCGCCCGTGTTATTATAATGGAGGACAAAAGGTCAGCACATCCATCCTGGTGTGAGCAATCACAGCTGACACCTCCGGAGCTCAGAATCAACACGTTTGAGAGGCTGAACAAACAATGACTATAGATATTTTTTTAATTTTTTACAGTGATTGTGTTATATTTGGCAACGGTTTAGCAAATTAGCAGTTAATTAGAAAAGGGACAGCCGACGGAGGAGGCACTCTTTAACCCTCTCGGCGTTTAGTTACTTATAAACTCAAGGTGTTGAAATGTTGCTCTGTTGCTCCCGTTTTTGTGAGACCTAAATTGTGCTGCAGATTATGGAAACTCTGATGAGTTGTGATTCTAAGAGTCGTTGTTCTTGCAACAGAATCTCTCCCATTTGATCAGAAATGCTGGGCTGAGAAGCCCAAAGCCTTCAGCCTGTACTCCAGCAGAATCCAGAGGCTTCAGACTGAAAGATGATTATTGTTAATTAGTATCATATGCTGGAGTGCTGATTGTATCAGATTCGTTCTAATGAGAGACAGATTGTTCTTTTGTGTGCAGGAAAACAAGCTTGTTTTATAAAAATATCACAAACAATGTCGCTCATACAATTAGACAGTCATTTATTATTAAATTAATCCTCTACAAATGCTTAAAAGCTATAAATCAGTCATTAGGTGCCCTGATACCTGATGCAGACAGTGACATCAGTGTTGGACTGATAACTGGTGCTGGCGTTAGTCCGTCCTGAGTTACAATCAATAAATTAAGATTGCTGCAGAAATGTTTCACCAAGTATCAAAAAGATTCACAGGTAATATTGTGCCATTAAAAGTTCTCACAGGAAGAATAACCAGCAACTTTACGGCCCGTTTGTGGTGCACGTGTATCGTTCGGTTCTGTCTCCGCTGTGAGAGGAAGCTGAATTATTGCCTGGAGCGTACAAAGATGTTTTTACGATCATGAAAGCCCTCTTTTATCGTTCATCGACAGCATACAAAATCTATGTATCTGGAGGGCTCAAGGTCAATGGCTGATTTTTTAAACAGTGTTTTTTGTGCTTGTACTAGTTTAACTTTGCAAAAACATAAAAACTTGAGCATCTAATCCTTGAGATTAAAGAAATGGTCCTCAGAAAATGTGGAGACATGAAGGGGAGGGTCATAAAATACATTAATGACAAAGATACATACAATAAAGGTAACACAAAATTACTTAAAACAACAGTGTGAACATAAATTATAGTGCAAAAATGGCAACTTCTTTGCTAATAAAGTTAGGAATCAGTCTAGTCTGAAGCAGTTATTTTCACAGACACAATCATTAGCATGTGATGGATTTCATCCTTAATCTTTAAGCTTTAAAACCTGAGCAAGAAAATGCAAAATCTTGGAAATGTGAAGAATAAATATATCATTTAATGTGTAAACAGAGAGCTTCAATCATGTAAACTGTCGACTAAATTAGACAAGCTGATATTTCCACTGAGTTGATCATCGTAACCACGACGATGCTCCATCTACTCTGAGAAAGGAGAAGTCTCGTATTAAATGAACATGTTAATCCCTTATTAAAGACACGGCACAGAAAATCAGTCATCCAGAACATTTGAGTGTCTTTGGCAAAAGAATCATCTTTGCTTCAGATGAGTTTAGTCGCTGATGCTGCTGTATGTATATTCTGAGGAGGGGTATGAAAACGGTTTCCCTGTGCTGGTTTAAAGCTGACCGAAGGAAGGATAAAGGTGAAGGGTGGTTCCTGGAGAGGTCCTTGAGGCTTTAAGGCACTGAAGCAACTCACCATTTACTGATGTGCCTGCAAAACAACAGTAAACCAGTCAGGGAAACTCCTCCTGGATAAACTCCAGGCAGGGAAACGATGGCAGTGTAACTGATATTAAACTGATTTATCGCACTGAATGTGAACTATGGTTGCAGTCACATGTTTCCTCTGCCTGCAGGTTCAAGCTCACTCAGAGAATAACTCTTTAGACAGGATATGAATAGGTTTCAAGGATTAGGATGACACAGCACCCATCAGCTGGGTGGCTCTTTGAGAGCGGTTTGACATTTGTGCAAAGTGGAAAGAAAATCCCTTAAAGAACGCGTGATGTTTCACATCGACAAGAGAAGGCCTGTGCGGGCAGACGTCGAGAGGACGCTTCTGGCCCGGAATTCTGCTAACAAGGAGCTTTAACGACACTGTCCACCAACCTGCTGTGGGCCGTTGGCTAACGTTCCCGAGACTGACAGACCATTGTCTGAAAACAAAGAGAGCAAAGTCTGAAAACACAAGTCTGAATGCAAAATAGAGACGGAACCGCGGCAGAATCAACGCACCTTTCTCGTCGGTGCCCTCGGATGTGTGTTCGACGGTACAGAGTTTGGGCTCTCCGTCCGTGCGGCTGTAATCCAAATCAGGGAGTAAAATTCACCACACAAAATGGACGGAAAACACCATTATTCTGTTTAAGAGAAACCAGTCGCACACACCTTTTACCATTGTGCTGGAGGACGCTGTTTGCTTGTTCGGGATCTATGTGCACCAATCTGGTGACGAAGGACTGTCCGTCTCCCTGACTGCAGTGAACAGATCGATCCAAAGTTAGCAACTGATCTGATTGTCGTTTTCCAGAAGCTGCTGCTTAAAAAAGCCTCATTGGGCCAAATTTTGTGTTTTAAATACAAAGCAGAGCAGAGACGGAGAAAGAACCCGCCAGAATATCCCTGTTTTTGTGATGGATGTGATAAACATCTGCTTGAGTCGGCTCACCCGGAGAAAACCGGCAAGATCCAGTACTTCGCTCGATCTCCAAAAACCTCGGTCATGTTCCGGCTGCAGCCCAGAGAAAAGCCGCTTTTGTCTCGACCGCTTGTGAAAACAGCAGCACTGAAGGTTTCTGGGAATCGATGGTAAACTAATGAGGAAAAAGGGTCCAAAGTTGGATCCAAAGGGTTGAATCTGACCGGTTCATACGTACCGATAGTCGTCCTGTTCTTTCCCACAAGCCACAGATGGTAGCTGAGAAGTGACACGATGCTGATGAAGAACAAGGCCGCCACAAAGAAGAGGAACAGGATGTGGAACTTGGCATGTGTGTCGGGCAGCTTTTTCTACAGAGAGGAGTAAAAACCAAAATACACCAGGCTGGTCAGACAGAAGAGGTCATCGTTAGGTGACGGGGGGGTGGCGGAGGGTTCACTGCACAACAAACTCCTTCCCTTGGAGTAGAATTAGATGAGAATGATTACAATCTAAATGTTTCCTTTAGATAGAGCTTGATGAAGTGGATCTTCTGACCAACAGTCACACACACACACCACATAGTGTGACAGCTTACAGCGCTGATCAGTGTCCCATCATGTGCCTCACCACAGCCTGACTGCACTTTATTATTCATCTACAAAAATCATGACCATGTTTTCAAACCACTGCTGCCCCTCCCAACACCCCCCCGCAGCGTGCAATCTGCTTTAAACACGGGCAATGACGTGTTTGATTACGTAAAGGGCGCACAAAGGGAAGCGGGGGTACTCACGGTCCAGAATTTGATGAAATACTGGGTGACTGTTGCGCAAATGACCAGGCAGTGGAGTGAAGCGTAGGTCAAGAATAAGATGAAGAACTTGTAGTTGGAGAATCCAATGCAGTTATTTACCCTGAACCAGAACACGTCAAACAACGTGAGCCACGGGGCCGAGCGTGCATGTCTCTGATGTGGAGATAAAGTGAACATACCAGGGGCAGTGATGGTCCATTTTCAGCACACACCTGGACAGATGAGGAGGACAGACAGGATATTGAGCTCTAGCTTGTTTATGAGCCACCGTTTTTGGTGTAAACGCTGGCAGTGAAGCTGTTCTCAGGGAGTCAGACCAGCTAACAACCGGTAACCGATGACTTACCTCTCACAGGTCGAGCAGTGATGGCAGCGGTCGGGTTTGATCAGCTGGCAGGGTTTGCAGTATCGGATCGCTGTTTAGAGAGAGATAAAAGCCGAATCATCACGCACTGTATTTCAAAGAATCACAAAAACAGATGAAAGGTGAAGCGAGTGACTGAACATGTGGAAGGTCCAAACCAAAGAATTGTAGTGCATCTCAAACTTTCAGGTAAAAAAAAACAGACGCCACCGTATTCAGCAAATCAGAGGTAAAAATAAAGGTGTTTTATGACCTGGGGTAGCCCCTAACTGACGGCGGCGTCCTGCAACCCTGCTTCATTTTGCTTCAACTTTGAGAGACAAACCCGCAGCTCAAAAGAAGAAGCATCGGGTCAAGTTAAAAGGGAACCAGCGATGTGGCAACCGCAACCGCTGAGCAAACACATTTATCCATGCGTTGGAGAATATTCACAATAAACGCTTTTGCCAATTGTCACCTGAGTGATGTCCTCTATAGACTGGATCACAGCCTACAGACGACATCATGTGGGTGGATCACAGCCTACAGACGACATCGTGTAGGTGGATCACAGCCTACAGACGACATCGTGTAGGTGGATCACAGCCTACAGACGACATCGTGTAGGTGGATCACAGCCTACAGACGACATCGTGTAGGTGGATCACAGCCTACAGACGACATCATGTGTTACAGGTGGATCACAGCCTACAGACGACATCATGTGTTACAGGTGGATCACAGCCTACAGACGACATCATGTGTTACAGGTGGATCACAGCCTACAGACGACATCGTGTGTTACAGGTGGATCACAGCCTACAGACGACATCATGTGTTACAGGTGGATCACAGCCTACAGACGACATCATGTGTTACAGGTGGATCACAGCCTACAGACGACATCATGTGTTACAGGTGGATCACAGCCTACAGACGACATCATGTGTTACAGGTGGATCACAGCCTACAGACGACATCATGTGTTACAGGTGGATCACAGTCTGTGGCAGCAGGAGCTCAGTCTGTTGAGGCCTGGGCCGGGAAGCGGAGGGTTCTCTCCGGGTTCTCGGCCCAACATTCCCACAAATGCTCATACGGGGCCCTGTGATAAACTGGAGACTCACCCAGGGGTGGACCCTGTCGTCGGCCATTGTGGTCCCTCCCCGTGACTCCCAAAGGGGTTAAGAAGATGAGTCGAAACGAGATGAGACACAGCCTGCAGTTCCGCACTATGATATCGTGTTGTTTTTCAAAAAGGGCCTTTATTACTGTGACATTAAGCAATTTCTGTGCAAAAGGCGGCTGGAGGCTGATGGCCATATGCCAGGACTTTCTGTTCCACTGTTGTTATTAAAAAGATATGAAGTATCTCTTTGAGAGCAAGTGTGAGATCATCTCTGCAGTTCGAGCCTCACATGATGTGTGACCTTCCTCCAGATGGAGGCTGACACGTGAACCAAGGTTGATTTGGTTGTCGCCTCACCTCCATCTGGCATGCGCGTGTACACCGGCAAGGTCCTCGCCACTTTCTTTAGGATCTCTTGCTGCATCTCCGCTCGCTCTTCTCGCTCATAGAGTTCTTTCTCCATTCTGGGGAGGCTGAACTGAGGGGAGAGCACGCCACCACTCAAAGCAATGCAATATCCTCGGCGAAAGGCTCAGTCTGACTTACCGCTTGTGAGGGGCTGGCTGGAGTGGACCAAATCGTTTTCCAGTAGGACCACAAAAACATCATGAGGAAAGCATGAAAGACGACCAGATAGCTGACTGTTAAATGAAGAAATAAAAACAGAAAGTCAGCCGAGGAAATTCAAAAGATGATGGCCGAAATGTGAGAAACCTTTTCTCTTACTTCGTTCGGCATGATTTTGGATCGTATCTAGGAAAATACAAAGAAGCAAAACATTAGTGCTATACATACACACACACACACACACACACACACACACACACACACACACACACACACACACACACACAGTACCTCCATGTTTAACAATGTGGCAACAGGCTGGCACGGCCAGCAGTGACCCACCCACAAGAGAGAGCTTTGTTTAAGCAGCAAGGATCTCCCTGCCCTGACCAAAGCTGACAGCTAATACTGTTGATAATTGTATCATCTGTCCCAGGCTGAAACATCTCCCACCAACGTGCTGACACTGTCCCAGCACGCACAACCGATCGTCATAGTGTGCGTTTGCACAAAGAAATCATCAGTAACATCACAAACCTATGGGGCAAAAAGCAAAGCCTTTGCAGGAAGGCCGAGCAAACAGTCAAGAGTCAAGTTCTCTTCTGAGTTTACACCTTAATAAGGTAAACACAGCACCATTTTTTAAATGAAGGTTGTTCGTCATAAGCTGTTAAACTGTCAACCTGCAGTCGAAATGCAACCGCTGCCCGGGGCATTTGGAGCTTTTCTGTGGGTTTTGCACAGGCATTATCATAGCAACTGATTAATTATAACGTACAGCGAGCATTCTCCCTCACTTTCAATGAATTTCCCATCTTAAAATATTACAAAATATCAGACTTTTCCTATTTATTAGTATTGCATTTCACAGATGCAGATGTCACCTCAACTCGCGTCGCATTATTTGTACCATCAGCGTCCACGGAATTGGGTTTAATAAAGTGGGTGTACTTTAATAAAGTGGGTGTACTTACAGACACACAGCTCCACGACATATGCGTAATAAGACCAGCCAACAACAAGGTTTACAAACAGGACAGGTACCCAGTTTATAGCCCGTTTACAGCACCGCAGCGCCTGATGCGGCGCCATCTTTACCGTAATCCCTGTCGCCTATTAGCCGTGACGTCACATCCCGGCTTTATAAGGACCCAGTGTCCCGCACGCACACACGCACGGAATCCGAGGCAAGCGCACGCAGAGATGGCAATTCAAACAGTCTAATAACGAATTTCTTTAGATACATCACAAACCACTGTAACACGCTGTTAGCTGTTCTTTTTTAAAAAGCAAATACCAAAGATTAACGTCAGACATCTTCATCTGGACTGTCTGTTCTGTAAATAAAACACGCTTTTAAAACGAGTGTTATTAGATTTAGCACAGAAAAAAATAAACATAATACTGAAATACTGACTTAGAAGAATAATTAATTCCATATAAAACAAGTGTGGTTTACTGTGAAGTGCAGTAAAGAATCGATCCGCAAGATGGCAGCAGAGACCCCACGACTGGAGGATCCTCTTTAGTAAAGGAGGACCAAAATGCAAGAAAACATGCAGAAGATGGCGTTAATCCCTTTATTTTTGTTTCATTTTCACGTGGTTTTGATTGAGAATGATATGATATTAACATATTCAACACCAAACATGTACCGTAGACTCATGTCTATGAAATCGCACAGTTACAACTCTGGAACATATGTTAAAGTAAAATCAGTGGAAAAAGCTATTACGCTCATTCTATAAACTCTTGCAACAGGAGGTTTATTGATTGGACATCATATATTGAAACTAAATGTTGTGGAGGCTTAAAGTCCCATATGCTGATTAGCTAAAAACCATTAACTGTCAAACATAAATGAACTCTAGAAACACTGAGACATTATTTTTGTTTTCAATAGGTTGCATTTTAACCACGCAATAAGTGATGTATTTCATTTTTGCTCAATTTCAATTCTTTGTTTCCTTCGGCATGATCATAAAGAGGACTGAATCCTGACAGGTTCATTGTACCCGTCTGCTGTATTCAGAGGTAGATCTGGAAGAGGAGCGTAATGATTTCCTGGGTGAGGGAGGTGAGGAAGGGGGTGAGAGAGAGGAGGGAGACGCGGAGGTGGAGGCAGGCGAGGAGTCAGGAGAAGCCGAACGCCTTCTGGTCGGACTGCTGCTGGGGGAACCGCGAGGTGATGAGTACGGCGACAGAGCCTGCAGCATACGGCCACTGCGCTCCTGGATGGCATGCTGCGAGAAAACAGACGTTTCACATTATTGTACGACCAAAGTGATCCAGGCCAACCAGCTAGCCAGAGTATATTAAGTTTGAGTGGATTTACTTGTGAATGATCACATTATGTAAAAGTATCTGTGGAAAACACAATCAGGCTTCTGTTTAATTTTAGTGCCAGTAGCTGAAAATGGAATTTTGATCCAGATTGTCCATCGGGCGGGTTCAACGTAAAAGGGAGTTAAGCATGCAGAGTTGAAGGATCAAAGGTTTGGGGGTAAATATTATATACAGGATGGTATTGGATGCACAGCTTTATAGACTAGTGATAAGAGTAAACGTGCCCAGGCTCCATCTGGTCCGAACAGCTCCAGGAAGTTGCCAATGAACTCTCGGGATTTCTCCTCCCACTTGTGGATCAGATCTTGGCTCTTCTCCTCCACTCTATAAACAAAGTGCTTGGACTTCTCCTCCACCGTTCGGACCGTCTCTTTCATCTTGTCCACCTGATCCTGGAGCCGATATTTCTTCTCCTGTCGGTGAAATGCGAGGAAACTCAGCGCCTGGCAAACTTTCCTGGATCATTTAGTCACGAACCTAAAACCCGACTAACTTTGATGAACCCAACGTTCAGCTCCTGAGCCGTGTAGCCTCTCTGCAGGTTGCGCCGCACGTAGATGTCGTAGTCTCGGACGATGCGGGTGATGACGTCAGACGTGGAGATGCCCTCCGTCCTCGCGGTGGCCACGAACATGCCTGACACGTCAACACCAGATAAACCAAAGACCTAGATTCCGTCACCAAGTGCAGGTGAATGCGTCTCACCTGCTTCTTTAATGTGTTTGTACACGTCTTCCGAACCCCCGGAGGTGTATGGGATATCATCGTGGGCCACAAAGTCGATCTGTGGGTGCACGTTACGCCGCTCAGACCCATGTGTGTTACATTGCTCTGTGCTATCACCAGCAGCTCTCTCCTCTGACCTTGTGCTTCTTGAGGAACTCTGCGGTGAGGGTCCAGGGGGCGTCACGCAACACCTCATCCACGTACCGGCAGTGCCTCAGGGCCTCGTAACGCTCGTCTTCTGTCATCACCGTATAGCCTTTAAACTTGTGTGTGAGCTCATCACTGCAGACTGAGGACACACACACACACACACACACACACACACACAGGTTTGGGTAACAGAACAGTAATAGTCAGTGTTACTTTAGCCACTCTGGCTTTCATACCTCCTACGATCAGATACGTGTTGGGGAACAGATTTTTGGCCTGCATCAGGGCTCGTGCATGCCCGGAATGAAACAGGTCGAAGATTCCATCTGCGTAGACCCGAACTGGACGATGAGCTGTATGATTTAAGGGGGGGAAAACAACCCGTGATGCCATTTCTTAAATCCTCGCTTGCCTCATTGCAGGGAAAAACAGAAATAGCGATTGCTGGGATCTCGTGACTGATCCGTTACTAGCTTGTCTACACTTGCCTTCTGTCAGCCAGTGCTGCAACAAGCTGTCACATGTTATCTAAAAACTTAGTTACATGAATCAAAATGACCCATTAGTGACCTGGTGTGCCCCTCCGTGCTTGGGCAAGGGTAACTTTTTCATGGGGGATCTCTGGGTCGCAGCCGGTGGACTTGGAGAAAGCAGCAGGCTCCCTTAGAGCCTGCGATCAGAGGAAAGAAACAGATGTTGTATCAGAGAAGTCCACCCCTCTGGCAAATTGAGGTCGTTTCCCAAGTGAATCCCCACATCTGGGTCGTTTTAGAGACCAGCGTTTGTTTCACTCCCAGGTGTGCACGTCAGGAATGTGTGCAGACAGAAAACGCAGGACTGTTGTTAGAGATAATAACTGCCCCTCTAGGTCTAATGTAATTAAAAAAAATAATTAGCAATGCTTATCAGGCTGCAGAGGACAGATGTGAATCATATCAGTGGTAAAGTCTGACTGAGAAATGAACTTTGAGTCGTGTGGAGATACGTGTGCACGGCTTTATCTGCTGCTCTTACAGCATACTCTACACTGATAATAAAATATAAAATATAAAAAGCTGCTTTAACAGGATTATTGGTCGATTGTTAGGACTTAGCTAAAAATATGATCTAATCTACAACAATAAAAACTATTTCACTGTTATTACATAAGCTCCTGATTCAAGGCTGTGTTGTCTCACCAGTTAAATCCATATTTCACATCCACAGAGGTAAACTGTCATGTCAAATCTGACATCAGTTTGAAGTAAAGCTTCCTCATTTCAGCCAAAATCAAGCGGATCTTATTTTCCCTGACTTACCCTGCGAGGTCCCCCTCTCTGGCGAGACGCCTGTTGCTGCTGGGCATTGTTGTTGTTGTTGTTGTTGTGGCCTCGGCCTCGTCTCTTCCCAGCCATCTCTGCCTCCAACACCTCTGCGTCCTCTCAGCAGCACAGTACCAGGAGGAATTACCCCGCTCTTATTTTGTAATCCGTCCCGTCGGCCCAGCTGACCCTGATGACGGAAGAAGGCGAGCAAAGTTCAAACCGGCACAGTTGCGCAGGGGTTTCCTGAAAACACTCACTCTTTATCCTTCTGCGTGCGCGCAAAGGCCTTTATGGAATTACGCGGAACACGAATCGGACGCCATAAACCAGAATTTTAAAGCCTTTAAATGTGATAAGATAAATGAATCAAGAGGGGAAATAAAAATATCAGCCCAGAGCCTGCAGACAGCCTTTGGAACCGCACCTGCGGTGTGTGTGTGTGTGTGTGTGTGTGTGTGTGTGTCTGTGTGTGTGTGTGATTTTAAAAAATGTTGCAAGATATTATGTAACTGTTGTTGCTTTAAGAGAACTGACTTCTTTATTTCTGATGTCTCTTTTCAGACCAGCTGTATTGGACATTATGAAGCTGATACTGGCTGAGAGGAGCTTGATAACACACATCCAAACCCATAAACCGCCTCCACTGACAAGTTCATGTTTAAACTGCCTGTTCGACCATGTTCTTTCCACATATTTTGAAGACAACATGAAACCTTTCTTCCACCTACAACACGGTGTTGAGTCCTCACACAGGTAAACACTCTTACACACCTGGGACACAGACTCTAAGGTCTCACCTGATGGGCCCCCATCAGTGGTTTCTATGGGCCTTGAGCAGCTGATGACCCTTAACAACATCTATTCTTGAAACCCCCCAATGACAATCCTTTCATACAGGAGCAGAAATAGTCTCAACTTTCACCGAGATACTCAGAACTAGAGACCGCTATAAACTCCTGATAAACAACCATTTTTTTTTAAATTAAAAAACTTAAATTGACCAAACTCCTCACCTTGTTGCAAACCAGTTATGAAACACTATGTACTATTTTATTTTTATTTTTTTTAAATGAGAAAAGGACGAGAAAGCTCCTAATAAATCCTCGGGGTTGGCGTTCACCAATAACCACCCAATTATACATTTAAAAATCCTTCCGCACGTACGGCACAAGTAGTGCGCCCACCTTGAGGACACTCATAATAACAATAACACTCGCTGTGTTATTTATGTGCCTTTAAAATACACTGAATCATCCAACTGCTGAGAACCGTGAACTTTACTACAAAAATACGGACCTGCGATATTTTATAGCAAGTGACAAGTGATTAACAAGTGTACTGACTCCCTCGTGTGGATAAACGGTAGTACTGCACCCACAGCTATTTATAACCGGCATTGTTATATTAAACACAATATTATAGATCTATATTTAGGAACAGACCTGTTCTATACCACCATTAGTACAATAATTACTAATGATTAATGTAATAATAATTAATTCCATTAAATAAATCTGTCATGGAAGTTTATTCAGATTTTTGCACCTCTTTCAACTCTAATTTATCCTCACATTTAAGGGTACGCTCTTACCCAAACAACTGTGCACGACATACTACATAAAGTTATTAGAATATTCTTTTACACATTCACACACTTATGCACTAGATCCTTTCATTTCGTAAAATAAATAAATCTTTTGTTTTTGCAGATTGAACGTAACATTCAATTGGACCAAATGCTCAAAAAACCGGTTCAGGAGCCGGAAGCTCTTTCTCAAGAATGTTTCCACCTGTGAGAACAATGTCCTGAGGTGAGGGGTGTGGTTATCCTGCAGGGAGCACTCGTGGTGGCAGTACACTTCCTGTTCAATGTTCAAATATGTGACTAACACAAGAATTCCTGCAAATATCGCGGCGCCTTGATTTACCAGGAAGGAAAACATTCCCCTCCAGTTAAGGTAAGGTTCCATAACCAACAAACACACTCTGTTTGCTGATGTAACATTTGTTAACTAAACACCTCAGTGAACGTGAACATGAAATATCTACTGTCAGGACAGAGAGAAGAGAGTTTTGGAGATTTCAGTTTCAGTTGGACTGTGTCATTGGCTGAGATAAATCACCCGGGTGGAGTCACAGTACAGTTTCTGCATCAGGGCACCAACAGTGGTTTTTGTTTTAGATTCCTTCACTGCCAGAACAGAAAGGTGAGTAGAGAAGTAACTGACCCCTGGATCACATGGAGACAGCGACTGTTTGGACGTTCCGCCGCTTGTATAGGTTTTGTTTGTGTAAATCGTGTGTGTTTGACTTTAACCACAGATAACTTGCACAGGCGGGTGTGAAGCATGTTCCTGTGGTTGTACCTGACGCCGCTGCTCCTGCTGATAGACCCACACGCATGCACTGGTAAATCCTGTCTCCATAACGCTGGAAAATGCTTTTTTAAAGTGTGGCGCGATGATTGAGGGACTGACAGTTTAAGAATGAGGTGAATTTCTGGCCGTACTGTCAACACGCCAGTTGTGGGAAACCACTACGACGGAGCTCTCAGCTGATACGCACACTTTGTGGTCATGGAACTGGAAGCGTTGGTGGTTGTGCAATAGATAATGGCTGAACATGAAGCTGTCGAAATGGCACAAGCGTAGAAAAGTGGGTGAATCACAATATAAAATCAACGTGGATGTTTATAAAATGTCAAGTAGATGCCACAAAAGTATTGACATACAGTATAGATATGAGCCCTGCGATTGACTGGCGTCCAGTCCAGGGTGTACCCTGCCTCCGCCCATTGTGCTGGGATAGGCTCCAGTCCCCCCGCGACCCTCAGTGGAGGAACAAGCGGTAGAAAATGAGTGAGAGAGAGAGTGAGTATAGATATGAATTAATATTAATCACATTGGTTGTGACCATATGGTGCATCAGATACCAGATCAGTGTTGGTCACAGTTCTGTAGAACATCAGTATTCTAGAGTGTATGTTTAGTTGTGTCTACGGATGATTGATCAGGCAATAGTGGTGAAATAAGCTGGATTGGTGGTTATGAAGCAGAACACTGGACTCTCAGTCTTCCCAGACTGTGTCATGATCCAAGTTTCTACATGTGTGGGTTGAAACTGCACCCAAAACTGCCTGCGTCCAACAACGGATATCGAAACTTAACCGAGTTAGACATCTGAAAACGTCTGAAAACACATCATGTGGGGAATGAATCCACTAATGACCACAGAGAAGTGCAGAGATGGTGCCAGCAGAAAGAAAATCTGCATATTTGCGTCTTTACACGGTTCCCCTCACACCCAGCTGCACATTTCTCACTGGCTGCATCTCAGAATCTAAATCTTCTGCCTCCACTGTCGTTTCCAGCTCAGGAATGTGCTGAATTCGTGGATCTGGACCTCAGTCACGCTTTCATCGGCACCAGCGTCAGAGTGAGGTTGCTGCTGTACACCAGTGAAAAAGGCATGTGTGGGACGCTCATGTCCCACACCGACCCAACAGCGCACCCCCAGTTTAACACCTCCAGACTGACCACCTTCCTCATCCACGGGTACAGGCCCACGGGGTCTCCACCACGGTGGCTGCCCACCATCACAGAGCTGCTGCTGGCCAGGACGGACATGAATCTCATCGTGGTGGACTGGAACAACGGAGCGGCCACCTTGAACTATTTCAAAGCAGTGGAAAACACACACACGGTGGCTGACAACCTCACCGCGTTTCTGGAAAAGCTGAAGGTGTGTGTGTGTGTGTGTGTGAAGACGTCCTCAGGACAACCATAAACAAATGTCGAGTGTCATAATACACTGGGAATCATCGAATAACAGCTTTGTGGTTGTTTTCTTATTTCTTTCAGGAAAATGGCGTTTCCATGAGCTCCGTTCACATGATCGGAATCAGTCTCGGAGCTCATATATCCGGATTTGTTGGTGCCAATATGAACGGATCCATAGGAAGAATCACAGGTAGGAGTATTCAGATCGCTGATCTTGTTTCCACCGGCCGAAGAGGAAATGGTTGTTATCTATTTAAATTCTGTGGAAAGCAGAAATGTGACCTAAAGAAATCCCCATCTGAGTTAAAAATACAAAATAAATAAATAAATTCTGCAACATTAGTGGGATGCAGACTTTGGCCTCTTCTGCTGCTTGTTTGATTACAACCATGTAAATAGTTCAAGCAATAAACAACTCGTGGGTCCAAACTGTCCAGGCACAGTGAGGAACTTTGAATAACAGTTCGATAAACTAACCTTCATTACGGTGCAGAAGCACTTATCATATAGGTTAAAATTACACGTGACCTTAATTTGATCCCGTAATAATCCCAGTGGATCCTGCAGATCTGATGTAGAATGTGACCTTTGCAGCCTTGGATCCTGCTGGTCCTCAGTTTACTGGAACTCTTCTCAAGGACAGACTGGACCCCTCTGATGCCCAGTTTGTGGACGTCCTGCACACAGACATTGATGGTCAGTTTCTTTGCAGATATGGCAACAGTGTGTGTGTGTGTGTGTGTGTGTGTGCCATATTTGTATGTACAGATGTATAAACAAACAAGCAAAATCGGGGACGTATTCTAGGTTTGTGTCTTACATTTTATGCACATTGTTTATGTGGCTTAAGGCAGATTTTAGGAATCATACATGTAGATAAGATAAAATAAGTTTTATTTATCCCACAGTTGGGAGGTTTAGTCAGCTTCATTGACCCTGTTGTGCACATTTTACCCTCTCTCTTTCAATATACTAGTTACTGTCATTGTTGTTGTTACTTAGAAAATACAGTGATGGTCATTTAAAACGGTGGTTTATTCATAGTTTATAGGTGTTGTGTAACTTGTTTGGTGCATTGAAACTGTACATGTGTGTTGTGTACATTAAGGATGACTGTTGTCATGTGCTGCCTGTGTTAACAGCCCTGGGCTTCAGGGAGCCGCTGGGCCACGTAGATTTCTATCCCAATGCTGGAACAGACCAGCCTGGCTGCCCAAAGAGCATCCTCTCTGGTACGTTCCAATCGTGTCATTAAATGCATTTGAAGATGTACCGAAAAGGTTTGAAGGGAAATCCCCAATGGAAACGATCCACTTTCTCGATACAGGATCGTCCTATTTCAAATGTGACCACCAGAGGTCAGTGTTCCTCTACATGGAGTCCATTAAACGGGTGTGTGAGCACAAAGCTTACCCCTGCGAGTCCTACCGAGGTTTCCTGGACGGCCTCTGCACCAGCTGTGAACGCTTTGGTGATGCTGGGTGTCCCGTGTTTGGTTAGTGCTGTCAATCACCGACCTCTAAATGAACACATTGTTAGGTTCATTGACGTATCAGATAAATGCGACTTTATTTTCCATCTTTGGTATTTACACTATATTTGAATTCATTCACGAGTCCCATGTTGAAAGGTAAATGAGTGTTTCTGTGACCTCCAGGTTATGATGTAACAGGGTGGAAAGACGTCCTGCTGAAGCTCAACCAGACAAAAACGTACTTCACCACAAACCCAGCCTCTCCATTCTGCAGTGAGTAATTATCATAGGATCGAACCCTCAATAACGCTGATGTTAAAGGGGTTGCTGAGGCAGCAGGAGCGCACTGCTGTCTGCTTCACTGACGCACGTTCACATGCTGAATCCTCTCCTGGCTGGCTGAATTTTGGCTACACTACACTATCACTTTAGATATTTGCAGAAAATGAAGCCCTTAAACATAAAATCTGCCAATAATAATAATTCTTTTTTCATATTTCCACACTCCTGTTTAAATTCACGCTCTGCTCTCAGTGACCAAGTACAGGGTAGAAGTGATGATCTGGAACAAGGCCGCGCGATGGGGGCGTTTAACGGTCAAACTCCACGGTGCTGACCAGGAAGCAGTGGCAACCATTGACCAGTAAGTGGTCGGCTGAATTCTGCCGCATCCGCCTGTCGCCGCGCTCTCACGAGCCCGCGTGTTTATTGCTCACACCAGCGCAGCGTTCGAGTTCAAAAGGTTCACTGGGACCAGGTTGCTCGCCCAGTTTGATAAGGACGTCAAATCTGTGATGAAGATGTCGCTCAAGTTCTCCACTGGGAACGTGTTGCAACCCAAGAATAGGCTCCGGGTTCTGCGAGTCCGCCTCACACCTCTAGAGGGTCGGGAGAGGTGAGCAGTCGCTGCGGTTCCTCGTCCGGCTTCGGACGTACAGAAACACTGACCCGCTTGTCTTTGCAGGCCTCTCTGTCGGTATGACGTCGTTGTGGAGGAGGACAGAGAGGTCACCTTCAGGCCCCTCCCCTGCCAAGACTCCAACTTCTGAGACTAAACCGACCCGAGTTCCTGCTCAAGGATTCCCCAGCACGCGAAGTGACCCACCAAATTTTAAATATGATTTAATATATGCATTTTACTATTTAAGAATTTTTTTAAAATGCTGTTGAAATGAAAAGACAAATCAGTCAAACTGAATTTATCTTTTTCTCTGTTTTTTCCTCTTATTCATTTCATCAATGCTCTGGCCAGTGTAGCTCCATCACCAAGTCAGCTTTAATTTAACACGACGCCACTTTATTTATTTGTACATATATGAATTAAAACTGTAAAGAAAATAGTATCAGACTATTCACAGTGTTTTCCTCGATTGTATCTGAGCTCCAAAGGCAAAAGGGACATTTGAAAGGCGACAGAAGCTTCAGGTTGACGATGGCGGCGTAAGACAGAAATAGTGTAGAAACCACACAAAATAAAACATTTGATACAAGTCTGGACCTCCAACAGGAAGTGGAACATGATATCTGGCAACAGTCTCTGCGGGACGGGACCATACCCGTCCCTGCCTTGGTCAGCCTGAGGAGTCGCTTCACTTCCCCACGTGTTTCTTCAAACGCTGGATCTCCATCTGAAGCACAAAGCAGTTCGGACATGTTCGGTTCCCGCTTTACTCTCCCCTCTCCAGCGTTCACGTCCTCACCTGTAACGTCAGCCGGATCCGTTTCTCCTCATCCAGCTCGCTCATCAGCTCTTTGATTTCTTTGCTGGAACACATCAAAGCTGTTAGCGTGGCGCCGCCTCAGAGGGCCACAGAGGCAGGATCTTTCAGAGCCCTACTTGTGCTGAGTCTTCATCTGATTGAACTGGTCCCTCAGGTCTCTCAGCTCCGTCCGCAGCTGCTCCACTTCTGCCGGAGACGGGTGCCTACCGGGCTGGGGGTCAGAGGTCGCACGCGATGCTGGGTTTAAGATGGCGGACAGAGCCTTGGGTAGCAGCGAGGAGAAGGACTGTGTCTGTACACCTTTGGGTACGGTGACCTCTTCGCTGGTCACATCAGAGTGTTCGTCAGGCTGATTCACTTGTTCCGCCTCCATCGTGTCTGTTGACTGTAAAGAAAAACCAGCGGCCAAAGTTACATAAAGTTTAAAGTTACATTTATTAGAACTGTTTTGCCCAACAAGGTACTTGAAAATAACCTCCACCCTATTTAACAGATCTGATTACAAGTTGTTCTCTTGTCCCAAACTCAATTTTCAATGAATCGGTGTTATTGTTATTTCTGGTTGAATATAAGCTTAACACCATTAAGCTCGTTTATTTTTGCTCAAAAATCTGAAGTTTTTCCTTCAAACAACACAGATCATCTGGCCTGAACTTTAACTTGAATGTTGACCTTTGCTCATAGGCCAGGTTTTACTAACATAAGAACTCATAATATAATTGATGTTTCACACGGATTTTACAATAAGTAACTGCATTCTCCCGTAGGTTAATGTGAACTCAGCTTGCAGATATCAGACATTTTCCCCTGGTGTTGAAGGATATCTGTTCTGCTCTGGTGTGGCTGTAGTTAAATTTATCTCAAGGACAGATGAGACACAAACAGTCCAGACTGTCTCTGGCTGAAGTCACACTTGCTACTCGACTCCTGGTAAAAAAAAGTAGAAACTTGCCGGAGTCTGAAGGTCAGACTGTGACCTCTCATCTGCGGCGAGGGAAACCCGCTCATCCAGCTTCTCCCCGACCGACACGATTGATTCAAACTCTTCTGCTTCTGGGAGATAAACAGAGCACAAAGCTCACAGACCCAGACGCCACCCAAAACCAGCAGGAGCGTGCGGTGTTAGAGAGCGTTAGTGCTTCCACCGGAAGTGGCAGCAGCAGCAGGCGTGAGAAGAGTTCTGCAGCTTACCGGGCATCAGGGCTGAGCTATAGCTGCCCATCAGGACCCAGAGAGGCTTTACATCTACAGACGACACACGGGATGCTGATCATAACAGCGCCGCCATTTTAGTTTGCATTGAGATAACTTTGTCAGGGTGGAGAGGGGGTGGGGGGGTGCAGCTGTCTCTCATGCCTCTGCCAAAAAATGTGCAACACATGCTGGAACAAATGGAGAGGGAACCACAAGTGCCACATTACCCGGTTGTTAGTCACCACAATGGGCCGATTAGGTCATTCTGGTCAGTGGCGGCGAGATGACCAGGCGCAAACACTCACCTGGGTCGTCTGTCAACGGCGGTGAGGCGCAGCAGCATCTGTGGTAACGCAACACCTCCCATCGTAACCACGGGGTGCTGCGCAGAATGTTGTGATGAGGGATGGTACTGTCGGGGGCTAAGTTTAGCTCCAGATCGGGGGAGGGGGTCTGAAATACCCGCAGGACAGAGGGACGGGTGTCACACACTGGAGGGTGAGGGGCTCTTTTAAAAGTCACTCACGCTCGCAGGAGTGCAGCCACACAAATAACGTTTGATATTAAACTTTTTTTTCTGGTTCGCGGGAGAAATATTCATATTATTTGCGTGAGTTTCGGTTCGTGTCCCTCACAATCCACCAGCCATACGTTAGCATGTAAAACAACGTAGTAGTAAACAGCAACATGGACGAGGAGGAAAGGAAGAGATCAAGAGGACACACTTAAGGGATTACAAATGAAAACATGTTGTCTCAAGGACAAGAGAGCTTTAAAAACAGATTCAATCTGAATCACTCCCCTTTTTTGCGGAACAAATTCATTTTCCAGAGCAGAAACCACACAAATGACAAGATAATCCACAAACAGCTTGTTAAACACTTTATTTTTAGTGTCATTCCACAAAATTGAAAGTAACTTTACAAGCTGTGGCCAGGCGACCCTCTTTCCTTCCCTAAGCAAAACGCCCATGTTTAGTGTAATAAATGTAACAAAAACACAAGTCAGATAAATGAAATGTTCCACAGCCTCAAAAGAGACAAAAAAAAGCTCTAGCTGAAGTCAAAAAAATAAACTACTTTACAATCAAACGTTTGAGAGAAGTACGGATACTCAATACAACGTGTAAAGACGTTTATAAAATTAAACCGCCAAACTACTTGAGGGTCAGGACCATGAACACTGATCAGATGAGAGTTTGGGTGTCCTGGAAGGTCAGGATTGTAAGAAATTCTTTTGCAGTCCAAATGGCAAAGAAATCAGGGGGATTTTCCAATTCCACCCTGAATCACAGCTGCAGAAGTAAGTGATAAAATACACCTTCAATACAGGATTCTGAATGTTCAGCTTTATATTGTACCGCTCAGAGTTAACTCACCAGTCACCAGTGCTGGTAACTCGCCCGTCACCAGTGCTGGTGACTGGGTCCGCTGTTGTATCGCGGGTGCTGACGTACGACTCTCATGCTGCGGTATTTGTACACGATGCTTTGACTTTTCTTGAATGTTGGCTTCTGAGGTGGGAAGGGCCGTGGCACAAACGTCTCCTGATGTGCAGTAAAGAAACAGTTACTGACAATTGTTAACAAAGGAGGAAACGGCTGATCTGCCGTGCACACACCATTAGGGGTCTTCTATGTCCTGACAACTCGGGGCCCGGCCTTCTGAAACCACCGGGGAATCTCGGCCTCTGAAAAACAAAGACCAAAATAATCTGCACAGAGGAATCCATTTAAGCATCTTGAATTTAAGTGCTCTGGCCAGCCTGTAATTGCTGATATTAGAAGGTTGTTACAACATCAACGACATTAACTCACCTGCAGAGGTCCAGGTCCTGGTCTCCGGAAGGGCCGTCCAGTTCTGTGGTCCGGCATCATGCCGAAGGGCCTGAAACTGAGACATCCAAATGACGATGGTTACTAATGAAGCACTTAACCTCGACAAAACCTTGTTTCAAATATACTTTTGACACGCACCCGTACGCCCTCTTGTCCAGGTAATTTCGCCTTTGCTCGTCAGGAAATGACCTCGAATCACTTGTCTTTGAAAGCCGGCTGGATTCTGCATCATCGTCGTCGTCGTCATCATCATCTTCTTCTTCTTCATCATCATCATCTTCTTCTTCGTCATCATCATCATCTGTAACGTGTTTGAACAAAGAAATACCTTTAAAATTCCAGAAAATTCTAGTATAATAGACAGACAAGGAAACAGGAAACCGACTGATTCATTGTTCAATAACTGACTCGCCTGGTTTGGATTTTGGGCTTTGGGATCTGTGAGGAGAGCCGTCCTTGGACGAGGAGTCCCAGTGGGACAGAACAACAAGGTCCCGTTTCTCTATCGGAGATGACCTGGGGGAGGACCAACAGACCACTTAGTCCACATTTCTACCCCGATGACATGAACATTTTACATCAAGTTCATTATTCCATTATATTTAAAACACCCTGCCAAGTCAACAATTTAAAATAATTAAGTTTGCTTTGCAGGCATACCAAAAATCATAAAGCCATGCTTCACATAACGGTACTTACAAAACCACGGATTGTCCATGCTCCTTTTAGTCCTACTTTTGTATCAATTGTACTCAATGTGTGCGCTCCAATTAGTTTGCGGTAGCTAGACCGGGCAAATCTGGATGAGAACTTTATCAAATCACATCTTCCATTATTCCTCCCTCAGAGGTACAAGATGATAACCAGGGCAGTTAATCCACCGTTTTCAGCCATCCAAAGCATTTCAGCAGATGCTCGTCTGTAAGACGTTGATGAGTTGAGACATTTAGGGATGGAAAGCAAGGGGGGTCATCAGGTCCAGGTAGCTGGGCTGGTCATCTTGATGGCGTTAACGTCCAGTGACTTTATAGACGATTTACTGGTCACAAGTCCAGGCCTTGATTTGACTGAAGACTCTGTGGTTCCCACAACCGACATTCCCTTTAGAACTTTTCAAACATTTGGGCTTTCGACATCAACTTAAGAGAAGGCAGACATTTAATGTATAAAAGGAGGGGGCCCGTTTGTGCTCTTCCGGTGGCATTTCCAGGTTCCAGGAGAATAAAGGGCTGATGTGGAAAGGCTGATGTCTAAACTTCATTTGATGGACTGATCCAGGTTGGGGTGACCTGCTCACAGGCGTTCACAAGAGAAGCTCAGACTTCAACTCTTCTCATTGATCTTTGGGGTTCCACTTTGATCCTTTAATGATCTGTGTCTTCTCAGCAAGACCACAGTTGTCTCATTCATTTCAAATGGCTGCTGTGTGGTTGCCGTGGAAATTGGTGACACATGCCCGTTGCTCATTCCAGAGTTTTCCAAATGCCTCATCGTAGTCCTTCATGCCAGCTGCAGCTACTGCTTAATACATGCATCCTTGTCCGGATACACTGGAGTGGAAGTCAAGACTCTGGATCACATGAGGAAAAACAGCTCTTTCCGGGAGCTTTTGCAGTTCGTCCCCCACTTACTCAATCGGGTCAATGCAAACATGCAATTGTCACTTGCGATAAAAGGTTAAGAGCGGCAGGATGCATGGCGGAGGACGTGCATGTAAAACAGCATGGCATGAAAAAACTGCGCGCTTTCCAAAGGGCCGACGCTGCGCAGAATTCTAAATTCAATCAACCTTTAAAAAGTAGCACCATTCTAAACTGTTAATTTGCTGCACATGATCGTGCAAGATCCAAAAATGAATGAGAAAGAGGTCGTGTGTATTGGACTCATCCAATTCCAAGGGCAGCAAATTCGTTCTTCAGGGGGGGGGGAAAGAATCCTCTAGGAGTGGTTCGTTGCTTTTGTTCTCGTTATATCATCCAACATCCTATCAGCAATAGCTTTAAGTGACGACATTTGTGGTTGCTGTGAGCTCAGCGGAGATTCATCAAACTGGGATGTTCACCAGAAGCAATTCCTCCGAAAATTCGATTCATCAAGTTGCAATTAAACAGCTCGGCACTTTATGGCGCAATCCTCTTCCATCTGAATTTGTTTCCTGATATTACTGTTTTGTGCTTTATCCTGAGATTCGGCCCAGTTTTGTTCTCTTTTGAGGATGAAGACGTCATCAGAACAAGCCGAGGCAGAACTTTCCAACAGCACATATCATCTTTCTCCACATTCCTTATCAGTGGATTTAACTCTGGGTCAGGCGTCACTGGCTTTAGGGCAGTGTAGATATTATCGAGCGTGTAACATAGCACGTTCTCTTCAGCTCACGTTTCATCAACCGAGCCAGTGTTGCACATTTATCTCATGACATCTCCTTTTTCCACAGCTGGGACCATTTTCACACACATTCTTTGTTGACCTCCTAATCATCATCAAGCCCCTGCGAACAGTGCGAGAAGGAAAATACCATACCTGTGTTTGTTCAAGGCCCGGTGAGACTCCACCTGTTCTTTGCTTGAATCAGAATCTCTTGAAGATGACTTGGTACTGCTGTCCTCTTTGGAGGTTGACTGTTCTGGTTTTCCTCTTGGTTCCAGTTTTGTCAGGGGAAAATCAGACTGGAAACGTCTCTTCCTCAATTCAAGAACAGAACTGACGTCTCCCCGAGGAACAGGGTCGCCTAGGCCGAGCCTGGGCTTTATATACGGAGGCAATTTGAGCTTCATGAGGGACTCTGTTCTGACTTGTCTGCTCTTTAGTAGGAAACTTTTATCCCTAAAAGACAAAGGTCTACCACCGAATGGCCTTGCAACATTAAGTGGTTGGGGTCTGTGGTTTTTGGGGTTGCCATAATCCTGTGGAGCGTCTGGTATGCGAATGTCTGATCGCAATCTTTTGCGGGGTCCAGTCTCCTGTGGGTTCTGATGATAGGAAGAAGGTGATGGGCCCCTTTTCCATGAGGGGGACCTTAAAGGGGGCAGGTGAGAGACATCTTGTGCCCTCTCTCTACTGTGGGATCTGCTGCCCTGCCTCTCCCCCGGGCCACGCTGTCGCCTGGAGTCTTGATCAGATGACCACCTGTATTCCATCAAACAATAGAAAAATCATTAAAATGATAGATCCACTGGCATGTCAAGTGGAAGGTGGAATTTTGCTTTTTTTTTTCTTTTCTTAAAGCAGCCCCCTTGATAATGCCATGACAGAAAGTTGAGAAGTAAAATAATTAAAGATAACACTCTTCTCGCTGGCACTGACACCACAATTAGAGAAACTTAATCCCCGCTATTCACTAGCTGTGGCATACCAGAGGTATTCAATACCATCTGTTTGTTTGGGACGCTTGGCAAGCACCAGGTATCCTCTAAAATACTTTTACCCAGCAGGAGGGACCATTACATCACTCTTGTACCTCTCTGGCATTAAGCCTCTCCCATGCATCTCTCTTGGGCTCCTCTGGGAACTAGAGGGCCTGTGTTCTCCATTGTGTGGATGAGAGAATCCTCCATCCTCATTCCAGCGCTTCAGTCCTGTGTACTCATGGTGCCTTTCTCTGGGACTGTAACGAGGGTAGCGATTTCTGTGATCCGGATGCCCAAATGGCGGCTGCCTTTTATGGCCCCTGAAAGAACCACGGCTGGGGGGTGCCGAGTCTGGCCTCCTGTCAGCTGGGTGGTTGTGAAAATGTCTCGAGGATGGTGGCTGGTGATCTGAGGGGTGGGTATGGAAGTGTGGGCCTCTATGGCTGTGGGATCCACGTGTCGGAGTACGACCACATGAGAAATGATGATCGTAGGGGGGGCGGTTCTGCCTCGGTGGAGAAGGCCTCCTCTGGTTATGGTGCGGTTCCATTTTGGGAGGGTATGACTGATAGGAGTCCTGGTTTGGTGACCTCCAGTGATTAAATCGTGACTCCCTATGCTCTCCCATCAACGGCACTCTTCGGACACCCGGAGGTCGTCCCCTTCCTCTGGATTCCCTTGAGTTATAAGGTGCTTTCGTCGAATAATTCTGGTCATCTCTTCTTTTGGAGTCGGGGCTGTAATTTCCTTCATTCGGTCCACTGCTATGACCATCTCTGTAAGGTCTGATTAGGGCACAAGAGGAAAAACCTCAGATCAAAACTCCTGGTGTAGCTATTTTGTACTCTTGAGTACATAAAGCTTAAAAACAAATAGTAAAAAGTAGCTGGGTACAGCTTCACATAAATAACAGATTACCTGGGTTTCAAACGTGGCGGTCCAAAATGTGGTCGAACCATTTTCGGAAGTCGTTGGATGATCTATAAATAAGCATTAACCATTGTGTCATTTCCCCTAAGGGTGAACACTCGCCAGAGTATATTCACATATCTGAAGAAAAAATAGAATAATACAACAAACGCTCACGACGGAAAATGTCTTCGGTTAACACTTTAACGTCTATGTTGGGCACAAAAGCTAAGGGCCAGTTGGTGTGCTACCCTGAAGTTATGGACAGAGAGGAGACAGCGGTGCACGGTTAAAAAGCTGTTAAGTACAAGTTTCTGGTATGAAAAATCAAAACGGCAACGCAAACGACACAACTCCCGAGTCTCATTTGCTCTGTAACAGATCGTTAGTGAAACACGGTAGCAACCATGCGGGTTTCGGCAAAACTACCGGGGAAAAGCAAGGGTATTGTTACTAAATAACAACACTTGACTCCCGTAACTATCGAAATCTACCTGAACGAAACTACCACAAGCAAAGTTTGTCTCGTTATGTTAGCGTTGGTCTCAATCCAACCAATAACAGGGCCAACTAGCGCTTGTATTTTTAGACGTACGGTCCTCAGCAAAATGGAATGAACAACCAACGAAAAGGTTACTCCCGCAGACAAATTAAAATAATACACAGCCGTTCGGTGACAGTAGAAATGCTGGTACAAATACACAATATTTCCATTGTAGACTGCGGACAACTTCTTGTGTGTTAGCTAACGACCTTATCGCCTCGCCACATTTGCGAAGGCCTGTTCTTTTTTTATGTAGCTAGTTGGTAAAGCTACAAACATGCAAGCACATTACGCGTGTACTTACAAAGCTTTTTTTGCATCGAAAACTGCAATATTTTATTAGACCTTAGGTTAACTCTTAAATCTACTCACCAAATGGCTAATGTGGAAAGAGCTACGTAATGGAACGACGAACTAACTGAGCTGGTTTTGTTACTCGCGGCCTCGACTCGCAGCGTTTCTACCCACAGCGCCGCTGCTGTCTCGGAATGCGAACTGCATCTTTTTGGTTTTTTTTTTTCTTTCTTTAATTTGGGTCAACCTACTGACTTAAAGGCTTATATAAATATAAATCTACATACATCAATGTCGTCCTGGTTTGCAAAATATCAATCAACTAAATGGGGTGGAATTGCTCGTGTCACACCCAATCTCATTTATCCATTCGTGAACCTAGTAAAATGAGTTTGGAAATGCTCCTTGTTTTTAGTTTTCTTAAGGTTGGTCAACATGTCACACAACATTTTGTCATGATTATAACCTATTTAGCTAGACAATTACACAGAATTGTGAATCAAGTGAACTTCAACGATTACATGCCCAAGACTTTTGATAAAAATGATATATATCATATATATTTGCGCGGTCTCCAAAACAGCAGAAATGTCTTGCAAGTAAATGTTGCTTTTGACAGGTTGCAAGAGTTTGGAAAGTCCCCAGATCCAGCAATTAAGTTGCCATCACTGCAGGAAAGGTAAGGAATGGGAACATTCTGCAATTCTAAACAGTGAATTAGGGATAGTATATACGTGGGTAATTATACACCTTTTGCTAAATTTTAATTTTGTATTTGCCCTACAATTCCTTAACTGGAACAGAAACATGATAATTCAATACATAGATAAATGATAAATGATAGATACCAATGAATAAGAATTCAAACAGAGCATTTTGAAAGAAGAAAAATATATCACATACCAGGGCAAATATTGCAGTAATTATTATGAATTAATTCATTAACATAAATACAAACAAAAAATCATGACACACATAAATATGCGAAAATAAAGATCAAATAATGCCAAAATGTATTGAAGGTACTGAAAACTAAATGCA
Source organism: Takifugu rubripes (assembly GCF_901000725.2). Taxonomy (NCBI): domain Eukaryota; kingdom Metazoa; phylum Chordata; class Actinopteri; order Tetraodontiformes; family Tetraodontidae; genus Takifugu; species Takifugu rubripes. Next base: position 14,174,380 of record NC_042299.1, on the reverse strand, counting down.
ATCACGGATGGTTTTGATCAAACAAACGCAGAACATTTTTGTTTGCTTGTTTATTGTCATTTCAGATGAGTAGCCTACGCTAACCATAAAGTTAATGCAAAGCTTAGAGCTGCAAATTTGCTCAATTTTAAAAATCAACCCTATTCAAACAGTACTTTTCTCAACACAAAACAGTTTTTAAATATGCAATACAGTAAATACCTGCTAATTGGTGAATCTGTAACATACACACAGGAACAGGTTATCTAATGTTTGAGGATTACAGTCCTTTATTTTATTTTCTAAGTGACATTACAAAGCACAAATTAATTAGATTTATATTTTCTGCATTTTGGAGATGAGACGATGATGGTTTAGGCATCACAATTTATACACAATCCTAGAGGGTTTAAACATACACGAGTAAAGGACCCGCACTGAACTTCAGGAAATGATGACGCTCTCAAGGTGTCTTCACTAAAATTGCACATGGGTGTAATACTGGAAACGATATCGTCGCATTTTAAAGATTGATGATTGGTTAAGATAATACAGGTGAAGACTTCACTGAATGTCACAAAATTGCAAGAATAAATTCTAATGGCCAATAATTACCGGACCTAAAACGGATTTAACAGATTTTATACTTCAAGAATGCCAAAGTTGGCAAGTAGCCTTTGAATGAAATTACTGTTTAAGATTTAAAGCAATTCAAGTCCTTCAATAAATTTGTTTATGCACGATTTGAATGTGAGATGACATTCAATGCTTTAGTTTTAGAATGACCCATCTCAGCTGCAGTAAGTGCTAGTTAACAGAACAAAAGAACAGTCATCTGAAGGATGAAGTGAAGGATTGGGAGACTTTGTTATATCTATGGAATTCCTGCAAAGTCGATCATTGCTGCATGCAGGATTAGCATTGCTTGATAAGAGTGATTCTCCAAGAACTTTTATTTTTAGCACGTTTTAGCAGCACTGAATTTCTAACCATCTATAAAATGCAAAACATTCTTTTGGGATTATTTGTGTGAGCATCTAGCTAAAGTTAGGGCATACGAGAACAGAATAATTCCTTTTCTGCCACTGAATTTTATTTAATCTCTGCATCTCTATGGCTGTATTCCCATTAATGCAGCCATAAGGAACTAAGTGCTAAGTTTATTTGAGGAGGGAGGTGACATTCCAATGAGCTTTTTGTCCGACACGGGACTAACAACGCCGTGAATAAGGTTCTTGTTGCAGTCACTGATGCTGACCTCGGGGGATAGCTTGGGGCAGGTGAGGCTGCCTGTCAGGTCCATCAGATCCTCCAGAGCTCTGCTGTTACTCACGCTGCTGTGCTGAAACTCACTGACTGGTGAGAATACCGGGATTGAAATAAGATCCTCCCTTGACGTAGGGCTGGAATGCAATCAGAAACATTTCCTAATGGGTCCACTGATCAATCTAATACGAGTGATTGGAACAGCTGGATGACCTACCTGATCTCCATGGACTGCATCTCGTCACATGAATCCTTCACACCCAGAGGCTCCAGCTTGATGACTGGTGTGGACACGAGTCCTCCTGTCAGGTGGGTCCCAACAGGTTTCCCATCCACCCAGAACCCTTCTTTAGCTTTTCCCTCTGGAGCGGACCCACGCGGGCTTTGCTGTGTGTTTATCCCAGCAGCTGCATGGCCTCTCATCAACGCACTGGCTTCACCATTTGCTGTTCCGTTCATCACACCTTTTTCCTTCACTTTAGCCTCTTCTGAAAGCTTTGGTGACACCACGCTTATGCGGTCGGTGGTCTTCAGTCTTGCTTGGCTCGCCTGCCCTCCCTGCTGGAGGAGGATATCCATCTGTCTGTGCTCATCACTGGTTTTCAGCTTTGCCTCAGCCGTGTTCAGGTGATGACTGTTGTCTTTGGCCAAAAGCTGCTTCTTGTTGTCCTCCTGTGTTGCCTCAGCTGGGTCTTTCTTCACGTGAGCACGTTCTGTCATGCTGACTGTGCTTGGTTCTTTTGGCTCTTTAACCTGGAACTCAACTTTTTGGTTTGCTTGCACATTCATCTGTGTTTTAGATTGAACTGTCTTTTGATCACCTGTGGAGGATAAAAAAAACAACACTACTGTGCACTTTAATATATTTAGACCATTCAACCAAAAATAAATAAAACCCACTCTTAGATATTGAATGCAATAAATCCACATTTCTGAGATAAGTTCAGCATTTTTGGATTATGTAGTGTTGTGTCACCTCCAAGTTGGTTCTTTTCTCATTCCTTGACCTGTGGGTCATCATTTATATATAGTACAGCACATTTATTCTGTTGAATTATATTTTTTAAAGATGGGGATTTGGGGCACTGGGGTTGACCTGAGGGAACCTACTCACATCTGCACGCTCGATTTCATCCATTGAATTTTTGTGTGATTCTGAAGGCCAGTTTTGGAGAGAGTCCTGGTTGCTTTCGAACTTCCTCTATTTCGGAATGATGGAGGCCGCTGTGCTCTTGTCACCATTAAGTGCAGCTGGAATACTTTTTGTAGCGCTACTCAGATCGGTGATAATTATGTCGATTATTATTTAAGCTTCAGGTTTTTCTTATTTCAATTTGCAAAAAACAAACTTGGCTCTGAGGGCAACAACCACCCCTGCTGCCTTTGGCACTGTTTCACCCCTGTCCCTCCTTTAGGACTTAGTATTCTTCCAACCTCTTATCACCACTGAGTGGGAATAACACTGGAAAACCTTTGTTGAGTTGGGTCTGACAGCGGTTTTCATCTCATCTTGGGGTGCGTATTCCAAAACCGGTCTCAATTTTTCTCTGTCACGTCAAGCTTTTGAAATAAAGGATCCCTTATTGTTCAAAGTATCCCCTATAGGATATTGATAATACGGACATACTGGGAGCTACACATGTCTCATCGCACTGGCTCAATTGTGACTACACAATTTGCCAAATAACTGGAGATGAGTCCAGTCATAATCAGTCTGACTACAGCTAATCAGTGGAATTTGGCTAATCCGGAGGGGAAGCTGCGGAGGAAAAACAATGACTGCAGTTTTGGAATCAGTGTGTCACTTTTAGTTTTAATCATCATAAAAATCTAACTCAACCAATCTTTTTTTCTTTTTTTTCCAAATTGTTCCCCAGTATAATCTAATCATGTTTGGACTAATCTTGTTATATCTTCAATGATTTTGTGTCTCTTCCTCTCATTTGTCTTTTTTATTTTTTTTACTTTTTAAAAATGCTATATAACTGTTGGTTGGAGGTTATCCCATTTGGCTGCATCTCTTCTTTTTTAAGTCTTTAATCATCCTCCTGTGGTTCACCTTTTTGTCCTTACCTTCATTTATATTTGGCTCTGCTCTCCACATATGTTACTGGCTCCTGCCATCTTGACCTCTGACCTATGACTGCTTTTACTCACCTCAGACCAAAATGAAAAAATAATGATGTCCTTTTAGGATTATCCAGATGTATTCATGTATTCGTCCCTTTCACTGCTTTACAACATCGAATTAATTTAACGTTGTTTGAGTTTAACATACCTTAGTAATCAATATATTGATGATTTCTTCTATATTTTATCTGCTGCAAAGATGTTTGTTGGCTTTTACAGTGAATTAAATCAGCCTCTGTACAGCTTCTTTACAGTAAGACTGGAACAGTGAAAGTGTTACACTGCAGAGCATTCCCTAAAGGAATCTTCCAAGGGCAATTTTAAGAGCAGATAATTCTACCCTCAGCTCCAAGTGCACTGCATCACAGTATAGAAAATGCAAGATCAGCACTAAGAGGAAAGTCAGCAGCTGTTCCTGCATATTGCAGAAGAATATAAATCCTGCAATATGATTCTTTTTTTTTTTTTTTTAAATGCATGTCCAGAGGTAACTGTTATCCTGAATATTCAAAATCATAAGAATCAGAATTACTGCATACAAGGAGAAAAGAATGCAGGCTGAAATTGTGGCATCTGTTGTACTGAAATGCCACAAAAACCAAAAACTAAAGTCATGCGCTAAGTAAGCTCAAGACAATAAATGAATCACAACATAGGCCAACCATGCCCTGTTTGCATTTTTACAGCTGCAAGGCATACAGAGACGGGTAGAGGAGGCAGGGACGGCAAGCAAACGCAAGTGGCTTTAGGGTGACTGAACAACGCACTAACCTGGAGATAAAACAGGCTTTGTGTCCACCTGCTCCTCCCTCTGATTCAGTGCAGAACAGAGACAATCACATCAACATTTGGGGGTAATCAGGACGCAAAACACAAGTCTCACCACCAGTAAAATTTAATTATGAAACAGAAAAGAAGGGTTCTCAAATCAAAGAGAATGATCGCATGATCAGCGGGTGTTTAAAGTGGCACGTCTGTTTGACAGCAGTGTCTCTCTACAGTACCTTCAAGTCTGCTTCCCCTTTTCTAGTTCTCCTCATGATCTCCTCCAGTCTCTGCAACAGAAGACGGAGATGTATTTTATCAGAGGATGGTGTGTGTGTGTGTGTGTGTGGGAGCAGACCTTTTTTCTTAGTTGCCTCTCTTCCTCCTCCTGTTGCTTCTGTATCTCTCTGTCTTGTTGCTGTCGCTCTGCAGTTTCCTGAGCCATTAATTTTGCTCTTTCTCTCTTTTAAATCGGGGAGAAAATATTCTGGATTATTTTCCACTGACAACAGGAGGGGCATCAAAACAAACCAAAACCCCACGTAAATTAGATATACTGCATGTGGTAGTGGGGGAGGGTAATGACCTCACCTCTTTTTCCAGTTGGGATTGTTGCTCTTTCTCTTTGTTTTCTTGGTTCTGTCTGTCAAGTTTCTTCACTTCTCGAGCTTTTGCCTCCTGAAGTTGTTGCTCCTGCAAACGTTGCTTCCTCTCCTGCTCCTCTCTGACTCTGCAGTGCATGTAAAGACCGAAAGACCCGTGTCCACTTCATGGTTTCTCTAAGAGACACTTTATTCTGTAAACTCACCTTCTTTCTTCCTCAAGTTCCCGCTTTTTTTCCTCCAGTTCCTTCTGTGCTCGGGCCTGACGCCTGCGCTCTGTTAGCATCCTCGTAGCCTCTTCTGCATTCGTTGTGCCAGCCGCAGCTTTCACTGTGCATGGTGCTGATTCAGATAGATATAATGAAAGCTTTGTTAATATGTTCTTAAACTGAATTACATGTAAGAATTCACTTGCATCCTTGTCAGTGGCACCTTGTTTTGACTCTCCATTCTGAGCACTGCCCTGCACCTTCTTCTCAGAGGAATCTGTCTTGAGAGGCGTGTGGTTCTTTCTGTCAGGGGACTGATTTTTGTTCTGTTCAGAAAGGTGGACTTTAGCAGACTTCTCAAAAACTTGACCTTTATTTGGCCCCAATTTGCTCATTTCAACCTTTGCCTCAGCTGGATGCCCGATGTTGTTGTCAGTCGTCTTCTTGTCTGTCATCTGCTGCCTGGTTTCTCTCTCCACAGTCTTCTCTTCTGCTCTCCTGTCACTGGTTGAATATTTTGGCGGATATCTTGTTGGAGAGTAATGTGTGTTGCCTGGAGACTGAGAGCGCAACTTAGATCCCAATCTGCAAAAACACACAGCTGATGTTTCATCTGAGAATTTAGGACATTTTACCCGCATGTTTCAGTTCCACAACACAAATATGGTCTCACTTGGAAGTGGGTGCCAAGTGTTTAGTGACACTAGCAGGAGATTCAGATCTTCTTATGGGGGATACACAACCGGGAGATGCAGTTCTTCTCTCTCTACGCAGCCTTTCTTTCTAAACATTTAACGTGGACAAGAAACATAAGCTGCCCACTGTGTTCTGACACTGGCAGGTGAGGTGTGAAGGTGTACAAACGCCAACCTTGGGGGTATTAGGAGTAGACTGAGAGCCTCCCAGATGAAATCCAGCTCTGCTGTGATCTGCAGGGTTGAGTGAGCTGCGGAGAGGGGACCTGTGTGGGCTGCAGGGCGCTGCAGGATAACAAACAATGGACTTTTCAAGGTAAATGACAGTTAAAGAAAGTGACAGACGAATGATAAATGGTCAGTGGGCGTAGGTGGACAGTGTGTGCCGCATCCAGTTGAAGCTCAGTTTTAAGAGACGGTCAGATGACGTTGCAGAAAAGATACATAGGAGAACACCTTGCGTCGGAAGTTGCAGTAGTTTGAAGTTATTGAATGTTAAATGATGAATATGGCTGCACATCAGTTTTACAATATTTGTTGCAGCAAAGTGTCAAAGTGGTCATAATGAAATGAGCACTTAATTTCAAACACAATTGGGCTAAATGCTGCTTTATAAAGAAAGAGAGGCAAGTACTTTCCTACAAAGAATGATGCATTCACACACATGCCAGCATGCCAGCTATTAATAATAATCCCTAACTCAATTTCCAACATTTGCGGCATGTGACACAATGACTGAACATTGATATAAACTTAAAACCAGACTATCTACCCCGCCAGGTCATCCATCACCCTTCTCCGCCGTATTATCTGTAAAGAGTGCAGCCATCCCAGTGGGAGGTCTGTATCTGTGTCTATTTTAGTGCACATACTTCTATTCTAGGTCATGTGAAATTAATCTCTGAAATGGCCTCCTGCAAGGATGCAGTCAGTGCCATTTATCCGCTTAGATTTGGAAACTTAACCCGACTTTATAACAGAACAAACAAATCCATCTTCAAACCTTGAGAAAGGAGCCGTGTGGGAGGGAACATTGAGAATTTCCAAAAGACCCATTCATCTTTTCCTAGTTCCTGTTCCGGAGATAATTAATCCGGGGAATTGAGCTGATTTGAGTCAGACACACAGCAATGCTGGGCTGACAGATACAGTATATTTGATCGTTTTGAATGGGTTTCCTTCAAAATAATGCCTTTTGCACGATACAGAAACAAACACAACATGCACACATGACAGTGAGAGGACAATTGTTTCCGGTTGAAATGTCAGGTCCAGCCTAAGACAAGCAAACACTGAGACGCTAACGGTTGGACAGACAGGAAGGGAGAAACATTTGGGTGGGCAAAAGTGGGGGCTTAACTTTACCAGATTCGCTGACGGCAGGAAGGGGGGAGGCAATGCCATGGGGGAAGGCGGAGGTGGCAGAAAAAGGGAGTGGGGCATTCTCACTTTCACCTACAGGCAGCAGGCGGAGCAGAGCAGAGCAGAGGTGAGCAGTCAGAGTTAGGAACATTTTTTTTTTTTTAAAAACAACTCCTCATCCTCATTTAGAGCTGGATGATAACTGAGATTATAGGATCATCTGTGCAGACGTGTAACTCTATCTTTTCTCTATAAGGAGTAACACTTTGTGGTTTCTTCAGAAGCCAGTCTTAAACAAGACACACACACTCACAATGAAATGAAGGGATACAACAAACTGCAATTATTTCAAATCCTGCTGCCTTGTTGCTAGTTGCTGTCCTGTTACAGCCAAAATAATGGCAAGGTTAGAAATGTTTTACCAGCTCCTGCCGGGAAGCCTCTGCTCCAGCGTTTATTCCGCTGCTCCAGCTGAAGGCTTCGCTCCATTGAACGTCTCATTAGGGCTTCCAACCGCTCCTAGGTGCACCACAACAGAGTTTTATTTAATACCCTGACTGCTTTCTTGCCCTTTTAACCATAAAAAAACAATTTAAGATGAATTGCATTGGTCAGCTTTCTCATTAGGGGCGGTGGTGTGGTGGTTAGCACTGTAGCAAGAAGGCCCCGGGTTCGATCCCCGGTTGGGACTGAGGCTGGGGACTTTCTGTGTGGAGTTTGCATGTTCTCCCTGTGCCTGTGTGGGTTCTCTCCGGGTACTCCGGCTTCCTCCCACAGTCCAAAGACATGCATGATTGGGGATTAGGCTAATTGGAAACTCTAAATTGCCCGTAGGTGTGAGTGTGAGAGAGAATGGTTGTTTGTCTATATGTGTTAGCCCTGCGATTGACTGGCGTCCAGTCCAGGGTGTACCCTGCCTTGGCCCATTGTGCTGGGATAGGCTCCAGTCCCCCCACAACCCTCAGTGGAGGAACAAGCAGTAGAAAGTGAGCGAGTGAGTGAGATTTCTTATTAATTCTGCCGACCCTTTCCTCCTCGAGCTGCTGCCTCCTCTTCTCCTCCACCGCAGCCCTGCGGAGCTCCTCCTTATGCCTCTGCTCCTCCAGCCGCCTCCAGCGTTCCTCCACGGTGCGTTCATACTGCAGCCGAGCTCTACGCTCCTTCTCCCGGATCAGCTGCTCTCTGGCCGCTGAAAGCGAAACATTCTGCTCCATATACTCGCGCACGGTAGAAAAGAGTAATAACTGGAACAAATACACTGTGTGGCTTCAAACCTGGCAGTTCACAGAGGCGTTTAAAACAAATGCTTTTAGACAAGAGATAAACCAGCAACTGTAAGACTTGGAATCAGAATTTCCTGCATGCCAGAAATCTGGTCATTCAGAACAGCCGTTAATATTAAATGACAGCTAATTTTGTGGCAACTCTTTGATCATGTCATGTTTTCTAACATTACACTGGTTGTCAGTTCAAAAAGTCTTGAAGAAGGAATAAACCAAATGCCTTTAACTTGCAACTATAGGAAAATATGCGTTTCTTACCAAGGCTTCTCTCTCTCTCCTCCCGCCTCTCCTTGGCTAATCGCATCCTGTCATCGGTTCTCAAGTAACCCTCCACAACTGAGGGATGGTTGAAGATGTCACAGCAGGGATAAATGAGCAGGAACAAAATAGACCGCAATGGAAAATAAGACATTTTTTGGAAAGAAACACGCTTACTCTGCTTAGCTGCTTGGTTACTGATGTTTGACGACAAATGCGATGGAGAGGCATATCCGTTGACTTGTGGCTTCTTCTCTGTGTTCATCAGATCTTTAATCATATTGAGAAGAGAAAGAACACATGCTGCTTTAACGCAAAGACGCTGACATCTGCGCCACAGTCGTGACCTGCAGTGTACTCTGATTACCAGCAGAGGGAGACCTTTGTATGGCACTGCTGTGCGCTATAAGTGCCAACGAGCCTCATGCCAAGGGAAGAATTGATGCAATATGTGGCACAGGTCCTTGATATAACAGCCAAATCCACCAGAGGTCATGACCTATCATGCTCATTATCATTACAACTTTACACAGATGCAGATGTTTATGTTGTTCAGATAAGACCACCATCGGTGTGGCTCATTGACAGGATGTTGGTTGGTTGGTTACTTACTTGTTTTTGCTGATCTGGATGGAGAACTGTGAGCATTTGTTGGGGATCTTTTGTCAGGAAGCAGGTTGATGGAGGGTGATGAAATCTTTTCAGCTGGGGGCACATACAGGGACCTTAACTTTAATTTATATTGACTTTCCATTTAACTCTAACTTAAACTCATCCCTAACCTTACTGTTAAACTTCAAAACACAAGAATTCAAATTTGACATGAATGGAATGACGCAGCACCGACTGATACACAAACAAAATGAGACAGGAAGGAGATTGAACAAATCAATGAATCAACTAATGTCACATCACACTATGCAACAAAATTAAATAAAATGTATACAAAAAGATACAATTAAAGAATTAAACCTAGATCCTGACAAGTACAACTGCATTACAGTTGACAGCTGCAACTCTGAACTAATGTAATAACTAAGATTTTGCACAAAGAGGATGCTCATTTTCAAAGGAATATTTCTGATACAGCTATTCACATCTACCATCACCACCATTAGATCCACTTAATCGTTAGTGATTGATTTGTGATCGCAAATTAAGCTTTATTTTAGCTAATGGGTGAACAGATGCTGCTCCTATTTCATTTTTATCTGTAAATCCAAACACTCACTCCAGAACAGTCATCTCTCATTTTGCGTTGAACTATTGTGACAAGTCTGCTCTACTTTCTGGAATAGTTAGTCATGCAATTAATGAGATTTTTATTCTTTCGGGCCATGGATAGTGGTTTCACACCATCACCCTATTCTGGAAAAGGACCCAGCCTCAGCTGAGAAGGACATGACACAATAGTTTGATGCTAATGGAAATTAAATGCCAGGACTTCCTCTCCACACCCATTCTGTTATCAGATTGAATGGCGTCATCATAAATTCTGAGCTGTTTTTGCTTTAAAGTGATCGGCGCCCTGACTTAAAGCTGATATGGTGCCACAATAAGGTGTCAATCGAACAATGGAAGAAAATTAGAAACGCATAGAAAGTCACTCACCAAACACAAGCTAAATTTTACATGAAAATAAAAAAATCCAATCTAATTACGACCGCTGACCTGCTCCAGTGAAAACAATACGCACAAAGCGAATTAAGAACAGTGTCGCCTGCTCTTCGTTATAGCGGTGGAAATGTCACTGCGTCACTCACGATTCGCTTGGAATCGTTACTCTATTACAGCAAAATCATCGCAATACCAACCTTGCGACTCGGATCTTAGGTTTACCTGTCAGTGTGGTAGATGGAGCGACTGCTTTGGCCATGGTTCTAATCGCATATACGCAGAACACTCCGATGCAGTTAAAGCTGATTTTTGCCCTTCTTCTAAGCAAAAAACACACAAACAACGCCAAACCCCTCCAAAAAGCCGAAGTCCGCTCAAATGGATTGTATGAATGTCATTGTGGGAGGAGAGAGAGGGCACAGCAGAATGATGTGTGAACGATTCGGGGGGATGCTGGGGCAGAGATGACGCTGCGCACAGTCGAACTGATTATTGATGGAGCGCTCTGTGCGTCAGCGCGTAAAAACAATCTAGTCCAACGGTACATGGGGGAAAAGCTAACACTTCAAAACAATTTTAGCGAGGTTAATGGTGGTTTCGATGCAACGACAGAGTCTCTCGGTGTGTTTCTAGCAAAATTTGTGCATGCGAAATAAAAACTACACCATATGGTTTATCGTTTATTGTATTGTTATTGCATGGTGTTCGGAAAATGGATCACAACCAGACTTTGAAACAGAGAATACAAGAATATATAATATAAGGAAATTCTGTTCTATTATAGCTACCGTTATTTTAGCAAGGATTTGACAGTAGGTGGCAACAGTGAGCATGTTATCTGAGGTATATTTATCAGGACAGAGAAGAAGAGAGAAACCGGAACACAAGGAAATATGAAGTACAGAGGAGGCGAATGATGCAGACCTAAAAAAAACTGAAAATACGGCCAAGTATAGGTGATAAGCTGCGAAGTAGCTCAGGGAGTTAAAGCGTCAGGGTTGTATATAAAGTTCTGACAACTATAACTGGTATATAGTTTTTTGTCGACAGGTTTTCCTCGCTTAAGTAACACTCCTAACCAGTCGGTGGCGCTAATGCACCGAAACGTTGTCTGAAACCGCCATAAAACCAAAAAAGAAGAAGAACGAAACCGGAAGGACAAAACCTAAGGACGGGGCGTAGCTGTGTGAAGATTGTAGGGTGCAAAATGCTGACCAATATCGGTAATGTGTTGAGAGCCGGTGCTCAAAGAACGGTGAGTACGTGTTTTTAACGTGTTCATTACATGAAAAGATTATTTTTTTTCAAACATTATGCTGCACTGATCCGCATAAATGTGTTGTTTTGACCGATAATACAACTGCCTTTACTGTGCTGACCTTGTTAGGCCGAATGATAGCTTATTTTGCTAACGCTGCTAAAATCTGTTGAAAGATTTTTTTTAATCATTGTCATTCCTTAAAATTACGACAGCGTAATTGTGAAGTCTGGTAGTGTTTTATCTGTGATTTGCTTACGTGGCAACACAGCTACTCCTGCAGTTAAGTGATCCGTTCTGATATGCTGCACTATTGGCACAACTTTGTGTTTATAATAGGCAGAATTGAACATGAGACTACATTGTCACTACTGGCACAAAATAACAAGACAGAACTGAATTGCACTATCAGGAATTATGTATATAAGGACTTCTTACCGCGTTATGTACTAATATTTGTATTTGTTTTCCGGGATCTAAAGTATTTTTCCCAAACAAGCCTGAGGAACTATCCTTTAAATCTTAACTAAGTGTTGACTGATTATTATTATTTTGGATTTAAATCAATATTTTAATGAATTAGGTAGAAAATGAAGGTTTAGTTAACTTGAATTAATATATTTCTGGAAGCGGATTTGAAATCTGTTGTTTTTGTGTGCCGCACTGCAGGGAGCAGCTGCCCTCGTATCAGCACGGACATATTCTGACTTCACGACCCAAGCTACCTTTGAAATCAAGGTGAGAATTAAGGAAAATGGTCTTTGCTCAGTAATATTGTAGAAAAGTCTCTGAGGTTCTGGGTATTTTCTGCCCTATAGAAATGCGATGTCTACAAGCTGGATGAAGCCCCAGCCACACAGGTGGTTATGACTCGCGATGAGGGTCTGCAGTATTATCGCACCATGCAGACCATGAGGCGTATGGAACTGAAGGCAGATCAGCTCTACAAGCAGAAGATTATCAGAGGATTCTGCCACTTGTATGATGGCCAGGTTAGGAGTGTGGTTTTTTTTTTACCCCCCTGAATTGCACGCACCCTCCCAGAGGTTGACACATTGACAGCCTAACCTGATGTCCACAGGTATAACTCAATGATATATTTTCTCCCAACCCTGGTAGGAAGCCTGTGCAGTTGGTATTGAAGCATCGATCAATTTGACAGACCACCTGATCACTGCCTATCGCGCCCATGGCTACACATATACTAGAGGAGGGACTGTAAAGGAGATCATGGCTGAACTCACAGGTCAGTCTGTCACGTTGAGCTGCTTTAATGGTGTAGCTTTTGTAAATGAGTCTTTTTTCATTCTTTGAGCTAAATTTTTTTTTGAAAAGCCCTTTATAATTTTCAGGTAGAAGAGGAGGTATTGCTAAGGGCAAAGGTGGCTCTATGCACATGTACTGTAAACACTTCTATGGAGGAAATGGAATCGTAGGAGCTCAGGTACATCTTCCTATTTTTAATTGTCAATTAAAAAGACTTTATTTTATAAATAATTTTAGAAGGCTTTTGCTGCTTTAAAAACTGTACAAATAAGTATCTAGTATATACAAAATCAGAATGAAGTCATTTTAACCATCTAACCTGTTTCACACTATAGGATATAAACCAGATGTGTCCAGAGGTTCATTTGTCTTTAACTTCCATGTATGCTTTAACTTGCATTTTAACATTGCAGCACATTTTTGTTTTCATTTAAATGAGTTTATCAGTTTAGACTATAGGTAACACCTTATCCCCAGTTAGAGCAGTAAAAAACATGATTTAAAGCTGTAAGTTTGGTGCGTTTTAGTGTGAGTCCTGACAAGTTCATCCACAAAAATGGGAACTTTTAATATTAAGATGAACTAAATGTGATAACAATGCTCAGGTTCCTCTGGGTGCTGGTGTGGCTCTGGCCTGCAAATACCTCGGCAAAAATGAGCTATGTGTCGCTCTGTATGGAGACGGTGCTGCCAACCAGGTATGGTTGAAAATAATACCTAACCAAGCGCATACCGATTCTTGACCGATGGACGTCAGCTGATGTCTGTGTGCTTTGCAGGGCCAAATATTTGAAACCTACAATATGGCAGCACTTTGGAAGTTGCCCGCCATATTTATTTGTGAAAACAACAGGTACGGTATGGGCACGTCAGTGGAGAGGGCTGCAGCCAGCACAGACTATTACAAGAGAGGAGAATTCATTCCTGGTCTCAGGGTACCATTCTTACTTTTTGTTTTATTACTATGTTTTGCAAAATCTTGATGTTGGTGTAATGTAGACGGTGGCTGAGGTGTAAAAAGTTTGGATGTCCTGTGACCAGGTGGACGGGATGGATGTTCTTTGTGTTCGGGAAGCAACAAAGCTTGCAGCTGAGCACTGCCGGTCTGGCAAGGCAAGTGAAAACCATTCATTTGTATAAAGCTGGACATGGAACTGTTTATTGTTTCCTCACTGTCCCGTGTCTTTCTTTGTTTTATTAGGGTCCCATTCTCATGGAACTTCAGACCTACCGCTACCACGGACACAGTATGAGTGACCCTGGTGTCAGGTAATTAAGACCTGATTTGAATATCAGCTTAACAACTTTTATTAATGCATTTTATGTAACAATTAACGTCTATTCTTACTGTGCTACTGCTCCTTGCTTTTGCTAACGTCCCACAATAGTGATGCAGAATCCCTCTCGCTGTAGTGACTTTGCAATGCTCTGTCCACACCCCCAGGATGGACTGAAAATGATGAATGAAAAGTATATTGTTTTGGACTAAGTAATGATGCCAGATTATTTTTGATCTTCTAATCATTAATAGTTAAATATGTGAATATAGACTGCTGGTCTTTGATTGAAGCCAATGCAAATAGAACAATCTTGCTTCATTGAACGTGTAATTACACTAATCGCCACCAGATGGCGACGTTTTGCACTGCAAGTTCAAGTTGTCACACTTGGATTTGGGCTCAGTCGCTCTGTTAGTGCATCCCTACAACACCCCCGCACCAATCTGTCCCTTTTCAGCTACCGTACACGTGACGAGATCCAGGAGGTCCGCGGCAAGAGTGACCCCATCTCTATGTTGAAGGATCGCATGCTCAGCAACAACATGGCCAGCGTGGAGGAGCTCAAGGTAAAATGAAAAGAAACGTGACTGCGCTGCTTTTTAACGGAGCCCACTGCACTGTTAAGCACTTTGTGTGCGTCTCTGTAGGAGATTGACGTGGAAGTGAGGAAAGAAATTGAAGATGCTACTCTGTTTGCCACCACTGACCCCGAGCCTCCCCTGGAAGACTTGTGCAACCACATCTTCCACAACAGTCCGCCAACAGAAGTACGCGGCATCCATCCGTGGTCCAAGCTGAAGTCGGTCAGCTAAAGCTTTTCACCAGCCCGTCGACTCTGTTTTATTGACCTTCACGCACACTCTCCGAACCGGTGCCTCGAACCCACAACCTTCAGAACATAGTTCATTTTAACAGCAAGAACTAAACTCAGCACCAATGGTTCAACGTGCTACTTTCAAATTATTTATTCATCTTGACTAAATTGGCCCCCTTTTTTCTTTTTTTTTCTTTTTTTTTAAATAAAAAAAAGACATCAAATCATTTCCTAGCTGGAAATATGCATAACTGTTTTGGAAATAAATTTAATATTTATCCTGTATTATTTAAATTGTCATACATGTAATGTCTATTCCGAATCTACTTCAGAATCTTTAAAATTGAATGTTGGCCCTTATAATTGATGTATATGAAGGTGAAGTTGTTTACCACCTGATAAACCTCTTGGATAAATAACTATATTTGATGCAGTGTAAAATTAGAATTACCATTTTTTTCCCCTCCATGATGATTTAATAAATAATTGCTTTTGAAATATTTATCTTGCCAAACAACACATGTGCCCGGTAGATCTTGTGTGTTTGTTCATCACACTCCAGACTGAGAATGTGATCCCAAAATGTCAGCACTTTTTATACGGGTTTTCTGCAGGTACTTGGACGCCTGGCGGCCGTCACAAGTCTCCTTTTCCCCCCATGTAATCAGAAAAATTATCACTTCCAACTGCAACTATTCATGTATCATTTTAAGCAACTCTGGCTACGCTGGGAGATCAGCTTCATGTGCAACTGGTATATTTGGCCTGTAAGCTGGTACTTGAAGGCAGCAGCAGGGGTTCGGGAGGAGAGCACATTTTTAATTTCACTCTTTACCTGTCAAATACATAAACACGTTAAACTAAAGACATTGTGGGTGCAAACGTCATCCTTTAAAATGTCTTGGTTTCTTCTGCAATGTGAATAATTGTATTAATGCCAGTTGGCAGCTGAAATTCAAAATGTATCGAAGCAAACTGTTACACAGAGTGGCAACACTTCATGGAAACGTTGTTTCCATGAAGTGTTAACTGTAATAAACAGTGTTAACTGTAATAAAGACTAAAGAACTCTGATGACCCCTTTTCCTTTTGTACTGAACAATCCTTTTAAAGAGTTTCCACCTGGATAAAAGTCTAGAATAACTCCTATTTTCATAACAGGAGGTAAAGATTTTACATTTAACTGTGTATACTTTTAATGAATCCGCATTTACATGAGTTAGACTTCAGGCCTGCTGTTCATAATGGGTTAGAGAAGCAGATGCGCTTGATAATGATATTGTTACGCGCACATATTCTTAATTCTGGGAGCTGGAAAGTTATTTTTAACCAGGTTACTCTGGAGAGTGGAGCTGGTTAATTAGCTCCAGAAGATGGCGGTAATGCAACGGTGAGGTCTGAGGCGGATTACAGAAGAAGAGGAGGAAAAGGAAGGAGGCGAATCCTGTCCAAGTAGTTGTAACGCGTTGTACGTGCTTTCCCAGCCACACTATGGAGCTTTCCCCGTGCATTAGTGCGAAGAAGGAGCTTTTCTACAGCGCTGCTCTCGTGGTCCTCCTCGCCTGCACAGTCAGGACCGCGGCGGAAGCTTCCCCGGACAAAAACTCCCAGTGTCACAACTACGCGGGAGGACACGTCTATCCCGGAGAGGCTTTCCGAGTGCCCGTGTCAGATCATTCCCTGCACCTCAGCAAAGCCAAGAGTGAGTTTTTTTTAAATTTATTTTGGGGGGGGGTTGCCTCCAACATTAGTTTTTGAGGCGCGTCGGAGAGCGCGTAATTTGGCGCTTCGGTTGGTTCTCTTGGAGCTTGCGTTTGGTGCGTGTGTTCTCAGGACAATAGGCACGATCGGCGTGACGAAGTTTGACTTGTGCACGATCCCCAATATTAGAGGGTTTCTGGGGATTGTTGCGATCAGGATTTTGTGGGACACGTCATTCTGGGAAGTTCGCTGCACACTTTCTCCTCCCTGTCTGTGGCGCTGCGCCAGTTTAGTTCCTCATAACTCTACAAGATTATAGCAATAATTCGATTATCTATAGATCGACAGATTTTGATTTCTACACCGTCTTCATCAAACGAGGTCGAAGTTTTATTTACTGTCAGGTGTCACATGAAGTTTGAGACTTTACCCCGTGCAACAGCACCAGCTGCTGTGTGCGCAAACATGGGCGTTTAGACCATAGAACCTTTTGCATGGTGAATTATGACAGGTTTTTAAATATATAACTGTAAAGCCGTGCGTGTGTGCCTGCAGTTTCCAAGCCTGCGCCACACTGGGAGGGAACCGCCGTCATTAATGGTGAATTCAAGGAGCTGAAGTTGTCGGACTACAAAGGGAAATATCTGGTCTTTTTCTTTTACCCTCTGGACTTGTGAGTACATTTCTGGGGTGCACTTTGGACATCAGATGTGTTCTTGGGGTCGTGAGTCTGCTGTTGGGTCTTTTGCAGCACGTTCGTCTGCCCCACCGAGATCATTGCCTTCAGCGACCGCGTGCACGAGTTCCATGCGATCAACACGGAGGTGGTCGCCTGCTCTGTGGACTCCCAGTTTACTCATCTGGCCTGGTAAACAGCATCGTTACTGCTACTCCAAATCAACTCCCTGTCATGAATATAACATCTAAATTCCCACCACTTCAGGATCAATACGCCCAGAAAACAGGGCGGACTTGGACCAATGAAAATCCCTTTGCTGTCAGACCTGACTCATCAGATTTCAAAAGACTATGGAGTGTATCTGGAGGACCAAGGACACACACTGAGGTGTGGTTTCCCCATCTACAAAATTTACAGAAATTATTTTTTTTGGGAGGTTTTAATGGGCTTGAAATGGAACTGTTTGGTGGACAGAGTGACTTACTGTGACGCGTATGCTTGAAATGTTAAATCTTGTTTCTGAATGTCTCAGAGGGCTCTTCATCATTGATGAAAAAGGCGTCCTGAGGCAGATCACCATGAACGATCTCCCAGTGGGAAGATCTGTGGATGAGACCCTCCGGCTGGTCCAGGCCTTCCAGTACACAGACAAACATGGAGAAGGTACGGGCAATAAATGTGGAATGGGATGAAGGTGCAGAGTGGGAATCTGTGCACAAATGTATGCAGGTGTAAAGCTGCATCTCAAGAAGGTGTTTTGTATCTTGCAGTGTGTCCAGCAGGATGGAAGCCAGGCAGTGACACGGTGAGTATCATCCAGGCTCGATGGGGGGGGACACTTGTTAGTTTGTTTTATTTCTTGTAGAAATTTATCTGAGCCTTCCTGTTTTAATCCCACAGATTATTCCGGATCCCTCGGGAAAGCTGAAGTATTTTGATAAACTGAACTGATTCTGTTGTTGTGACCCTTGAAAGGCAGCTGACCAAAAGAACAAATAAAATAATTAAAAAAAATGTCTCTCCTGTGTTTAGTTTTAGGTATCTATACATTATATATATTTTCATCTAGTGGTGGTTGTACATAACTACACATCTCATTGGATGGACTTTCTAAACATGGAGTTTTAAGCAGTGTCGCTTATTGCATTACCTGGCAATAATTTTGGGTGTTTACGTATTTTTCTGCATTCTTTTTGGGAAGATTCACGTGACGTCGGTGTGCGCGCGCGACACCACGATGTTATTTCCGCCGCCGACAGCAGGGGGCGCTGTCGCCCAATTAAATGGGGACGAGCCCCGTGACGCGACTCCCAAAGGTAAACCGGGGTGCGCGTATGGAAATTACACTCCAGACACATCTTCAGAATAATTGTGTTGTAGATTTATTTAAAAAGAAGTCAATTCTGATATAAGTGAGAAGATTGAGAGTATCCCCACATTAAAGAAGGTAATAATCTAAAATTATACACGGGCCCCGTAGGTTCATATAAAATAACAAGGATTAAAAGGTATTTTTATAAACAGCAATTTCATATTAGACGGCTAAAATTCAGCCCTGTTTAATATGAGGCTAAAAGAAGCAAGCAGCCTGTGACTATTTGATGTTTTACATGTTCAAATTTATCAATAATGGAAACCAATAACTGCATTCGTTGTTCACCTGCTGACTGTACAAGTTCAAATATTCAAATAAAAATGCACTTTCCAAAACACTTTGTATGTGGAAAAATATCACTTTAGAAGAGCGGGAAACGTGTTGAGATAGAAGAAAAGTATACGTGCACGGAACTGTGGCTGTCTTAGGTGACTTAAATGTGAGCCGTTGTGTCTCTGGACGGGGGGGTCACCACTTTAGATGAGGATTTCCATCAACGCCTCATGTAATACTGCTGTTAGTAGCCTTGAGACAATTACTACGCGCCTTTAGAGTTGTGCTCCTCAACCCTTTCGGCCAGGATCGTGCCAGTAGACCTGGGATCATGGCCTATTTGGTACCTGCCTGTGTGATTTCCACCTCAACCCTTCCGCATTTTCCTGCCGCTCTCCGGCTGTGACGTGTCGTGCTGACGGCGGCCTCGGAGCTGGAGGAGCAGGGGACTGTAGCATGACAAGATCTGGCTTCACACGGGTCCTGCCTTCAGCAGAGCTCCAGAAACAACCCATAACCCCTCCTTCTCTGCTCCTGTCCGGCCCGCCCAAATATCACAAAATTCCCGACTGAATCCTGCCCGAGACTGGGTGAACCAGGCGGCCTGGGAAGCCGAGGAGTAGACAAAGGCCATCCCTGCAGCTTAAATCTGGTACGCTGGCTATTTTGCATCTGCGAGACCCGTATGCGGAGCTTTGGTTGTGTTTGTGCATGTCCAAGTGTCTTTGTTTTTGAATGCATGTGATATTTTAATTAATTTCTTTCACGCCACTGACAGGCCGCGCAGGGCCGGGCCTTTTCTTTCCAAGGCCTCCATTGAGGCCGTATAATTGACATTTTTTTCGGCCTATCTGCTAGCGAGCCAGTCCGCTAAAAGTTTTGGCATCGTTACTAGCCCGGGTTGGAGGTGGAATTTTACGTTTGGAAACACAATCGTCCGTGTGCGATATCACCCACAATAGACGCGGGGTGACTTTAGAAAAATCTCCGTTTGGCGTTAAAATTAGCATTCGCCCGGACACTAAGCTAACAAAATGGCGGGCGCTAGTGTCACGGAAAACGCTAGTGGGGCTGTTCATGCTTCTCCATTTTGCAGCTTTCCACCAAAGCCCCCTGCGAGGTTGGATTTTACATTTGTTTTTGGAGGCGCGATAGCCAAGAATGTTTTTGAAAAGTGTGGAGTTTAGCGTGTGGGCTGTCGGAATTAGCACATGCACCCAGTGCTAACACCGCTCCAGTGGTCAATTGAAGACATTACCGTTTCATCTCGTCGGGGCTTACGAACTATTAAGACGTGCATGAATGAGTGGCGAGGTTAGTTGGGTCGTTCCAGTTGGATTTGCCGTCTTTCCAACTACTTTCGGCGGAATATTATATCACAAAAGGACTTTGTCATCTTATTACCTGGCCGT
Source organism: Takifugu rubripes (assembly GCF_901000725.2). NCBI lineage: Eukaryota > Metazoa > Chordata > Actinopteri > Tetraodontiformes > Tetraodontidae > Takifugu > Takifugu rubripes. The sequence continues at coordinate 14,154,156 of NC_042299.1, read as the reverse complement.
GGGGGGATGGTGCAGTCGGTGAAGACGCTGCATCGGTCACACTGTTTACATCTCTGCATCCCCTTGTGTCTGTGTGAGAGGAATATCTTCCACAAATGTTGCCTAAGCTGCATCACTACTCATATTTCCACCTGGATGACTGTCTTAACCCAAGTTTGAAGTTATACCACCGCTGGCTACACCATCACAACGTGTCATTACACGCATCTAGTTATTGTCTGCAGCCCAAACAAAAGATGTTTCTGTTATTTTTGGATTTAAAAAAAAAAAAAAATTCTATGCAGGAGTGAACTCCAAAATGAAACCACGCAAATATCAGGCTGGCTTTTGAATGTTGAACCATCTTAAGGTGCAGCAGTAATAACTAGAAAAGTGCACAGACCCCTGCCAAGCAAGTAGTACAAGGTTACATATCTTGGGCGGTTGCTTATAGCCTCTTGGCTTATCAAGCAAAACTCAAAGTCCCTCCAAGATCCAGAGCATCATTAAAATTGAATTGTCTCTTCCCGGGCCAATTAACATTTCCTGGAACTTTCCTTAGAATCCGTGACTAACTTTTAAAGTTATTTCGCTAACGGACTGATAAACAAACGCCGGCCGTCACGTTACTTTGTGGTGGATGTACTGAAGAAGTTTACTGCTGTGGACGTTCATGTGTTAGTCACATGATCTGCAGTCATGTACATGGAAATGAATAATAATAGTTTTTATTGTTGGGAGCTTTTCTTGGTCCTCCAACACTAAAGGGAGGTTTGACACAAACTCGTATCAATAGAAAATGCCAGCCCCGTCCAGATCAGGCACCAACAGGTTTATTTCTGTTAGGATTTGGTCAGATTCCTGCTGTTGTGCAGTTAATGATCCATTCTGTCATGTGGGGCAAACTATTAGCATAATGCATTTATGTATATCATTATAACTGTAAGAGAACAAATATGGCAATTATGGACACCGGATGCTTTCCATTTCTTCTAAGTAATTTAGATTTTTATATTTTGCTTGTTTACAGATTTTGTTCTTTTATTGGTAGTTGTAGTACATAGTGTTTTTAAGACAGCATCTTTCCTATAGAGACACTTTACTTTGATAATAGAAGTGTCTGATGTAAAGGCTGTTCAGTTATTTTTGTAAGGCTGGAATGGGTATGTTGAACAATGTGCTGGCCTCCTTATTGAGATTCAAGATTTACTTTATTCATCCCCGTCGGGTAATTGAATTGTAATAGCAGCATAGACATGAAGAGACATCAATTCTTGAATTTTGTTAACACCAATAACTAAAACTTACCTCTGTGTGCTTTGTCTCCAGCTCTCCAGTAACAAATGCAGTGCGAGGACAATGGATGAAGATGTCACCAGGCTTGCAATACATTCTGAGGAGCCTAAAATAATATTACACGGATCGGGTAATTACCATGCTTATGTGCATTTTGTTTCCATAGAAGAAGCAGGACTGTTGATACATCTATGATACATCTTTGAAATGTTGATTTTTGGTAGATACTACAGATAGATGCTCGATGCTACATACCGCATGATGTATTATATGGAATTAATAGGTGTCGCTCATTTAAGGTGTCATTTAAAAAGCATACAAATAACCTCTAATTCGGAACTACTGATAACGGAGTAACCCTGCGTTTTCCAGATGAGGGTGGTGCCGGCGGGCAGGAGTTTGTTGTGGAACTTCAAGAGACTGTGTTGGTATCAGAAGGTGAAGGGGAAAGCATGGCAGTTCACAGGTTTGCCCCAGATGAGCTAGTCATCCAGGATGCTGTTGAGGATGTGGTTTCTGAGTATGTGCACTGCGATGAAGACGAAGATGTTGCTGTAGAAACCTGTGTGATGGCTCTGGATGGTGAGGAGGAAGGTGTCGCCATGGGAGACATCCCTGAAGATGGTTTGGACCACGAGCAGCAGGAGGATGATCAAGATGGCTGCGGGGATTATCTAATGATATCCTGTAAGTCCGCCACTCTGTCCCGTTGGGGTCACAGTAAAATGTCACGTTGCTTCATTATAAAACATTTACTCTCCATTTACGCTCAAAGGTCCTCAACAGAGATCAGATCAAAGAGCCCAACACAAAAAAGAATCTGAAACAATCAAAACAGTGTCTGAAGCCCCTTTGTTAGCATTTCGTTTTCGTTAGCATCCGATTATTTTATTACCGGTAGCTTGATTCATGATTGCGGCGTGTTTCCCACCTAGTGGATGAAGCTGGGAAAATGGTGTCTGAGGATGGAACGGAGGTAACGGTGGAGGGAGCGGTGGAGGACCAGGAGGTGGAGAAGGACGAGGATGGCCAGGAGGTGATAAAAGTGTACATCTTCAAGGCTGATTCAGGGGAGGATGACATGGGTGAGTAGCATCGCTGATTTAACCAATCAGTCCTCATGGTGCCTGCAAAACGTGTGTATATCAGTGTGTCTAGGAAATTCACATTCTATAAATCTGTAGGCACTAAAAATAGTTATTTTTTTCAAATTGGTTTCTAAAATCCTTGATAGTGGGGATGCACTGATACCACTATATGTGTGTATCTCAATATTCTAATTAAGTGATAATTGGGATGAGAACAGCCACATTCCACACATTTGTGTGCAAAAAGTATGAGAGTGCAAAGTTTAGAAAACTTCAAACAAGTTTTATATTGCCTGAAATGTAAAGAAATGATTGATAAATGTGAATTTGAAACACGGGTAGTGGCACAAGGTCGTTTTACTGTTTACTCCTGTTTCAGTATTGGTGCTGAAATGGTCAGATCTGTGCATCCCTACTTGGATGTCCCCTAAGCAATGATCTCGATTGAAACTCGGATCAAGAGTTTAAAAGCTGTTCTTATTCTGTAGGAGAATCGGTTGACATCAGTGACGGAGACACTGAAAGTGTGGCGTTAACTGAGGCTTCAGGCCAAACGCTGAGAGAGAAGATGGTTTACATGTCTGTCGGGGATTCCCATCACAGTCAAGGAAACCACAGTGAGTTGTGTGGACCTAATAAACTGGGATGAGAGTTGTGAATGTAAACATTCATATCCCCCCTCTTTTACCTCCAGTTTGGGTGCAAACATGTCCAGGTTGGTCCTATGAGACGGAGGTTTAGGAAAGCAGCATTACAAGGTGTAGAACTAATTGCCTATGGCTTCCTGTATGGCAGCGTGTTTTTAGGGATCGATGACCACGATCAGCAGAGAGTTCTTTAACAGCATCAATGGAACCCTGGATATCAGCCACCTCTCTTCACTTTGGCTTGATTCTACAAAAGTTAGACAGTTGCTCCAATCACAAGATTGGCTGAACACATGATGTCACCCCGGCAGGTGCTGAGGACAGCGAGAGTTGTGAAAACCGAAACGGGGCAGCCAGCGCACTGTTGCATATCGATGAGTCCGAGGGCGTTGACGACATCGGCAGACAGCGGAGCAAGAACAAGAGGAGATCTGAGCACCGACAGGTACAGACAGGTAAGAGCAGTACACACTCTGCATACATGTTTGCTTCAAAGGGATGAGTGAAACTGGAGATGATTGTTAAATCTCCTTATATGAGAAAACTCTTTGATATTAAGGATCAATTATTAATTTATGCAAGTGTAATGATTCCATTTCTGTGCAACTTCAACATCAATCATAAGCGGTGACTTTCAATACAAGATATATTTTCTTTTTTCAGCATCACAGTTTAATGATATTCTCGCTTTGAGCACATTTAGAAGCAGCCATTAATTTTGGCTGAATTATTAGAGTAGCTGTAAAACTTGATTACAGTTAAACAGTAAAACAGTAAAACTTGTAGACAGTTTGAACAGACTTTTGTGGCAGTTGTTCTGTTATCTTGCTATCACACACACAATATTATAAGCATAATTCTGAATGTGTCAGCCATAATTTGCCTTATTATTGTGTTCCTTTTTAATCTAATCACTGATGGTAGATAGTATTTATACATTTAGTGCGTTTCCGTTTCCCCACAGCCATCATCATCGGTCCGTATGGTCAGCCATTGACGGTTTACCCCTGCATGCTTTGTGGCAAAAAGTTCAAGTCACGAGGTTTCCTGAAGCGTCACACCAAGAATCATCACCAGGATGTTCTGACGCGGAAGAAGTATCAATGTACAGACTGTGACTTCACCACCAACAAGAAAGCCAGCCTCCACAACCACATGGAAGTGCATGCCCTCAGCAGCAAGGCCCCCTTTGAGTGTGAAATGTGCGGTAAGGAGTTCCACCAGCAGGCGGCACTGTTTTCCCACAGATTGCAGCATCACCACAGAGAGCCTAAGACCCAACCGCCTCCTACGCCTACTAAGATGCATAAATGCAAGTTCTGTGACTATGAAACTGCTGAGCAAGGACTGCTCAATCGCCACTTGTTAGCCGTTCATAGCAAAAGCTTCCCTCACATCTGTGTGGAATGTGGGAAAGGTTTCCGGCACCCGTCAGAGTTAAAGAAACACATGCGCACGCACACCGGCGAAAAGCCTTACTCTTGCCTGTATTGTGACTACAAGTCTGCAGATTCCTCCAATCTAAAAACGCACATTAAGACTAAGCATAGCAAAGAGATGCCCTACAAATGCGAGCGCTGCTTTCAGACTTTTGCCGAAGAGGAGGAATTAATGCAGCACGGACTAACGCACGAAGAGAATAAGACCCACCTTTGTGCCCACTGTGATCACAAAAGTTCCAATTCCAGTGACTTGAAACGCCATATCATATCTGTTCACACCAAGGACTACCCACACAAATGTGCCGTTTGTGGGAAAGGCTTCCACCGACCGTCTGAACTGAAGAAGCACTCTATGTCGCATCGAACCAAGAAACTCCATCAATGTCGGCATTGTAATTACAAAAATGCGGATCCCTTTGTTCTCAGCCGTCACATCTTGTCTGTCCACACGAAAGAACAGCAGGCCTCTCCTGAAAAGACCGAGGTTAAGAGGACAGAGACGCATACTCCCGTAGCGACGCCTAAAAAGGCCGCATCCACTGCCTCCGGTGCTTCTAACGCAAAGGGCAGAGTGAGTGCAGCCAGTTTGGCCAGCAGCGTGACTGTAGTCATTGGCAAAGGACAGAAAGAGAGGAGGATCTATCAATGCCAGTACTGCGACTACAGCACGGGGGACGCGTCGGGGTTCAAGCGCCACGTCATTTCCATTCACACAAAAGACTACCCGCATCGTTGTGAGATCTGTTCAAAAGGCTTCCGGAGGCCTTCTGAGAAGAACCAGCATATCATGCGTCACCACAAAGACGTGGTGCAGACGGACTGACTCTAGTCTAAACGAGCGGAATACTGTGCCACAACAGATGAACTATGTTGAACTGTCTGCCCCCCCCCCCCCCCATCCCAAAGCAAATCACTGCACCCTCAACGTTCACACTTGCTTCCCCTTCAGCTGAACATTTGTTTAGAAATGTAAACACGTGTACATATGTGATCGATGCTCCATCAGAGTTGTTCAACCAATCCCTTCCACAAACTTGCACTTGGTAACTGCATGTCCCCCCCTGGTCATAGTGTGCATGACCGATTGTGCAGCTCTCTTTGTAGAATGACATTTTGAAGCCCCCCCCCCCCAACACCCCGAAAAACACTTTTCAGTCTCGACAATTTGTCTCAAGCCAAAGTGTGATTTCCAGAATGTTTGCATTTTATTTCAACGCCACATCGTGGTTGATTAAGCAGCTTCTCTGTAGCGCTGGACTTTTAGGTAAACAAATGCAGTAATTAAAAAGAGCAAAGTGAGGAATTAATGAATGACAAATGAGCTTCTGGCTTCTCTTATTGTGCTCTGACTACAAACGTTGTCTTTCTGGCAACACTGGTTCTGTCCATCACCCAGATAAATGGCTATCACTACGGTAACAAAATTACTCTGAAGAAGATACACTTTATTAATCCCACAATGGGGAATTTGGTTTTTACACACCGACTGAGCTGCTGCTGCCTCAATTTTCATGCGTCAAGGTGCTGAATAAGAGTTCAGACGTGCGCCTAACCTGCAGGACGTCGCCTGTGTCGCTCCTCTGATATTCTGTTCTGAGATTGCTGGTATTAATGGCAGTTGTCCATAAATAATGCTCCCAGCAGTAGAAGCAAAATGGAACTGGTGACTATTTTAAAGGCCAATAATACTGAAATGGAGGGCAGTGAGTCTTCACCCATTTATCATTCAAGACTTTTTTTTTTTTTTTAAACATGAATTGACATAATCTAAAGCATTTCCAACAATTGTTACTATGGCACTGATATTTGGCTCGATTTTGAAACAGGTTAGCGTTGATCAATTCATCCACTGATTCTGTCCTTGTGTATGTTTTCCAGTAGAAAGGGACTTTTCTTTTTTCTAGACGACTACAGATGACTGCTCCTGATGGTGTACATGTATGCTTTTGTTACCACCTGTGATTATTTTTTTTATATATATTTATTTCATTTACATGTTGTATAGTTCAGTGTAACTAGACTTCTATGGGACGTAAATTATTGTTTTGTATACAAACCTGTACAAAGCGTGTAGATGTAAACACTTGATAAAGGAATCTCAGCTGTGTTGTTATGGATGTACTTTGGCGTATTTGTTAAAGTTAATAAACTCAAAGTATTTTAGCCATTTGCCTTCTGTGTTTGCACATGGGAGTCATGTGCTCATCAATAATGTGGAAATAGGAACCTGTTGGCGGCGATGGCACTGGGAGACGACGACCGTCTCCATGCAGCGTGAGCCAGAGATTACACCTGTTGTGGAGTAAGATGGGACATTCTTCATTTTAACTGGGAGGAATGATGGAAACCATAAACACCTGTGCCCACCGGTAAATGTTGTTTTTAAAAAATGTAGTTCAGCAGTTGGATTGGTCTGAGATGGGTGTGAACAAGACTAGTGTCACGGGACCAGAGACATCTAGGCATATATAAAGATCGAGCTATAAACATATTTTTAGATACATTTGATTCAGTAAGTATTGAAACGGTGAAGATCAAGAATGGAAGATCTTATTTATGAAACAGTGTGTTCTAGTAGAGTCCTAAAATCTTACAGCACAGAGGACAAAATTCTTTTGTTTTTTTAAAATGGGATGGAAACAAATGAACTGAACATTGAGAGAATAATTATTCTATTATTGCTTAAATGCATCTGTATGTTTAGCACCCAAGCAGATGGAGGAGGAACAGAGTGCTTTCACTTTTGATTTAATCCACTTCTGCAGATTTACTGTGAGACTGCTCATGTGAACCCCTGAGAGCGTCTAGGGAGTGGATGAAATATTACAAAGTGATAACAAGCTGATGCAGGGTTCTGCTGAGTTGCTCTGTTTCAAGTCTGCCTGGTGGTGGTGGTGGTACATTGAGAATGATGTGGGTGTTGATGATGGAAAGATGGTTGTAAAGCGTCATGGTGGAATCCAGTGTTCAGTTCTGTGCTGGCCACCAAAGACTGTAACATGTATGTGCTAATAATTTCATTATTTACCTTGTTCCCGGAGTTAAAAAGAAAGAAAAAGCATTTTAAATCTTTCTCAATACATCAAATCAGCAAGTATACGGTAGCATATTTTCTAAAATAATCTAAAACAATCAAATCAAATCAATCTTTATTCATAAAGCGTCTGTTACAGTTGTTCCAAGGCGCTTTAAAGAATCCCAGGGCCTGACCCCCAACGAGCAACAGTGGCAAGGAAATCTCCCCTTTAACAGGAAGAAACCTTGAGCAGGACCAGGCTCGTGTAGGGGGACCCTCCTGCTAAAGGCTGGCTGGGAAGGGGGGGGGGGGATAGGCGGAGAATAGAAATACATTAATAAATAGAGTGGGTCAGCGAGGTCGGAGGTCGGCGGGCCAATTACTCACGACCTATGACACCCCTTCCCTGATAAAAACAACAACAACTCTGCTGCTTTTTCGGTCGAGTCCTTGGAGCTCTCCTCAGGTGCCAGCGTGGGGATTTCATCCTCGCCACTCTTGGTTGGAGTGTTGTCGTGGCTGTAGACAGACGGGACGGGCAGTGATTCTCCACCCGAAAAGCTGTCTTGGGACTCGTCCTCTATAATGATGAGCGATGGAGATTTCCTCATCTGTGCGTTCTGAGGAGCCACGTTGGCTGGCTGCGGAGCCCCGTACGTGTTTACTGGATATCCCATCTAAGGAAACAAAGCACACAAGTTGAAAACCCTGGAGCTGAATAGTGAATTCACCCCAGGACTCGGGGAACACCATTTTTGTTGAGTTGGGTCTGACAGCTGCTTTTACCTCATTTTTAATTCCAAAACCGGTCTCAGTTTTTCTCTATCACGTCAAGTTTTTGAAATATAGGATCCCCTATTGATCAATATCGACCCCCTATCGACCCACTATTGACACACGTCTCATCGCACTGGCTCAATTGTGACCGCACCAGTTGCCAAGCAACTGGTGATGAGTCCAGTCGTAATCAGCTGGCAAGTCTGACTGCAGCGAATCAGTGGAATTTGGCTGCGGAGAAAAAACCTGACGTGCTAAAACTAACTTCAAATTTGGAATCAGCGTGTCGATTTTAGTTTTAGTCAGCGTATAAATCCAAGTGAATAGACTTTCTTTTTCAAATTGGCAGTGTAATGCTCAAAGTCACCAACCTTGTAGGGATTAACGAACATTGGAGTCATGTGATTCTGCTGGTAACCCCCTTAAACAAGAACAAAAAAAAACCCCTTTAGAATATGTAAAGTGCTCATAAAACAGGATCACATTCACATGAAAAGTATCACACTGAAACTTTTGGAAAGGCAACAAAGCAAAATAGACAAAACAAGTAGTTTTGGCCAAATGAATCTTGCAAGTGTTGCGCTCACATCGGACATAGCAATCAGGAGGCGGGAGCATAGGGGGTCTTTGGAGGAAGCATAAAGGATGGATCATACTCGGTATTATAGCACCAGGGTAGTTTGCTACAGGGACGTGGAGCACGTTGGGCACACAAGCCCCAATGCCATCGTTCCTCCCGGGGAACTGTGGATGGACGGCGGTGACAGCGTGCGGCGCAACAGGGATGAGATTAAATTGATGCTGAAGTAAGTGATTTCCTGCAGAAAGAGCAGAAACATGGCAAATCTGACCAAACCTTCGTGATAAGACAGTAAAAGGGGAAAACGTGGTGGCAAATCCTTCCGGATCGAGCCGCTCTCAGTGGTCACTTACCAGTGTGCATCCTTGCTCCTTCCACATTGTCTCCTCCCGGGTGAGCATCTACGTTATCGTTTCCCTTCTCAAGCAAAATTTCAGGAAAATATGGAGGGGGTCTCCTAGTCTTAGTTGCAAGCCGACCCATAAGAGAAAGGAGCTCCGGCTTGTTTTTCTTGAAGAGTGGATGTAAATAATGATGGATTACTAAATATCTCTTGCAGTGCTCCGCCTTCTTGAATCCATACGCGTAAAGCTGCCGTATGAAGCTCGAGAAAGAGATGCTTTTGAAGCTGGGGCAGCCGGTCAAGGTGTTGGTGCTGGGAGACAGGATCTGCTTCTCCAGGAGCTCCTGGTTGATTTCAATACATTCACCTTTGCTGTCCCAAACAATGGCTGTGACTTCTGGATGGTTTACCAAATTCCACAGTTTTGCCGGGAAAAGGTTAGGGATCAGCATCTGTGCGTTGGTGGATTGCATTTTGATACAGCAGTGAGGACAACGTGTTTGGGTTTTAAATAGTTCTGCTCAATGTCAGATATGTTTTAATTTTGGTTTGTGCCATTGAAGTGAGACTTTGATGTTAGGCACAAAGGCAATTGCGCTTTCATCTCAAAACCTTTGTCTTTGATGACATTTAATATGCTTACATCATTGATGACAATAGCAGTAATGATTCAACCTGCAAGTCACTTGTTAAATGTATCTGGCTTAACTGTTGCCACCTTTTTAAATAAAATTGTTTTACCCAATTGATTTGTTCAAAATGAGCGATACGACTGAAACTACACAATCATATTTCTCCTTCCATTGCCATCCTGTCAATGTCAAAGATTAACGATATTGTAAGAGGTTTTGCTAAGTTTTGGACGTCAGTTAAACAGTTATCATTAACTCAACTGTCAAACCTGTTTATGAAATAGTGACACTATTATCAGTACTTATTGTTGTATTTTAATAAATTCTCATTTCTGACATTGACACTGACGAGTGAAGATGGTACCAGTTGATAAAAAGGTCAACTGAAGCTTGTCATGGATGCTCCTCAGCCTGTTCATTTTACTAATGAAGAACATATTAAGTCTAGAGATTCTGCCCATTTATTTCATAGACTCTTAAAGTCCAGATGTTTCTGCTCACCTCATGACTTTCTTATAAGAATCATTTTAAATGATATGAATAAATATTACATCCTGAGTAATTTTGTCATTTGCTGAAAGCTTTATTATTAGAATTGTGTTTCAGCACATGCAGAAAACTACAAAATCGCCTCGTGTAAGGGTGAAAGGTGCGAACGATCACGAAACCCATCTTCCAGCTCCACAGAATGAACTTCCAGAACACAAAGTTCAGAAACTTTAATGTCGAATAGAAGCAAATACTGTTTCCCTGAAAGGAATAGCTAGCGTTAATATGACATGTTTAAAGAAAGGGATTTTGTTCACCATAAAAAGGATTTTACTGAGATTTACATGAATTAGAATAGGCAGATATACGGTGTGTTTAAGCTCTGAGGCCATCGGCGTGTCGCATGTGGACATTAGGCAACTGGGCACTCTTCTAAAAAATGAGGTAAAAGTACAGGATTAGTGTGGAAAAACACTGCTCTCTCCTTACATCACTGGATGTTCAACGTACCATTTTGGGGGAGAGGTACGATGTTTTCAGGGAGGATCCCAGTCTCTAAAGAGAACCGTTGGAACTTCTCCAGCACGTCAGGACCAAGGACTTGGCTGCGGCCTGTCAAAGCATGAATAACAACAACAACAATAATAATGATGTGATACTTAAATGTACAGCAGAAAAAGAATGAAATATATGACTTGCAGATGCAGTTAACATAAAATGCACTGAGCTGCGAGAACAATTCTATGACAGGAAACCAGCAAGTTTCCTTGGACACCAGTGACTGTTACCAGGACAACACTAGTATATACTGTATTATATTCATACCAGCGGTAAAGTCTTACCATATAATTTGTTGACAACAGTAAGATGCGCCTCCTTGGTGTTAGCTACATGAACCAGGGCGTACTCGTCGTATTTCACATCAACAACAATCATTTCGTTGCCGTCCCCAAAGCTTGCTGGAGGGAGGAGGAGCGATGTGTTAGGACAGGAGAGACACTGTGGAGGGTCTGACTGTGCGTTCCTGCCTACTGGGATAGGAGAATTTTCCTGCTACGTCAGTCTTCTTAACCAGGCTGGTCATTCTCCAGCAGGAACCGTCGGATCTACAGGAAAATGTCCCTTTAAATCAGTTTTTAAGATGTTTTTTTCCCAGGATTCTTTTCTGTAGGTGCTCACCTGAGGCTGGCGTGTGAGAGGTTCAGGTCTCCGTCCAGAGTTGGGCTGAAAATCGCAGTTCCCATCTTCATGCCGGCTTTACGGCTGACGAACCACTCGGTGTTACTGGCAAATCCAACTAGGTGCCATTTTCCTGCCATCTTTTCAAAGGACAAATGAGATTATCTATTATTAGAGCAATCAATCAGATTGCACAAAGAAGCGCTGGAATCACTCTAAAATAAAGAATAGGTGATGATCAAACTGTTTTCTGACTCACCATGTGTAAATCGAACTCTGCCTGTGGTAAAACATCTGAGGAAGACACCAGAGAGCAGAGCAGGATTCCCAAAGCTGACAGCAGAACCGTCATTGTTGCAGTCGCAGAGCTGAGGAAGACTGCCGATGGTCTGCCTATATCTAAAGTGATACTGCCTTTTCTTTCCAGACCAACACACCCAGACAGACACACGTGTGCACGTGCACCCAAAGCCTGTAGCTGGGATGGGTTCCAACATGAGCTGCTTCACAAAGCTGTTTCAGTCATGCTACGCACGCGTTCAGCTCAGCCAGGGATGCATGATGGGAAAGACCCGTCAGGAAACCAAGTGACAAACATACCAGTTGGTGTCGTTTCCCTTCCGCCACACCTGATGGTTGGAACTGGAAAATAGCCAGCTGAACGCCGCCGCCGTCACTTAACACATTTTAAAAGCATGTCACCCAAAAAAGCAAGCAGCTCCCAGTGCTTTCTGTGGGTTAGAATAAAACACACCCATCAGCATTCACGACACAATAGGAGCCGGGACAAAAGCCGCCGACATGCTTCCGACTGCACGATCAACGTTTCAGTTTGCTAGGTTACAACTCTGAATCAGTATCTGACCTGTAATCGAAGAGTGGGAGTGTTACCCAAGAGACATATGCAATGTTCCAAGAATCCAAGGACATACCATACTAGTTTAAACAGGCATGACCTTTGCATAGAATAAAATGAATACGTAAAGTACATCCATCCATCTGCTACTGCTTCTACCAGAGTTTATCAGAGCTGCCTCATCGGATTTACAGTACTGTGAAAATATCTAAATTTAACAGCATCAAAAGCGCAGATTTCCTTCTATTGTTGATATAATATGTACACAAGCATTACAGTTAGTCATAAATGTTCAGATGACTGATAAACTGTCTCACACATTCAAAACCTTTTGGTATCTCCACACATGGCCAGCAAAAGATGACATGATATTGTTATCAAGATTGTCTTTGTGTGAGAAACTTCTGCCATAAATATAATTTTTTTTTGGTAAAATTAGATAACAAAATTAAGAGAAAATAATGGAATTCATGATTTTTTTTTCTATTCAAATCAAACAGAAAATGTGCATTAACCCGATTGTACTTTGTTGTTAGTATGACCGTGGCCTTCATTGCGACGCGCCTGTAATTCCAAGATTGGCCATAAGATGGCGCCAATGACGAGAGGATGGGTTTAATCTGACTCCGGAAAAATGGAAGAAACTAATTAGATAGCAAGTGGAGAAGAGCCATTGATTTAAACAGCCTGATCGATTTGCTCCGTTTAAGATGCGAATTATGGGAAACGATAATGGGAAATAATGAGAGGTAGATGGAGTGGAGTGCATCGACATTTTAACTTGTTTTTATATGCCAAGAAAGGGTGGGTTGATGTACTCTTATAATTTATATACGGTACTATATATTATTAATGATATACTTGATTGTTTCTTTCAGTTAATAAACAATAGCTTTATTTTTTCATAACAAATAATTTATTCTATACAAAATATCAAATTCTTATTTGGAAGATTGAGTTGCAATGTCATGAACACTGTAAACACTATAGTCAGACCCCAAGGCAAATTAAAAGTGCACATGTACAAATACATTCAAGCTGTACTTAAATAGTTCATGCTAGTTTTCTGTGAGGCATCCTCCACGAGTTTAGACTCTGACTGCATCTGTAGGCACACGTGTTCTGGGTAGTGTAGCGAGAGCCTTGCTGGCACATATGAGACAGTAATGGACAAAAACTATTAGATTAAAAATCAATAACAGGGGACTGGCTGCAAGAAAGAAAATTAGGTGAATTCAGGAAACATAAATGGAATGAAATAAGCTGCTCAATGAAGTTAACTCTGTCCATGAACTGCTGACTCAAGCCAACCAATGTCCCAATTCTCATTTTTTAGCCAATGTATTTTTTTTTTTTTTTTTTTTTAAATGAACACTGAAAAACCTAAAGATGTAACAACAGCCCTTGTATTTCTGGTCCATCATACACATACATGTATACCGGTATGTCCTAATTAATAGTCACATGATCCAAACAAAAAGGGAATATATATTTATTTCTCATTATGGCCTGTCCCGTCAGGACTGGATGCTGAAAGTAGCTGGACTCAACATAGAACCAGAGGGTATGAGGCCCACCAGCATCACCAGAGTATAGAAAATAAACCTAGACCACATTAGTGAGTCCTGGTTGAGGTGAACCCGAGGCGTCTGCCATGGTGAGGAACTCCACCCAGTTCTTATAGAAGCCACGCGAGTGCTGTCCCGTGTCGATGACCAGTCCCCGCAGGCGGCTCCGGCCTGTTTTGTTCCTCAGAGCCAGCAGGGATTCCCGTTCTGTCACGTTGAAGCTGATGTTTAGAAGCTGCACCACCAACAGGTAAAGCAGCCCAGTTGTGACAATGCTGCTGAACCAAGCACAGGTGAAGCACAGCGCCGTGCTGCAACGAGACAAAGAGCCACTGTGAAACACGGAGGACGCTGAGAGTGTCGTGGAGACCAGGGCTGTACCTCGGCTGGCTGTAGACTGCGGGACAGTAGAAAAGGGCCGTCACAAGGTGCTGCCGAGGGCAGAGGCTGCTGAGCACTAAGCCGATCCCATAGAGGGAGGTCAGCACAAACACGGCGAGGGTCACGACGAAGCTGCGATGGTTCGCCTGCCCCACACAGCTATTGATCCTGCAGAACCTCGTCACACATAATCAGACCACAAAGATCAGCAACCAAATGCCTGTAAGTGGAGGTAATATACTGTTGTCACCTTGTAGATAAACATCTGATTTGGTGAGTGCTTAAAGTGCTTGAAATGTAACTAAATGAGAGGCCAATTAGGGAGGAATATGCTAAAATCTGGGGGGGAAGGTGGCAGGAATTAAATTGGAATATTTAAAATGGAAACTGACCAATTTGAAAAAATAAAGCAAACATCATGTTTTAACATTACCTTTTTTTTTTTTTTTTTTTGGGAAAAAAAAATTTTAAAAGCAGAAATAGAAATCCAGCCCACCAGATGCAGTGATGGTCCAGACGGTAGACGCAGCGTTGGCAGGTTCGACAGTGTCCGGCCCGGGGGGGCCGCATTACATTACACAAGGCGCATTTGTTCCATTTTGTGTTTGGAGACTTTTTAGCCGATGTTGCTGCGCAGGAGGCTGCTGATTGGGTGGTTCCATTACCGCCCTGCTCCCTGTTAGTGTGCGTTTCATGGAGGGAGGCGACGGGGGCGACAAATCCGGGGCCGCGCTTGGTGACAATCAGAAGGACGATGGTGAGGACCATTCCAGAGGTCACTGTGCACACCTGGAGGTGGCTGACATCCCCGCGTGGCACAATCTCTGTGATAAAGAGGTAATACATGTAGAAGAGGGAGTACAGTGACAGGGTGAGGAAGAAGAGGGTGCGTCTCTTCTTCCGGTGCGTGCTGTAGTAGTACCACAGCACCAGGCTGGGCAGGGCCGTCAGGACCACGATGCCCAGCAGGTAGTGCAAAGCTGCAACCTGCAGCAGGAGGGGGAGCAGCAACAGGACCGGGATCATGGAGATCTCCAGGTGGTCGATCAGGGCGTCCAGGACAGCAGAGCGGCTTCCTCTCGGAGCTGGTCTGTCTTTCAGCCACCTGCAACACGGAGCATCACGTCATCATTGCAACGTGGATTATAAAGAGGCCACCTGGAAACGGAGCTGGTCCCACCTGGCAAAAGCTTCGTCCAGATCGTCGCAGTCGCAGCAGCAGCTGCACCGGTAGATGTCGCACTCACAGCAGCAGAGGGGGTCGTCGGGCTCCGGAGGCTTCAGCTTCTCCCACTGCATACTGACTAGATGGAGGTGTGGGGCACAAAAGGGCAGAAGAGTTGAGCCAAACCCTCTTGACTCTCGTTCCGGAAGTTACAAAAGAACTACAGATGTTTCACGCTTAATCCCAAGCAGATCCAGTCGCCGATCCAGGCTACGGCGAGTCTCTTTATACTTTCTTTTAATCCTCAGGAGCTTCTAATATCATTTATTGAAACAGGGCCACTGTGTCCACAGAGACGAGCTATCTGGGCCAGCAAACCCAAGTCTGTCGAACAACTTATTCTTTTAGTCCGGTTTGTGACTCTGGTAACAATCTTCTGACGAACAAAAAAAAGCACATACATTAAAAATATAAGAAAAGAATAAACACCCTTGATCTTATGTGACATTTGAATATCAGACTACATTCCTTTATTTGCTAACAAGGCAACTCTAAAAAGGTTTTTGCTTGGGTAAATATGTTCTCTTTTTATTTCAACTTACCTTTTGCAAATTATGGAAACAAACGATATCTGTAGTCTGAAAAGTCACATCGGGTCAAAGTTGACAATCAGGGACAATCGCTTCTTGTCTCCGCAGTCCTGATGGAAAAGAGCCTCTTTTTTCATCTGCTACGGTTAAAAAAAAGGCCCGTTTAGGTTCTGTGTTGGGCTGCAGGAAGATGGTTCTCAGCTCTTAGATTCCATTGTTGGATGTGGTCCCGTGGAAGACGTTTATATTGTGTTTCCAGCTCACGTTCCTCAAGACTATCTCCTTCACTCATGTCACTAAATAGTTCACGCCACTCTTGAGCCTAGCCTAATTTTGCCTCACGGCCCCTCTTGGCTGCCATTTGAGGTTCTGACTCTGGACAAGCTGTTCAGAGTCGGGAGCCTTTGATACCCTGATCCCCAGCTGACAGGCAGCGCAGCAGATACACAGCGAGCTGGAGCACGGTGTGCATGAGAGGCATGACAGGCACACATAAACCAGAGAGTGAGTGCTGATCCGTGGGGGCGGCCCCACCCGCTGGGATCATATTTCCTCCCAGGCAACCTGGAAAACTCTGGAAGAGTGTGTCAGGGGCCAATTTCTAAGGTCGAAAAGGGAATCCATTAAAAAAACAACATTAATAATCACGATCATTGTGTTATAAGTACTGATAACGGATTTTATTTAGGACCACAATAGCAGAATAAATGTATATCTATTCATATATAGGACATTTCTGGGGGTGGTCTGCTGCTAATGGGGTTGAAATGACAGAATGCAGCTAAATATATTTAATTATGGTACTTATGTACAAACAGGTAGCATCAATTTCAATTATATAGTAAACTTCATTTTGTAGGTAACCTTCACACTGACCTTCTCTATATGTCCATGTAGGGAAGCAGGTGTCTTTGGGGGGTCTCTGCATTCACTTTTCTTTAAATTGGTGGAAACTTGGCCTTAACCTCCAACTTCTTCATCACAATGGAGATGTGGAGCTCATCACACACACACACACACACACACGGTCCCCACCAACTGTACAGTGTGGACTCAGAAAGTGCTGAAAGCTCTAATGTTCAGCGTGAGTCTGAATCAATGCGAGGGAAAGATGCTGCCCTTGCTCCTGTGGTTATGCTTCCATTAGTCCTGATAGAGCCCGGAACTCCAGATACCCCCTGACTCTAATCTATTTTAGAGGAATTAGTGCCGAGAGTCGTGGATGATGGTCTGAGCAGTACCAGCTGAAGATGGCACATCAGCACGTGCCTGATGTTCCTCACTATATACATTAACTGCAATGTTTTCCTTGCAGATATGACAGTGTGTTAATGGTTTTACCTAATTTGCTCAGGAAAATTCATTATTTCTAGGAAATTAAGTGTGTGCATGAGGTCCAATGATGTCTCCCCACATATTTAGTTGCATATTAGGTAAATCTGTGGTTTTCATACAAAAAAAGAGAAATTCTATATTGTGGATGTAAGAGAGCAGCAGTTACTACATGCTAATGGTTGGAGACATGATGTTAGATGTGGGGAGAACAATCATCTTTTAAATAAAGTTTCCCTACCCTTCTAGCGCCGCCTAGAGGCGAATCTTTGAATGGCCCAATCACACGAGAATCAGACCAGTGTGGAGGATTTTTAAAAGGTGATAAATTTCCTTAAATGGCCTGCTCTGTTATATCGCCAGGACAACTGAATATGGATTCCATTCTTTGTTTATTCAGACCATTACATACCATCAACATAAAGTACCACTGTCGCTACACTACTCATTCACTGACATTTATACAAGCACAATCACACACATCACTATCACTCTGAAGAGGTAACCGTGGTAACACAGTGCATCTGTCCCTTTACCAATGCTCTTGTTTCATGATTGCAGCAATCACATAGGTGCCAACACTTCAAGTCCAAAAATGGGCTTTAATAAGGTGTTACTGAATCTCCAGATAATAAAAAAAAAAAGTCATTGCCATGACGTCTAGATTTGTGCAGGCTGTGGAATGTCAAGGGGATGTAAACACATAGATGAAAATGGAAAAAAAACAGCCTGATCTGCACCAGGTTGCACTGTATGGCGTCCAGATGAAGAGCCCTGAGGTAACAGACTCATTCCTCGAGAGACCTGAAGGAGTTCTGCATGTCCTCCAGCAGCTGGGCGAAGTCAGCTTTAATCTTAGCTTCACCATCCTTCACAGGGTCCTGAATCACAAGAGCCACGTAAAACAATCGCGTCAAAGTCCTCACTTTGATGGATCAACACGAGGAAAGGGAGGGCGATAACACACCTTGAACTTCATGGAACTGATCCTGTAGAGGGTCTCTCCCATGTGCTCCCTGATCATGGCCCAGGTGATTTTGTTGTCGCTCTGTGCTGTGGACTCCACCGCGTGTCGAGCCAAGTCGTAAAAAGCAATCATGTTGGAGAGGATGCCGACCGTCTTGTAGAAGGGGCAGAACCTGCGTGTCGGAGTAGAAGCGGCTGAGCCTCAATCACAGGCGCAACAGTTCATCCCCGTGTGCGTTATTCTCAAGAATGTTGTGAAACTGTTGTTCAGCAGCTTTAACATGAGAAAGGTCTGACTCACCTGTCGTAGGGGGTGTAGCCGTTCTGCTGAAGGAAGTCATCCTTGATGAGCTTGGCGACTTCAAGAGTGATTTTATCCGTCTCGGCCAGAGAAGCCTACAAACACACAAAAACGCAGTTAACCGTTCGGCAGAACTTGATGATGTAACTTGATGAGCAGACGCTCCTGATCTATTCAAGTAGAAAATATCGGACTGAAAATCGTAATTTTTACTCCTTTTTGAAAACTAGATCTCACTGTTGACTTGACTCCGTGTCGTGTATCTTACTTTTCCAACAAGCTGCACTATTTCAGCCAGGTCCTCCTCCTCCTGCAGAATCTCCTTGGCTTTTGTCCGCAGGGGAACAAATTCAGGGAAATGTTTGTCGTAATATTCATCCAGCGCTCGAGTGTACTTGCTGTAACTGATCAGCCAGTTGACAGAAGGGAAGTGTTTCCTCTGAGCCAGCTTCTTGTCCAACCCCCAGAACACCTGAGCACAGAAGAAAAGAGATTGACAAACACAAGGAAAAAATGACAAAGATGCCTTAAAACACGTGCACACAGGTCACTAACCTGAACAATACCTAATGTGGCTGAAGTCACAGGGTCTGAGAAATCTCCTCCAGGGGGTGACACGCTAGAGGTTCACAACATGCGAGAAGAGCAAAACCCCTAAAACTATCAACTTGCTGCAATGATGCAATATAATGGGCTATAATAAAAAGAAACCTACGCGCCCACGATGCTGACGCTGCCCTCTCGCTCTGGATTTCCCAGGCACTTCACCCGTCCAGCCCGCTCGTAGAAGGAGGCGAGCCTGGCGCCCAGATAGGCAGGGTACCCACTGTCTGCGGATAAAGACAGACACAACTGTCACTAGTTCATAATTAGTGTTTCTGTTACAGATGCAGCCCGTCACGCTCATCCCACTCACCAGCAGGCATTTCAGCTAATCTTCCAGAGATTTCTCTCAGAGCTTCAGCCCATCGAGACGTGGAGTCAGCCATCATGCTCACATTATAGCCCATATCTCTGAAGTATTCAGACAGTGTGATGCCTGCAGCAATAATAATATTCAGATTTCTATAGCATTAAAAGTCTATCCCAAACTTCAGCCATTTACATTATACAAGCTATTAAAGCAGACAACATATGTGGAATCAAGAAATGGTTGTTTACATTAATATAAAGAGAAATAAGGTAATAAGTTCATCTATAACATGGTTTTTGTATATAATGAGCGGCATCCACCTGTGTAAATTGAAGCCTCCCTGGCAGCCACTGGCATGTTTGATGTGTTAGCAACCAACGCTGTTCTCTTCATGATGCTTTCAATTTTGCCATCAACCTCCATAGTGAGCTGCAGGACATGAGACGTGTTATCATCTTTTATGCAACGTGCATATGTTGAAAATCAGGGGGGGGGGGGAAATCTGATTCAGTATCCAAGCAAAAGTCAGGAGCTAAAACCTAAATATAAAATTATTTTTTATTTGTTTTGTTCGTCTCACCGACCTCGGGAAAATCCCGCAGCACTTCAGACATTTCGTTGCCGCGTTCGCCGCAACCAACGTAAATGATCACGTCGCTGTTGGAATACTTGGACAACGATTGCGAGATGACCGTTTTTCCACAGCCAAAAGCACCTGGAATTGCAGTCGTGCCTCCCTGAACACACCTGGACAGTGCAGAGTTAATGTTAGTAATAAAGATTAGCATTAAAACATGAAAAAGGTCCACGACTCCTGACTCACGGGAAAAGTGCATCCAGAACTCTCTGTCCGGTCAGCAGTGGATGGTTTGCAGGGAGCTTCTCCGTGACTGGCCGGACCTGCCGGACCGGCCACACCTGCACCATGGTGAACTTCTCCTTTACACCTTCGAACTCCAGCTCCAGCACCACATCCTGAATATAACACAACCAAAAATATAGCGGGACGGAAAGTTTTAATAAGAAATAGGGCCGCCTGAATCCAAATACTCACGGAGATGTCATAGTTTCCAGGCGGAGCCACGTAGGTGACGGTGCCTCGGTTGCGAGGTGGCAGCAGCAGCTTGTGCTTTATCAAAGAGTTCTCAAACACGGTGCCATAGATGTCCCCACCTGTCACATGGCTGCCCACCTGTTAAGGAAAGAATCATGAGAATTTAAATCACTACAAGGGTGGGGGACAAGAACCTTACTCGACACTCCAATCAAATATGTACCCGAAGAGTCTGGCAGGGGGTGAATTCCCATTTAATGTCTCTGTTGAGGGCACCAATATTTACTCCTCTCGGGATATAGATGCTCTGAGTGAGGTCGTTGATGTCTTTTAGAGGACGCTGGATACCATCAAAGATGGAGCCCATGATCCCTGGGCCGAGCTCTACCGAAAGGGGTTTTCCTGTCCGGAGGACAGGGTCACCGACCGATACGCCAGCTTCATTCACGTTAAGGAAAACAACATTTGAAGAGTTTACAGATGTGTATTTTGCAAAAGAATAATTACACTGGTACATAGGAAGGAAATGTGAGAGTAGAAAGGATACAAGTCTCCTCATAGACCTGGATTGTGGCCATGTCTCCCTCTAAACGGATGATTTCACCCACCAACTCACTGTGGCCGACACGGACCAGCTCGTACATGGCTGCTCCTGCCATGGCAGTAGCAGTCACCACTGTGGAAGCGGATAAAAGCATGATGAAATCCATAAAACACATGCATATTGATAAAACAACCGCATTGTGTGCCCCGCCAAAGGTTTACCGCACAATTTCTACCATTATTCACATCAAAACATTAGAATATTCTTATAAACGTCAATTGTAAACAAAGCAAAAACAAGCCTTGCTAGTTTTTCTTGCTGGGATATACCTTGTAAAGCGGTTTAACGACATTTAAGATGGAAATAATCAGAAGATAGTGTAAAGCAGCCCCACCTGGTCCAGACACGCCGTGCACATATCCAAACTGGCTTTCCCGCTCCTCATCCTGGATCTTCGGAAGCCTTGAGGTATCCATGGATGTAGTTTATGTGGAGCAGATTTCCTTATGGAGAATATGAGAGGCATATGTAAACCAGTCATTTGTGAAAGAAAGTTCAATCTTCACCATAGTTTACACCACACTCTCTCTCTCTCTCTCTCACACACACACACACACACACACACACACACACACACACACACACACACACACACACACACACACTTTTACATATATTGTTAACGCCACTGTGAAAGTCGTAGTATGCCATAAATGGTGTACAGTGTACAGTAGATTGCTAAAAGCACATTCAACAACATTGTCTTATGAGTTAAAACACATTTTAACATGCATTATTCGGCGCCACTGACATGTTAGCATGTCTCGTACTAGACGGAAGGAAAGCTGTGCGTGTGCGCGTGAGTGTACTGACACTACAGTAGCTAGCAGACGCTAGCTAACTTCACGAGGGGCACGTATGCGTTCTCCTCAATTTTGAATTATTCTCTCAATATTATATTCGAACCCGGAAGGACATATTAAACCATAAACATGACTCTCACCTTGTCTTTGTTGTCAATGATTATCGGAAGCGTGAGAGTAACAGTAGCTTCGCTGTGGTAATCACCTGTAAGTCACAGGACTGTCACGGGAAGAAAACCTCGCCATTGTGGCGCAAGCAGTTTCCTCTTTTGCCGGTCTTTTTCGCTGCCTTTAGAGCCAAGATGGCGTTCGACCAGACACCTAACTGTGCCACCTTTGGCGCAACACTGCCCTCAGATGGACACAAATGAAACAACCATTTTTATAATTTACCAGATATCAATCCAAACGAATCAAATTAAATACCAAATGAATTACTTATAGTCATTAACTGCTTGAAACTGATTCTATCAAGAACAATTTTTTTGACTTGTTGCTAGACTTTTCACTTGTCCTCAAAATTATATTTTATATGTATTTTTCTGCTTTTTGCTAATATTATTTCATGTATTTATCTGCTAAACTGCTTGTATTAAACTCCACTTATCCATCATCAAACTTTAATGCCTTCATACAGGGCGGACACTACTATCTGTCTCTGAAAAGCTTTAATGACAGGTCAACAAGACACATGACAACAATCATTTTATAGCCAGTATTAATCATGGACAATCTACTAACCTGAAACTGTGAAAACAATCACAAACTGAGGTAGCATATTACAGTGGATATAATACTTATCAAAAAATAAATATTTGAAAAAAATATTTCATTAAAAGGTTAAATTTTATAATCAGGTGTTGATTTCTTATATTCTTATACAGAGAAAATAAGGAGAAGGTTGTCTGGCAGCACTGGTTGGCAGGTAGAGTTCCATTGGTAGAGCCAAAGTGGGTAATGAGGTTGTTATTTTTGTCTTTGCAATCCAATAATGTAAAATCCCTGTCAGGTGCTCAGTCTGACCACTCATTATCTTCTGCGTCAGAGTCATCTTCAGAGTCGCTGTACTCCACTGCAATGCGTCGAGAGAGGATGGTGGCCACGTCGCACCCCGCCAGCTCCCTCTTGTTCTGCTCCTCCTGCTGCTCTTGGACTTTCTTCAACTGGATCCCTGTTGAAGACAAATGTGGTTTGTGCTGCCCACTTTCATTTAAACCACAGACAAAAAAAAAGAAAAGAGACCAGACCTATGCGGATGGCAGACAACAGGTCGCTTCTCGGATCTCTTGCAGACTTCGCCTCAGCTCTGCTGCCGTGGTGCCCTGCTACAGGAGGGGGAGCAGTTGTGGGAGGGAGAGGTGGAGGTGGGGGACCTGGGGGAGGTGGGACAGGTGGCAGGGGGTGTCTGGGGCCTAAGTGCAAATCCCCATTATGTGGCATTGGTGCCAGTGCACCCAAATGAAAACCAAAGGCTGTCTGGGTTGACTGGGGTGGAGGGATGGGTGGGCCTGGGGTTGGAGGAGGTGGGGGGCTGGAACTGGTGGGCAGAGAAAGAAAGAGGATTATGGTTAAGAGGTATTATATTTAAGTCCGCCTCAGATTGTGCAAACAACAAATAAACACACTTGTAATCTGCAGGTGGATGCATTGTGTCGTTTGTTCGCTCGGCGCCCCGAAGTGCCGATGTGGTGCAGGTTACTCTCTTGTAGTTGACGTCAATGCTGTGGTATTCATGCTCCACAGGTGGCGAAGGGTGCGCCTTCCCGGGCACGTAATCACGTGACTTGGCATAGTTACAAGTGGCGTGGGTAGGCAGTGGAGGGACGGGGTAGTCTGGGAGGTCAGGCCTGGATAAACAAAGAGAAACGTTGAGCTCGCCATTCACATTTCCAGATGGTGCGTTTGTTGTTTTCACTCCAAAACTGACACCGTACAATGCAGAGATAGTTGAGTCACAAGGTCGTCTTCACGACAATAGACTCTAAAATCTTTGTTTTTAATCTCACTAACAAACGCGCAAATCCACATCTTTGCATGACAATCATATTTCTTTCTATAATGAAGTAACATAATCGATTTAAGGCGGCATTTTCACCGTGAATGTGGCTTTATTTTACCTTTCACACTATGTCTGATGAAACCGTATCCCTCAGGGATGATGCACATGTCATTTTAGCTTTTATATTTCATCAAATCAAATAGCCTGTAAACACAAACTGGTGCAGCCGATATCAACATTTATATTTCTATAATTTTTTACACACATCTCCAAAGAAAAATCCTTCCGTCTACCTTCCGTCTGGTGAGAGAGAGCCCTCAGATGACGCCCCACGATGGAGACTCTGTGGATGACGGTGATCTGGGCGAAGCTCCTTGTCCAGCGCCATCATGTTCCACTCCTGCCTGCGGTTTCGGACCTTTCTCACCTTCTTAACGTCACGCTGGACTGTGCTGCTTCCCATGCATCGTTTCTGATCCTGGGACCATTAAAGGGGATGAAAAATGAAGCTAGCTGCCAAACAAACGTAAAAAAAAGCAACAGTGTGCACTCACCCTCTGCCTCCGCCTCTCTTTCCTCTTGTCCTCTGTGTCCCGAAGCATTTTCTCCTTCCACAGTTCAAAGAAGTATGAAGGGTCTGAGTAGAATCTCATCGCATCTGTGGAGTCTTGTCTGTGTTATCAATACAGAACACGAAGCGCTTATTAGACAAGAATGTTCAGCAGGACACTAAAACCTGTAGGGTGGTGGTTCACCTGTATGCAGTGAGGGTGCTAAGAGGAGGGGGCCTATCACAACTGTTATACAGCTCAGCCACTGAGTTGGAAGCGCTGTCTGTGGATAGAACCTGCTGGTCCTGGACGGTGGAACTTTTAAATGCCTTTCTCATGTTTATATCCTGAAGAGAGACTACAAAGCAGCAAAACGGAGGTTTGATGTACATGCAGGAATAATCATACATCAGAAACAGTCCAATCAGAACCCAGTGAACTCACCCTCCTCAACACTGGAGTCCAGTTGGGTCACCTTGATGGCCAGACGGTCAATACGGTCCTGGAGGGAGTTGGCGCGCCCGTAGAAGGTGTTGGCCTCATTGAAAAGTTCCCCAAAAATATTTTCTGCATGTTGACCTGCAAGAAAGGCCGACGGGATTTCCTGTGATTCCTTATCATGTATTTCTGAAATCACTCCAATTACGTTTTATAAGCCCGTCATGAAATGTTGCATGTATGTCCTGCACATGCTAACGAGCTTGGATCCTTCCAGCTATCATTAGACCACTTCTAATTGTGGCTCCACCTACTCTCTGCTTCACTGTGAGCTTTTAGATGACGTAACTTTGCTAAACACACCAACACACAAGCTAATCAGACTGTCTGTTGTTCTGCATCTTCTCCATGTTTCTCTACTTGTTTCTATAATTTGGTGCACCAACTGTACCTGATGTACCTGTACATGCTGATGGCCAACAAGATAAAAAAAAACAGCTTTAAAACACTTTCTATCATCACCAGTCATTCATCTCAACATAAAATGGATTACAGATGGAATTATGTTTAGTCCTTGAATGTAAACTCAGTGAAATGATTATTATTATGCAACATAGCAGCACCGCCATCTGGAACAGCCAGGTTGGGTCAATAAATCCTTTCAAAGCCAAATATTTTGCAAGTTTTGTGCAGCAGCTGCACTTGCTTGGCTTCAGGAAATCTCAATTTTGAATTAGAGACAAGCTATCCATTAATATTTTCACCCCAACTTTAAAGTGAAACCGCCCCGAGCCCCTCCCCCTTCTAGGGAGGTGGACTCGAAAACATCGAAGCAATTTCCAGATTGACCTCAGGACAATTCAGCTGAACCACCAAATGAACAAATCCCACTCAGAACATGGAGCTCCAAAACAGACGGGAAATCCAGTGGGCATCACTCAGGTTGTGGGCCCACAGGCCATGGACCCTGGTTGTCTGGGGAGGAGACTGGCCGCTGCTTATTTTGAGCATTTTGTGTTTAGTTTCTTTCACACACGTTGTGACCTTACTCAGACTGCTCAGCTGGCGGATGATGGAGGACAGCGTGTTGTTGGTTACACATTCCAACTCATTGCCAATCCCATCAGGTACTGGTCCATGGCACAGATGCCATGGCTCAATGTTCCTCTTAACTAAAGGCATGGCTTCTCCTCAAAGCTTGAATATAGCAGCTGTTTAAAGAGAGGTGAAAGTGTATTAGATCCATTGCATGTCTCTTAATACAATTCTAGGATTCTTAATGTACTCAAAAGTGGTAGAATGAACATTTCAGCAAAATTAGTATCTGTGAAACAGGCTACATGGGCTGAAGGTTAATTAAAAGTTAAAAATCCTGATTTACCTTGTGAATACAGAAAATCTGTCACATTAAAAAAAACAATAAAAAATGATTTACAGAATAGTTAAAACATGTGTAAATTCCCCATAATTCACAGCACATTTTCAATATTCTGTGACATGCTAACTAGCTAACAGCAGGTAACATCTTTAGCCCACGTTCACCAAACATGCGGCATCAAGTATTTTAGAAGCTCTAGAAGGTGCCTAAAAAGACAAAGATATCTGTTCTACCTCAGATCTGTGCAGGTGTCGGGTGAGAGCGTGCCGTTGCCTCCATGCAGCAGTCATGTCTGCAGCCACTCAAATGAAAACAAATCTGTCCAGTTCAAATCACAGCTTGAGCCACGAGAGGATTTAGTCGGCAGGTTTATCTCTGCCATCCAATCACAGCCGAGCAGGTTGATATTCATCTTTCATGTCGTGTTGTCCTAGTCCTGTTGTTTTTTTACAACCCCCCCCCCAGAAAAAAGTCATCAATCTGCATTGATGGATCAATCAATCTCAATCAATCTTTATTTATATAGCGTCTTATACAATCAAAATTGTTTCAAGGCGCTTTCCAGAATCCCAGGGCCTGACCCCAGACAAGCAACAGTGGCAAGGAAAAACTCCCCTTTAACATGGATTCAGAAATCAGTGTGAGTTTGAAGAATTTATTCACCAAAAAACCAAAAAAGCCCATTTATCTAACTTGTTTTTTTTTAAAAATTTGTTTTACAGCTACACAAACACAAGCACGGCAATCTCTGTTGATTAATGGGGGCAACTTGGATTAGAAATGAATCACACACACACACACACACACACGCACACACGCACACACGCACACACACACACACACAGACGCACGCTCGCTCATAAACTCCAATTTTCTCACAGATGGCATCATGTGGATGGAGTTGTATAACCTACATACAGGAGCTTAATCCTTTATAAGTAGAACATTTGCAGTGATTTTGTAGGATGATTTTTCCCCTTTCCCATCAGGTGAATCAGTACAACTCAACAGCGTCCACTTACTGAGAAATCCACAACATGTCGGGATAAGAACGCCTTCACCCATAATTCTTCCAAATGCTCCTATATTGCAGGGACATAGACAGACTTTATTCGTCATTAAGATTTGGCTCAGTGCACAACAGGAATAATGCAATACTCTTTTCTATCTCTCTACTTTTACTTTTATCGCTTCCATATTTCGGTGCACCAGCCATAACAGCTGAAGGTCGACCTCCCCCCCGCCGTGGGTTCCAAATTCTTGACTTCAGTGAGGAGCAACAAGATGTTGCTGCTGTTGTCCAAAAATCAGCATAACTCACGGACAACCTGGTCAAATTTTACAGGTTGGAGGTCAAGACAACATGAACCATGAACATCGTAAAGGTTCCTGTCAAAAAGCCCTGAAGGATCCCCTTCCTCCCTTCGCCCGTCTGTCCTGCTCTGCTCCGCGTCTCCACCTCCCCAACTCAGAAACATCTCGGAAAGATCGACTTATTCCCCCATTTCCAATCACAACTGTTATTAAAAATATAATTTTTGTTACCGGTACTCATTCTTTGCAACAGCGAGTCGTTAAACCGTGCTGCAGTTTATCATTATAAAGCTGTCACTGAGTAATTATCCACCAGCCTTTTCTGCTGTTTATAATGAGCCTTAACAAAATACAGACTTAAATTTTCCCATAGCTGAGCGCAACACACCACACGACAGTGGGAAAAAAGAATCGGCCAGAGCTTAATGCCGTATCAAAAGCCCCACAGCTCCTGAGCAGCCGCCTTTAAAGGGGGTGACTCTTAGAATGCCTCGGCTTGTTTGTCTCATGCTTTAAGTAGTGCACATAGCCATGGAAAGATCATTAAATCACTGTTTTACCACTTGACTTAATCCCTACAACAAAAGGGGGAGATACAAAAAAAGGAGCAAATGGAGAGAAAAAGGTTGTGGGTGAGATTAAGTGGAAACTTGATGGATCCAAACTGACGGCTCTGTTTCCCAGCGTTGCTAAGGGGAGTGAGGAATCTTGATTCCATCTCCCAGGCTGATGAGCGGCTGCTGATCGGACATTCCCCGTTACCCCTGCAGTGGCCAGCCGCGCCGTTAGTGTCCGCCGCTGTGGCCATCTGCCGGATTACCCAGCAGGATATATTTTTATAGAGAGCATCCTATTCACATCCTGCCCGCAAAGGTTTACATTAAGGTTGAACTCGGGTGCACTTACAATGGCGGATGAAGTAAGCTTTATCCTTCTTACAGCACCCCTCCCCATCTTCTCACTGTTTGGGAGACTGATAGCACCGGGTTTAAAGGGGCTGCTTCAGCGTGGCATGAAAGGGGATCTCATGCAATGCCACTGTCTGCCACTGATTTTGTTCAATGACAATGAGGTGGTGCCCAGCATGAAAAAAAAAAAAAAGTTTGTGCCAAGTGTGATTGTTTCTTCTAATAAGCATCAACCGGGCCAACTCGGTGTGTTACCATACAGGTGAACTCATTCCTGGGAAAATGTTTTTTTCTTTCTCTGCCTCGTAGGCGCGATGGCGTCCCCCTTTTTCCTCGGCCTAACGGGATTAGTCGTGCCAGTGCTACCCCGGCTGTCACGGTACTGTCTACTTCCCATCTCTCTTCTGGGCCTCTAATGTGATTAACCCGTTCCCTGTGGTCCAAATGGTTCTGGAATGGGGGGTGGGCGGGGTGGGAAGGAGGGCAGCATCTTCTTGGCATGTTCCTCCTCATGCCTGACTCACGATCACCGGCACCCTTGACAGGCAGGAAGGACCGAGGTCAAAGGTCGGATAGGGTGCGGCGCCGAGTACAAGTGGCTAAAGAGCCTACTGAGAGTTTCAGGCACATTAGGGGTCTGAGGGGTTTATCACTGTTTTTGACCGTTGTTTGTTATACTAGGTGCACTTCTAAATGTTGTTTCAGGTCTAATTAAACTTGATTTCACAGACATCTGTCCTATTTCCTGCTGGCTGAGGCGGAGTCAGTAACGGCTGCCTATGCGGCATCATTCTGTCAGCGTGGTGGGGCTTTGCCTGTTTAACTTCACGCTCATTTCCAGCTCATCTGTCACAAGCCTTTGCCCGGGCATCTGCTGCACGCGGTGGACGCTCCAGAACCAAAGGGCTGCTCGATAAAACCCAGGAGCAAATCACCTTGACAGGGGCAGGAACTTCTGACTCCATATTTTCATATGTGCGGTGATGGGAAGAGTGCTGTAGCTTCAGGGACCGATTAGGATACCACAAAAGAAATATGTAAAAAGTGCATTTAAAAAAAAATAAAAAATCACATTTTATCTTATTTTATCAAACAGATGGTTTATATTTTAAGAAACCCTGTTTTGATCTCAGAGATGGATAAATCATTTTCACTCGCACCCTTTCACGTGAAGGCCAGGGGGGGAAAAAAAAACAAACCCCAAATCATCACCTACCCCCAGCCGGCATTCACGTGAGTGCACAGCCCCAGTCAGGCGATGGCATGGAGAATTAAGAGTCTTAATTAAGATTTTTTACAAGTCTGCATGTGCTGTTCATATGCGAGACAAGAGACTTGAATAGGGTGGGGGGGTGTGGAGGATCCTTAAACAGCTGCCTGCTCTGAAACAAACCCCAGAGTTAACATGAAGATCCACACCATGAAGGAATGCGTGTCACTTTGCTTTCACCTTGCCAATGTGAACTCTATCGGCTTGTTTTCACGTCCATGAGAACATATATACAATATATTAATATTTGAGACTTGAAAACAGCAAATGGACAACAATTCAACATTGTAGTTGAAAGACAATACCGTGGATGAGGGGGTAGTGCTCCTTGTGTGGAGATTTGGTAGATTTCCAATCCTGATATCCAGCCCAGCACCATGTAATGGAAGGTGACACTTATTGTATGAGTATGGGCTAATGAGTGTCTAAAAGCCTGTGTGACTGTGTGCACCAAGGAATCTCATCGTGTGTTGGCCTGCAGGAAAAAAAGGACAATATCTCTGAAAAATGGCCGTTTCACTTTTAATAGAGTTATAAAGAGGAGGGCTGAGTAATTGTGCATTGTTTTATTTCAGATTTGTTTCTCTATGGTGTGAGATGTAACATTGATGTGAATGTAAGACGGGAAATGACAGTTGCAGGTGAACAGGCATAAAAACATAGAAGTGACAGAATATTCTCAGGAGTATGATCCACGTTTTGCACCTACAAGGCTCAAGACTTAAAAAATATCTTTGGTGAAATTCTAAACTGTTGCGCTTCATCGACGTCAAGGGCGCAGTACCCCGTGTTGACCGCAAGGTGGATATCTTAGTAAATAAACGGGACATGGGCAGAACTGATAGATAGATAGATAGATAGATAGATAGATAGATAGATAGATAGATAGATAGATAGATAGATAGATAGATAGATAGATAGATAGATAGATAGATAGATAGATAGATAGATAGATAGATAGATAGATAGATAGATAGATAGATAGATAGATAGATAGATAGATAGATAGATAGATAGATAGATAGATAGATAGATAGATAGATAGATAGATAGATAGATAGGCAGGAACAGGAACTCTGAACAGGAACCCATGGCTCTTTAACTGAAAAAAAAGGCCTTTGAAAGTTATATTCCAATCACAGGAATTTGACCCATTGTTGCAGGTTTTTGAAAAGTCTAATTTGTTACCACATCACACTTTCACTGCAGGGTAGCGGTGAAAATAATGTCATCAGCGTAGGAGGCTGTCAACTATAAGCACATGGCCCACTGGAGATATAATGGCATCAAGGAGTGGGAAAGAAAGCGGGCTTTTAAAACAGGCTGATGCAGGCTTACACTTGGAACACAGGTCAGCTTCAGTGCACTCATCTGGACCTAACTCAGGTTGACACAATTTGACCTCAGCTGATACCCCTCACTGCCATCTTTGTTTTCCCCTTCTCTCCAGGGAATTTCATTAACACCATCCTTAAAGAGTCTATCAAATTTTATAGTTTTCTAAGCTTTCATTTCTCAACATTTGCTTTTCTATTATTCCTCAGATCTCCTTGTCCTTTCAGCACTGGGGCTTTGGGCCTTTACTGGGGCCGGGGCTCCATTTCTCTCAGCCTTGCCTTCAAAGGAAAAGCCCCTTATAGAGACTCCAGTTCTATTGTGATTTGCTTACATCCTTTTAAATAAAAACAACTATAATTCTAAATTTTGGAGATTAATGCACAGTACTGTGCAGATTTCACCTGGTAAATATTTACTTTTAAGTCTGTATTACTCACCCTCCAAGCAGATGGGTTAAATCGTTTGTCTTTTGAAACGATCTTTCCGCTCAGATGAGCAGCAACAGCCTTGTGTGTTTAATGCTAATCAGCAACAAAGGTAGTCTAATCTTTGCTTTCTCCCACTGCTTTAATGTTGAATAGAGCATTTTGAATAAAGCATCATCACCTGCCCATCATGCATGCGTCCTCTCACCCCAGTGCCTCCTCCCGGCGCTACAGCACCATCACCATGGAAATACAGCAGTGGAGGAATGATGCTGCCGTCGGCTACTGATGGAGGAATGTCGAAATATTAGTATAAGACTTACAAAACCTACAAAACATGAGTTCAGTGGGAAGAACAACTGGATTAATTGTTGGTTCACTATTTTAGACTAAATATCGAGTGTTTGCTGATTGTCGGCGTGTCCAAGAGGCACTACAGCAGCTCTGGTGATTCTCTGTCAGCAGCGGCTTGAATCACATCGTGTAGGGGCGAAATGTATTTACTTTTGCATTTTGAATAGGTTTGTTTAAGGGGAATTTCCAGTGTTTTGTACCATTGAAACCTGCTTAACGTTGCCAAAGCATTTGCTCCAAAAACGTGCATGAACATGACTGAGTGGAAGAGTAGTAGTAGTAGCTTGAGGATAAGACTTGGAAATCCTTTATTTTCATGTGTATTACACTTTTTCTTTTTCTGTGTTGTATATATTATAAAGAACTTGATATAATCCTACTAAATTATGTCAATTTCTCCAAGATTCTACCTGCTGAGATTTGCAGCACCTCCAATTTAAACAGCCCAGCTCCTCTTTGTATGCTGCTCTTTCATGCAAAGAAAACTCAAATATGATTGAATTATATTCCGTTTCCATCATTCAGTCGTAGCAGGTGTCATTACTGTGCATGGTTCACCGATCGGAGATAAAGAGATTTCCCAGACAGCGTTTGTGCTGAAAGGGCCTCGTTTCCTAATGAGCCTTCAGACTCTGTTGTCTTGTCCACGTCCCACGTTGCAACCGATCAACAAAAGTTCAGTCCTCTGAGTCTTTTCAGAAGCAACCTGTTTTGTTTGGCAGGCCAGCGCAGCGCGTTTACATCCCATAGTGAGTGGGTTTGAGGTGCGAAGCCGTGAACACGCTGAGGTCAACCCGCCGTGATGGTGTAAATACCAACACGGTCGGTTGGTAATGAGCGAGGCCGCGACACAGCTTTCTATTCAGGCGTTTAACCAGAGAAAGTGAGCACAGAGCGGCGCCGTGCCTGAATAAAACATGAAAACGGAGACATGTCCAAAAGACCAACCGACACAATGATTGTCTTTAATTTCACACCAATCAGCACTGAAGTTGTTGGTAATTTGTCATATTTTAACATGATATTTGACTGTGCTAATCAAGAGTTAATCTACAATTATTTATTCAGACATTTGGCATTCAATTTAATTACAATATACTCTTCTGAACCAACTATACACTGCAAAAAAAACCCCAGCTAGAATCCCTCACAATGTTGATTATTTAATCACAAGCACCTCTTACTGTTGCCGACCACTTTTATCAGACTGAGGTAAAATGTCAGAGAACCAGACCACAATTTACTGATCTCAAAGAAAATTATTACCTTTGGTTTACGTCTGATGTTCATTTCATTCTTAATAACAAATTTCTTTTACAAATGTGATTTAAAAAAACAACAACAAAACAAACAAAAAGAGTCCTCATGCTGGAATTGAGTGTGTTTAGTGTGATGTGAGGAAACACAGGCAGCTGGGGCTCCGCAGGCCTGATGTTAAATGAAGTGTGAGGGGGATTGTGAACCATTGCCTTCATATGCTAATTGAAAGGTTTGAGTGTATAAAGGTATATGCTTCATTAACAGCCATTTAAGGTAGGTTTAACTTTGCCGTTTTACTGATGCGAGATCACTCCACACAACAGGATTTAACTAAGTCAATTACCATTTTAGACACTGTCCATTTTTTTGTGAGTTTGCAGAGGACACGTATTTGTGTGTAAAAATACAGCAGTTATACATGAGGATAATGGCTTTTGTATATTTCTTTTGGGGATCAAAGCCACCAGTGGCTGGTCGGTTGACAAACTGCAGTTACACCGTTTGTCCATAGGGTGTCGCCACTACACAAACGGTAATGAAATGTATTGACGTGATTTACTGTAAAAAGGAGTAAGAGCTGATCAACCAAAGCATGCTATGCAACAGTGAGTTAGCTGTGGGGGGGGGGGGGGGGAAATCGTTGCTGTTTTCTGAATGACAGTCTCTTTGCAGAGCATCAAAAAAGTGTCTCATTACCCTTGAAATCATGCAAATAACCCAGGCTATTAGTGTGTTACTAAAGCTGCTTTAATGTCTA
This sequence comes from Takifugu rubripes, assembly GCF_901000725.2. NCBI lineage: Eukaryota > Metazoa > Chordata > Actinopteri > Tetraodontiformes > Tetraodontidae > Takifugu > Takifugu rubripes. The sequence continues at coordinate 14,120,163 of NC_042299.1, read as the reverse complement.
ATTAACCTGAAATGTTTTTAGACAAAAGATCATTATCTGCTCAGGTTCACATATTAAGCTGAGTGCACCATGAAAACAAACATCAATTACACCAGTCCATGACAATGTTCTTCTTCAAATAAAATGCCCAATGACATCAGCAAACATTACTTGTTCTAATAGCACTCTTACTAATTTCAAGGCTTTCTTGATTAACCTTAAAGACATCACAGAAAGAGTTGTTTATGAAAACAAACCACACTGAAGGATACTGAATTGGAGCTTTGCAATTAATTCAAATTGCTTCTCGATTTCACTTTTAAGCAGAGCTATTTAAGCAAATTTAAAATCCACCATGTGCCAGTTTGCCCCTGCTAAAATATGCTATTGAAAACTGAAGTTGTTTCCTTTATTGTCAAGAATAAATAAAGGTTTAGAGTCAACAAGTCATCTTGGTAAGTTATAAGATGCTTCATTCATAATGTGCATCAATAGGAATCACATTTACGTTGTCATGGCAAATTAAGAGTATGACAGTTTGTGTAAGTGCAGCTTGTTGATAAGAAAGCCTGGAGATGCTACATCTCCTATTTCTGTCTCAGCAATCATGAAAAGCATCATTTTAGAGCAGAAAAAAAATCCCTCTGCTCCTCGGTCACATTCGGTTTAATGAAAAGATATTGTTTTAGCAGACATATAACCTTTAGATGCCTATAGCTGTTTTTAATCCAAATAAAATCAAGGCTAATGCCTCATTATCAGTTATTTTTACATAATGATCCTCATGCTGCTGCTGTTAATTTTTTTATTAACGCAATTACTGGTCTCTCAGTGGATGGGGTCACAGAGGTCTAATTACCCTGCGTCGTGCTGGTAAATATTGGAGGTGTCTGTGAGCAGCTGGCCCTGGAGGTAAGAGGGAGACATGGGGCATACCGAGGCGGGCAATTACTGGATGAATTTCACTTTAATAAATGTTGAGCTACATTTGGAAATTCAGATAACAGAGCTTTCTGCCTAATGGGTGCTGCACCGAGGCCACTTGAGCAAGAAAATGATCTGAAAGAGGGTTTAATTAACACAAGCTCCATGATCCAGGGAGCGCGTGACAGAATGTTAAAGTGTGGGGGAGAGCACACAGCACCGGGATAATATGAAAATGAGTGAGGAGGAGGAGGAGGGAGCGGGCCGGGGAGGATGGTAATCGGCGTTCCAACTTTTGTAACACAGGTTTGGAATGTGGAATTTGATCCAGTTTGTCGATTCTTTCATTCATGATATTTTGATTTCATGTTCTCGTGGCATAAATAAGTTTTCTAGGTGTCGTTTTCTCCTACAAGACACATAAGGGCACCACGCGTAAGATATAATGTACAAAAGCACACTTTTATAACCCACGTTGACATTAATCAGCATGTCTCTGCAACTTGGAAGTCAGAGCCAAATACGGAGGCGGGTCCTCCCCCATCGGTGCTAGCACGCTGCACTGACATGGTTCTACAGTAGCCTGGAAGGGCCAAACCTAAGTTTACTTTTCGTTAATATTGCCAGTCTTCTATGACGTGGTGGGGACAGGCTTGCGTTTTCTGCCACTAGTTGCTGCACGTTACAGAATGTTGTACCTTCAGGGTACAGTTTGATGCGCTAATATATAAAAGGAATCATCAAAGATCAGCACATGCCATTGAAACGGTCCCACTTTCTCTCTGATCTATTCATTGTTGTGGTTTCTGTTGTATTGTAACATTTTAGCTCCAGTTTGAAAGGCCTGTAGAATAAGCACAATGTTCTGAAAAGATTTTTGTATTTTCCAGCTTTCTTATGATGCATAACACTTCTAAGTTGTTGACACCAACCTCTGGGCAGCAACTGCGACTATTAATAGCTGCTGGCAGCGCCGCTGAGATGATGTTTGAAGGGGAAATGTGTTAAAATGCACATATATGCTCATGAGCTTGCTGACATAATTGCGTGTTTGAAAAGTTACCCATAATTCTGTGCTCTGGCCCTGCATTATGTGTCAGTGACAGGGCTGTTTCGGCTCGTGGCTCCTGTCACTTTTGATGTTTCTACTGTTTACTGTTGCCAACGCTGAAGACACATTCCCTGCGTTATGTGTACTGAGGATGCTGGGTTTTGTTTTTGTTTAAACACTGTATCTGTGTGGTTTTGTGCATGTAAGGTCCTCATGGTTTTACACGCGGCGGTCTGCCTCTACTCTCCACTGGAGCTAAAAGCCCCGAAACAGAACGGTAATTGCCCAATTAGGGCCCTCGCTCTGTGGGCCGCAGAGCACTATGCGCCTCCACATGCTCACAGAGTCAGATAATTGAGCTGAAAGCAAATGAACGGATGGCAGACAAACAAGCTACTAGAAAATAATTACTTGGAGTGTTTCTTTTCAGTACCTGTACAGCGAATTTCATTATTGTCAATAGCCTCTAAAGCTGCTCGAAACTGTGGTATTTGTCATTTTCATAGAGACTTGATAATGACATTAATTTGTCTTAATGGGTTGGTTCTATTGTTAAAAATAGTAAAATGAGCACAAATTGTCTTTCCTCAGCAGGTAGAGAGGACTTCACCACACTCCCGTCAGGCATGAGGAGATAATTTGGTGTGCTTGTCAAATTTCCAATAATTTGTTACACCGAACACGAGTAATGCTAATACCATTAATGTCCATTTTCCTCTAAATTCATTACTGCCCTTTTTCCCTTTTATGTTTTTAATGCCTCTGCCATTTTTCCCGTGCTTGGAGAGGCCATATCAGGGCTGATTAAAAATATGCACATTTAGACTTTTTGTCTTATTCGCACACATGTACACACACACACACACACACACACACACACACGGATATATTAAGCCAAGCACATTATTCATTTATCACAGATCTGTCACGCTGTTGCCTTTATAATCAAGTTTGTTGCACACAAACAAGCTCCAAATGACAATAAATAAAAAACGAATCCATTAAAAGCTCACCAACATCTTTCGGCGAGCATTTCCAGGCACGTTCACATTTTCAGCATATTTAATTAAAAATTAAGTGAAATTTCCAAATAATTTATATTTATCACAGTCTTTCCCACTGGCTGCTTTGACACTTGTAAAATTGATTAACAAATAGACTTTTATTATATATAGATTTGTAAAAAAAAAAATCTATTAAATTATCATTTGCCAATAAATAAAAAATTAAGGGGAAAATGGAAGTGGCACTTTCCAGTTCAATTACCTGTAAATTATGATTTTAAATGCTGGAATGACATCAAAGCATTTGTAATGATTCCAGAAGCTCCACAAAAGGAGCGGACGTTTGCATAAAAACGTGCTTCAGCATTTCCTGTAAGGACGATTGTTAAATTGTAACAATAAATAAGAGAAATAAGGCCACACAGCTGAGCTGAGGGCCCTGAGCTGCAGGAGCATCCATGTAAGTTCCTCTCCCGTTTCTTTGATTACACGGCCGGTAAAGTGCTGTGAAGTGGCTGAAGGGGAAGATTACAGCACGCTGGAAATAAAACTGACACCGAGTGTTGCTACAATCCTGCAGGTTGCTTTTTAACCATCTAATGCCACATCTAATCTTATTCTGACAAATACATCTTAAATATTTCATTCCACAGGTCCGTGAAGGCTGAAGAGGAATGTCGGGAAGGTCACAATGACAGATTTGGAGATTGTGGAACTTTTTAAAGAAGCCGACAAGCTTTTCTTCTAAAACATAGGATTAGGATTAACTGGAGGGACTTCATATGGGGAAATAATAACATACCAATGTTGATGTAGCAGCCAGCAACAGAGATCATATGAGTGCTACATTATTTCCGAACCAGGATTTTTATTTATCCACAGCTCCCTTTTTCATGTGACCCTTTCCCCATCAACATTTTCAAGTATTTAATGGTGTGATCGTGCCCGGGCTGCTTACTACCGCTCCATTGACACCACCAGGGGTCTATACCCAACGCCGGCGTAAAATCCGTTAATATTCATCGGAGTGATGCTTCTGTTAGTATTTAGGTCCCTATGAGTCTTTTTAGATTGTGTAAAAAACATGAAGTGCTGTGAGCGCCGGAGCACGCGGCCGTTCTCTGACACGACGACTGAGCCCGTGATTCATTTTTTTGAGACTCCTGACCGCTTTTTAGAGCTTCTTATGCAACTCACTGTTGAATAATGCTTTTTAAATAGAGACACTGCTGATTTCCACAAGGCCCGATGTCTGAGCGAGCAGCGGCAAACGTTGGATTTGGAACGGAGACGGCTAAAAAACACCCCAAAACAGTATATTTAGATTTGACAAGTCAACTTTGCAATTACAAAAGCTGGGAGACAACCGATGAGATGCAAGTACTGTTGGCAATTGTTACTTCTGTGTTCTAAAACAAGGTAAATTGTTTTAATGCAGTAAAATAGCGTTAGCACCCTGATTTATTTAGCAATAATTTGCTAAATAAATCATCAAACAAAAGGGCCGGTTTAGAATATAGTCAAATATTGAAGACATATTATGTGATTTCAAATATTCTGCTGATCAAATTGAAACAAAACAAACAAAAACATCAACAAGGCTCCTCGGTAGGATTAAAAGAAATAATAGCTGATGTTAACGCTCCTTTCAAAACTTCTAAAATATGCAGTTCAGAGAGAAATTGGAATTCTAATCCTAAATGTGGAGGCTTGTTCCCGTCAGCTGTGTTCCTGGCCTGAAAGAGGTCTCAGGTTTTCCCTGATAGCTGTGCCAGTGCAGAGGAAACAGCTAACGTCAGGAAACAGCTAACATCAGTGGGCCGTGTTGTTTTTCCCGATCTGTCTTTGGTCTGAAAACGAGAGGAATCTTCAAACTGACCAAACTGGAGCCTGCAGGCAACCCCACGCAGCCACAAAGTGGCGGTTCCACATTAAAAATCCCAAAACAAACAGCGTGTTCTGTCTGCTGACGCTTATTCTGGCAGTATATCACCCTTACCCACAAGTGGCAATTGAGACTCACTCGGCAACATTAACCAAGTATTTAAATGAAATTTAAAGGATATGCCCAGTGTCTCATTTGACTAATTCATTGATGGTGTATCTCCACCTGCTTCAGCCTGTGTGCCAGTGTCTGATTTTGTGTGACGGAGGCGCTGAATGGTGATGTTTGACACACTCCTAATGAAAAATAACAGCGGCCCTCAGATCTGCACAACGGCCGATGAAGAATCACTGACTTTTATTGGCGCTGAATAAAAGGATGTGATGAAAGAGTCAAAGGCTGAGGGAGAGAAAGAGGGATTCAGAGGGAGGGGCAGAGGAGTGCAAAACAAGGCCCCATCCATCACACAAGTTGAGAAGAGACATTCCAGTGCCCTGAGCAAGAGGATACATTCACTCAATGTCACAATGGAGGGGGAATCTGGGAGAAGCTGGGAGGGACACCCATCAATACACAACCTCACCCTTCGGCTCTCTGTGCGCACAAACTCAATACCCCTTCCAGCCCAATTCACTTCCCTCTATAAGCATGACAAATGTACATTTTGCTACCAATGAATGTGTCATAATCCAAGAAAAAGAGAGAGAAGAAGAAGAAAATCCCGTCCTCAGACGGTGGCATTTAAAATTCGCTTGTTACAGGTTCTCTGTCAGTCAGCAATCAGAGAAATGTGAGCCAGGGTTAAAGGATATCTCTGCCTGGCAGCGTTAGTGGGGATTTTAGGGTGGAGGGAGCAGGTGATGGCTTTCTGGAGTGCACTCATTTACACTCCTCCCTTTCTCTCGCTGAGCAGCGTGAAGAGGTGGGAGAGATGAGGGGCCGCCTCCTCTCCTGTGAGCTGCACCTGCCTGGGGTGAGAGGATCAATTGTGAACTCTGACCTTGTACCTTCCACGGTGCACATTTATTACCCATCCCATCGAATATATACATCACTCAACAGGACAAAACCGGCTACAGTTTTGCCAGCAGCTGCCAAAAAAGTTGTGGATGTCAGTGACAAAGTTGCACAGATGCAGAAGTGTAAAACACATGTGTAAAACATATGGAAAGATAATGAAGAAAAATTGTGGTTAAGCGAAAGCGTATAGACGCTTGAGGGTGTCCATGTTGATACATTTGCATGTTACACCTGAATGAGGCGGATCTACAGAGATTCTTCAATTTTTTTATTTTATTTTTCTGCAAAACATTAATTCAGGAATCAGGAATCCAAATGATTCTGTTGACATCAGTCAACTCTCTGCATTTCCTGCAGTAACATTTTAACTGCTCTGCTTTATAAAGCTTTTGTCCGTTTGTCCCATCTTGTATTCATTATATACCGAAAAAGGAGGCCTCTCTATTTTCTTCTTCTATGGTATACAAATGGGTATTATTTAGACGTCTATGATCCATTTGGGGTTTTGTCAGGACTCTGAACAGTGTGAAAGTTGGTGTCACTGGACCCCTGGCCAAGACCAGTTGAAAGCCTGTGTGTCAGTTTCTATGGTAATGGGGAAATAGTAACTACCTCCCAGCGGTGTCCCGCCGCGTGTCCCCTCCTGAATAGAGCGCATCTGCAGAGGACCGAGGGACCCTCTGAGATGGGCAGTGACCCGTCATCAAACTGGCTCTCACATATATAGTCATATATAGACAGCAAATTACCCTAAACCTCTTTTTCACACCGCTTACGTCATAGCTCTTGAAAAACAAGCTGAAATTGAATCATAGAGTCCCTGTTTAGTCAAAAGCAGCTTGTGAGACGGAGTTAAAAAGCCCCCACAGAGGTCATCTGAAGGAGGGAGGGGAGAATAAAATGCAACAAACACATTGTGGGGTGAAACAGCGAACAAAGGCTGACAAAATCACAAAGCCAGGATAGAAATTTGAGGGGAAAAGGGGGATATTAGGTTATAAAAATGATAAGGGAGTATGCAAATAAACCTCACTCTGTCATTCATCGCCCTGAAACCGCTGTCATCACCAAGGAAACGACTCCGTTCCCTAACGATTGGAGCATTTTCTCTGCATTTTAACCATCCAAAACGTCTCTTTTCCCGGGATATCTCCTAACGTTTGTCCAAATGTGGCGGCCAGTGACGCGTCCCCTCGTCCTCAGCCTGTCATAATACAAAAGATCGTCTGCTGACGTTTCAACATTCGAAACCCTGAGAAAATGAAAACAGTCCCAAAACAATAGCGACTTTTGAAAGGATGCTAATGTGAGATGAATGGGGAGGAAATGGGAGAAACGGCAGGAGGGCTTTTAATGAGGAAACCATAAAGTTTCAGGAAGGGTTTTCAAAGTTTGCTGCCTTGGGGATGTTTCCTGGAGTTTATCTTCCTCTGGCTGAAAAGCTCAGAGGGTAAATAATGAACTGCTGAGCTGAAAATTACTCAGTAATGGCTACATGAGTTTCATTGGGTTCCTCCCCCGGCCTCCCACCCTCCTGCTCTAACTCTCTGACCTCCCTCCTCCCTAACTCTTACCCCCCTTGGTGGTTTCCCATGGGCCTCCAATTGATTCAATTAAGTGAACACACACTAACCATATGCTTTGAGGTGGTTTTTTTCCCCTCGACCATTCGCGCGACTGCCCGGCTGCTTCATTACGCAAACGCACCGTTGCCAAATATAGCCATTTCCCCGATAACGCCTCCATCACCTTTTGGGTTTGGAATCATCCACCGGGTAAAAACCATCGGCGCTTTCAAACCGAGAGCTGGCAGAGGAGGGAGCGTCGGCGAGCGCAGCGGCGTAAACGAGGGGAGGGAAAGAGGGGAGGATCAGAAAGGCGAAAGTGGTGAAAAGGAGGGAGGAGTAGCGAGTCGCCATCAGAAGATGTTCCTGGCCGCGTTTGCGCTTTGTTTTCGCTACAATGATGTCTCTCCCTCGTTGGCCCCCGCGACGGAGCGTTCGCCGCAGAGAGAAATGAGGCAAACGTAACATCGCAAAAGCGCTGCGCATTCTCCGCTTTTGTACTTGTGGGACTCCTCCTGAAAGAGCAACAGACACAAAATGGAGAACAAAAGGGCGGCGGCGCGGATGGAGGCACCATCACAGACATCCTCGGCACTTTGAACAACTTGTCAGCACAGACACTAAAGCGGCCGCTCTCTGTCACATTTGTGTACAAACCCCCATGAAAGGGCCGGCTGACCTTCCCATATCCCTTTATCTGGGTTCAAATGGCAAGAGGCATCCATTGTGTCCACCAGAGTTCATTAAATTCATTGGTTTGACCTGTTATTCCTAGGCCAAAAGTTGGACGATTCGGAAAAATGTGAGTCTACCATAAGAAATCGCCTGCTGACCTCCTCAGGGTGACAAACCCCCTTTGAAGAGCATTTCAAGGCTTTTTTTTATCAATGGGGTCAAAGGGGAAGTTTGAGACATATCTATGGCAGAACCAATGGATTCCCATCAAAAGGGAATTTAAAATCATCCTAGGATCCTCTCAACCTCAGCGCAGTTTCTCTCACAATGTCCAGGAGTCCTTCAAGGGGAACGTGAGAGAACAATTGCAGCGTACGTACGAGAGGAAATGACAGGAGAGAGCAGTGGACGATCAGCAAACTTGAACATCTTCGTTCCCATAACACCGTCACATTTAGATGTAAATGGCCTCATTAGAAAGGCTCGGACGGCCAGGTTTGCATTTATTTCTCATTTATTCTTGTCAAGAAAGGGCCAGACTAACGACGGGAGCTTTTCTGTTCAAACGAGAATGGGGGGGGTTGTATTCACAGCACAGAAATGTTTGTGTCTCTTTAATTGTGGTAATTAATACAGAGAATTCAATATTCTTGGCATGTGAACATCGTTGCCCCCTCACAAAGAGGCAACAACACAGACGTTTATTCCTGCAGGCTTGAGAGAACTGTCAAATAAGCACACACACACACACACACACACACACACACACACACACACACACACACACACACGCAAGCAGAAATTAACCTGAATTTAGTGAAAACCTTGACATATAGTCAGGCTGTTATTAAGTGCACGTTAGCATATTCAGGTTGGACCCTTTGTTGGTTGTTAATTACACTTATATTGTTTATTTTACTATTGTAGCCTAATTGTTTAAACTGATTTATCAGCACAATTTTGAGTTTTATTATAGTGTTTTTTGCTTAGATTTTTTTTTTAAATCTAATCACAGAATTGTCTGTAATTTTAGTATATTTCAACAATTTAACACTTGTCCCCAGAAATGTTCGTTTCATTGATTGATTTAAGTGAGACAGACACGCGTAGATTCTACATCATAATATTTCCACATATTTCTGATATAGAAATGCAATTTCCCGACATATCTGATATCCATCGTAGCAGAACTGACGGGTTGGTGGACGAGCACGCACACAGATTCAGCTTTAAACTAAAACTTTATTTATGAACAATTATTTATTTATTTTACACTGAACAAGATAAAATCAACTCACTCACTCACTCACTCACTCACTCACTCACTCACTCACTCACTCACTCACTCACTCACGATGGCTCACTGGGTTTTTATCTGAACACCAGAGAGTTTGGAACCAGAGGAGCTCAGGGTTTATAATATAAAAGCAGGCCAGACAAATAAGAAGGCCAAAGACCTTTGAGCCACTTAAAACCTACTAAACGAACCTTAAAATCGCTCCTGGAGCCCACGGGGAGCCAGTGCAGTGATATTAGAGCCAGCGTGATGTGCTCTTGTCTCCTGGAGTAGCTGCAGAGTGGAAATGCTCTTTTTGGGAAGAAATCAGGCTGACTGGAACTAAAAGCAGGCTTCAGCACGACCCCGGTTACCTGAGAAAGGAACTCAAGTTATGTTCCTAAGATGATAAAAAATTCTAATATGAAGAATGAAATAAAACCCTTGATGGGTTCAAATCTCTTAATTTTGGTGAATGTTTCTCTGTTTTGGGTTCAGGTTCTTCGAGAAGTTTTTACCCTTTTGAGAGGTTATCTTAAATGCTGTTTTTATTTGTTTGTTCAAAAAACCATTCAACCGACTAAAAGCCAGATTTCCAGAATGTTGCTTGAATGAGGTCATTTGGATGCAGGTTGATTATGGACTGGACCTCATGAGCTGATGATTGGGAGACTCGTGTCTGCAGAGAGGAATTCCCAACATTCGGCGATTCATCCCCAAACTTCCTGACTTTTAAAAGGATTTTAAAAGGAAGGAAGATGGTGATGAAGACGGTCCCTTTTTAGGTAGTTGGGACTGCTGAACCCCGGGGACTAGATTCCTGATGACGGTCCGGGCAGATGAGCGCTGCAGGTGCTGGTTACATGTGTTCTAACAAGCAGGTGTGTTATTTTAAAGCTCCACTATTTTGACCAAAACTGAGGCTGAAATATGAACTGAACAAATCGAGTCTCATCACGTGATTAAAGCTGTTGCCTTTGGTGTTGAGTTCCTCAGACAGCCTGAACTCGAGGGGTCAGTCTGTCCCCCTGATTCTGGTCCCGTCTCACGCATGGCTCCTCTCTCCTCCCGTTTACAGCAGGGACACGTGCACGTCTCTGCGTGTGTGGAGTTGGTGGCTTGTGGGAGTCTGTTTTCTGCCCTCGGTGGTGTCGCATATTCAGCTGCAGCTGCACCCAGAACAGCTCTTGACCCGGACTCAACCGGGGTGATGAAGACCGAGGCACAACATTCAGGAACTAGATCACTAGATCAGCTCTGTCTCATTAGAGTCCTCCTAATCTCTCCAGATTTTTAGATTTAAGGGAAATGTTTATTTGCTATATTTTAAATGTGGATCTCTGTAGTTCTGCTTTTCAAATGCACGTTTAGTGCTTGTAAAATGGAAAACAGAGCAGTAATTAGAGTGGGAATTATCACAGGACTCTAGTGGGATGGCTGATCAACAGGATCTGATTGTGACATGTACAAATATGAAGCCTTTACTTCTTAATTAAAGTTACACTTCTATGGCTCCGTATTCAATGTGATGCACAATTAGCTTAAAAATAATATTAGCAAAATTTGTGTATATTTTTTTAAAGGTAAAACAGCTGAGTATAACTCAAAAAAAGACTTTGGCATCTGTCTTTAGGATCTGCAGGGTTTTAGATCCAACAGTCAGAATATAAAATGACATTTCAGATATTTCTCAGAGCTCCAACACTCCTCTGTTCTCTTATCATATTTATCAGTCTGGACTAATCCAAGTTAATAACTGTATTATACAGTGTAATTAAAATAATAAATCACAAGTAATGTTGATCATTTTAACTATTTGGAATAACAGATGATGAACTATAATAATAAAAGATTATAGATGGCTTTTTGATAAGTGAACTCAATGTGCATTTTAACGGATTTTCTCACTTAATTACTATCGTGAATCTTAAACATTTTCAGTATCTCCAGTATTGTTCAATCAAAATGCATTATTTCCAAAAACAATTACAATTTTACACAGCAATTAAATCTGAATTTCACTTTTTATACTTTATTAAACATCTGAAGCATGTTTCTCTTTCTAAATGATTAACTAAAAATTACATTTGCTCTGTTTAAAATCCAATGACGATAAGAAAGCTTTAACGGATTCTGAGAATTATCCTTGTTTTATATCATCAACACTTTGATAATCAGACATTCTGTGCATCTTGAAAGCATTCAGATTCCAGTGGTTCCCTCCTGTCGCCGTTCACCTGTAGAACATTATATCTGTCACATCAGGGCCCCTCAACTCGCTGCCTCTCTTTGTGGCTCTCCCTCCTCTCTTAAGGATTCATTAGTCCCTATAGACTCCTGCAGCCTAAACATATTGCACCATTCAGCTGGTACTTATGTGTCATCTGTTATCTATTGGACTGGTGTTTGTGGTGAGCGTATGAATGATAATCAGGCCTTTGTGCGTCCATAGAGGTGCAGCAGGATCCACAGGCTGTGATGTTGCCTCAGGGGGAGATTAGGAGGGGTAGCCGGGCCCTCTGTGTCACCTCGACAGTCACAGCGCCCATCCGCGGCTGGGCCAAACCCCATTGGGACCTTAAATCCTGTTACACTGTCAGCTAAAACCATCATTTGTATTAGAGATGTGTGGGTGTTTAAGTGTGTGTACATATTAAGTGAGGGGGGATAGTGTCTTAAACTATGAATTATTCATACCAAAAAAGAAAAGGAGATATTGACTACATCTCCATAAACAGACTGCTCTCTTTATGTCATCAGGCACGAGATCTTTGGGTATAATTGCATAAAAGCCCCTGCAAATGTGCTCCTCCAACGGCACAGCAGGCACTGGTCAGTGGTATCATCGGGGATGAACTTGAGTGATGGCAATTGTTCCAACTTAATATCTTATAAATAATTTACTATTTCAGGGGCATTCGCTTTCCCCCGTATCAAACACGAACGTTAAGCAGCTTTACCAACCCACAGCTGTATGCTAGTTACCGACCACATGAACCAGATGATGCGACTGCTCTCTGAGGGAAAACAAAGGTATGATGATACACGAAATTAATCCTAAGTGCCTATGAAGGCATATTTTTTTAGTTGGGACTTGTCGGGGGAAAATGTAATAGAGCTGTGGTGATGTGAGTGGGCTATTTCCCTCCATTATTTATCTCAGTAACAAGTGATTATGGAGAACGGGCTTCTTTGCACTTCTGGCCCGCGCCTCCAGAGGGAGGTCAAAACTATTTGTCAGTCTCCAGTTGGGATTGCAAATTAGGATGAGCCTCCCTGCGTGACGACCCATGCAACCTCTATTCCTATCCACGGGGTGACTGCTGCACATAATTCGAAAATTAGGGCCTTTGATAACATCTTTATGTTGAGCAATACATCAACCTGCCCCCGCCACTGCAGCCGATACCTGCAGATGCAAAAAAATAAAAAGAGGTTTAAAACGATCTTGCAAAATGCTGCGTTTAGGGACAGCAGTGGGAAGATTTCACACTTTTTTTGTCCAGTTTAAAGCACAGTTCTTTTCATGGCGCTCATCATTTTAACTTGCAATTTAAAAACATGCCATCATCTTGTTACCTCGTTAGATTTGTGGCGTGGTTTCCAAGAGCGCAACGAGGGTGGCAGACCCGTTAATGGATATGAAAGTATGCGGGGAAAAAGGGCTGATATTATAGCTGCCGTGTGTGCCTAAAGGGTGTAATTACTCCTCATTTGTATCTACTTTGATGGCGCGGTCTAATTGCAGGTCCTGTATTTATGGAAGGTTAGTGGTGTGAAACTATAAGCGGGTCCGTTTTACATGGTGAAAACACCACGCAGCCCAAATATACGTGTTTATTTCCATGGGTAAAGACCTAATTCTCATGCTGTTTGTATTATTAGAAAAACGTAAAGCGGCTGCAGAACAAGGAGCGACATGAATTAAAAACATGCGTAAATCTAAACTCCTAATTATATTGATTACGTACCTGGATGATATTAATATGTTTACATGCATTTTAAAGTAGCCTTAAGCCTAAAAAGAAAAAGTTTGGTGGAAGAATGATATCCCCCCTGATTTGCTTAGATCTCGAAGGTTCCGTCTCTTTGATGTTCTTGTCCGCAGAACCTTAAAGTGAAAGAAAATGTTTTCCTATTACTTAATTCAATCAGAGCGCGAGACGGGCGGGGGGCTTCACGCGCCGCGCATTGGGCTCCTCCATGACAGAGTCCCCTTTGTTGAGTCTATCCGCCGCTGTCACACACTTTAATTCGACTCTCTTTCTCTCTCATTGAAACCCCTCCACAATGACATTCAATAAGGGCCGCAGAGTGAAAACCTGGTTATTTTTACATATTCTTTCCCCCCGACTCGGCAGGGGCCCGAGCAAAGGAATTAATCAGTGCTCTTTAACAGCGCTGCCTTCGGGCAATGACTTGTCCCTTTTTTGTGCCCAGAAATGACACATTAACCTTAAAATGGATATGCATAAACTTTACATTCAGCTGTTGCGTTTCTGTTTTTCGCGCTCCAGCGAAGGAGGTGCACGAGGGCAAAAGACCCGTCAGGCTGCACGTAAAGCAAAACAAGCGTCATTGTTTTAAGAGAGCACTAACTGCATGCATGCAGCATGTTACGTCTGTACGGGGGGATCTTTCCCAGTAATGCATGCATCGACAGTTATGAATATTTGCAAGAGTGTTTGATGTTTCTCCTTTGCACCCTGCCAACACCACTATTTTCAATCGTAGGCCGCCTGGGACTATAAAACAGGACTCTCGGGGCTTTCCGTAAACATGACAGAAACTTTTTTTCCCCTCAAATTTAAGCTGTGCCCTATGATAAAATGAGAATGATGATAAAAGAGAGAATGGGCAGTGCCGCCTCTTGCGGCGTGGGTGGGGCTGACAAGAATAGACTACATTATGCAGTTCATTTAGTTAACAAGTGAAATAATGGGGAAGCGTGCAGTGGGAATGCCGAGAGAAAGGCACAAAACCCTATTGAGAGCTTTTGGCCGCTTACAGCGTAACCGTCACATGGCCGAACCGAGTCCAACGCGGCTATTTAAGGAGCCCCTGTGCGCCTTCAGCACCACTTCGCTGTCCACCGTCCCAGAGAGCGCACGCTTCCGCCACGACGCACGGCTTTGAACCGACAGCGAACTGAGCAGCAAACCTGCAAACATGCCGAGGTCTTTTCTCGTGGATTCCTTGATTTTAAGGGAGACCAGCGACAAAGGGAATGAGAACAACCCACCTTTATTCCCATACGCGGTGCATTCATCGCACCATCCGCACGGGATGCCAACCTCCTGCCACTCCAGGAAAGCCGGGCTGCTGTGCTTCTGTCCCCTGTGCATGACCGCCTCCCAGCTTCATCCGTCACCACCGACGCTGCCGCTTCTGAAGGCGTCCTTTCCTCCTTTCACGACACAGTATTGCCACTCTGCGCTCTCCCGGCAACACACTTCATCCAACGGCGTCAGTCTCAGCCACGCACCGGGGATATACCAAGCTGCGTACTCGGTCCCTGACCCGCGACAGTTCCACTGCATCTCCATCGGTGAGTAGAAGCCCCTTTTGGCGCGTTTCAGCGTGCGTAAAATCCCGTTTTTTTCATTTTTATCATGTAAAATGTACTTAGTAAGCTAATTTTTTTTTGTTCCCCTTTACAGAAAACAGCAACAGCAAACTTCAGAGCAGCAAACGCATGCGCACAGCCTTCACTAGCACGCAACTTTTGGAGCTAGAGCGCGAGTTCACTTCCAACATGTACCTCTCCAGACTGAGGCGCATCGAGATCGCCACGTACCTGAACTTGTCAGAGAAGCAGGTGAAAATCTGGTTTCAGAACCGCCGAGTGAAGCACAAAAAGGAGGGAAAAGGCAGCGGACAGAGAACTGGATCACATAACTGCAAATGCTCGTCCCTGTCCACCGTGAGGTGCTCGGAGGAAGAGGAGGATGACAGTCCCGTATCCCCCTCATCTTCCGAAAAGGAGGACGTGGACCTGTCCGTCTCTCCCTGAACAGCACTCTCTCCTAATCATACCTATTTGGTCCTTATGTTTTCAGTAGAGCCAAAAACAGACGGATACACTTGTGTTCAGTCTTCTGTAAATAGAAAGAGAATATTTAAATTGGGGACTTGCCCTGAATTATTGTATAGCTGTATAAATGTTGTACGTTTTGTAATGTAGTTTTTTTCTGAAAACGGCCCCTTTGTCGTCGCCAATCTAAGTATGATGGGCATATTTCTAAATACAATCCCCAAATGGCAGAAAAGCAATAGCAGCTTTGTTTATTAGTATTTTGGGGAAGTGCGTATTTTGTATACATGGTAAATTCATTCTGTGCGAATGGAAGTGCGACTTGAAACGTGGTAATCTGGAGAGGAATTCCCTCAGTAGTGAAATCAGTCTGAAATTATATCTTCAGTGTCATTGAAAATATATTTATTTATTTAAAAATGTTGATACTTAAATAAAAAATATTTCTGACTCGAGCAAACTCGTGTGGATTACATGCTTTGACCTTTTTACGCACCACAAAATGCGCACGCGGTTAGCGGGTAATATTCCATTCTGGAGCAAATGCAGGTGCAATGATGGCATTGTGAGATAATAGGAAATAATTTGGGCGGACAAAACGTCAGTAGACGGGGCATTTTCATATGGAATCTCTTTCTGGTTGCGCGTAATGTACGTAGCAAGCGTTAAAGTTTCGTTAGCATCTAAAATTACAAATAGTCTAAGCATTTGCCTCCATAAATCAGACGTGAATAAGGTTTCTAAGTTTGTGCCAAAGAGCTAAAATGATATTGGGGGGTCACTCATACAACGTTCAGCCTGTACGCAGACTATAGGCAGACCAAGCGTCCGTGCGTAACCGAGCTGGTTGTGCCACATGAGTTCATCCTCGAGGAGTAAATAAAAGGCTCCATAATCTTTATCAGGGGCGCTAAGTATATTGTCAGGGGGCTTCTTTATGTGCTTTCCCAGGGGGACCCTCGATCCCGGTATCACTCTCCGCGTGGCCAGCACAGTTCTTTTCAAGTTCCATCCCAACTCAAATGATCCGTCTCGTGTGACCGCGGTAATAATCACCGAGGGTGTAAAATTGTGCATCAAGGCTCTGCATATCTTAAGATATCGATCTAACATGAAAATAAATGAGGTAAGGCCAGTTAAGTGTTCACGACCCATATTGTTCTTATTGTTAGCGCGCCATTGTGGTCAAGTTTATTGTGAGTTTTATGAGCTCCAGGTGCTTCGCAACCTCTGCAACTCAAACAATGCTATATTTTTGAATGAATGGCAATTGCTTATTACCATATAGTGTTAATTTTACGGCAAATGTGTCTATACAATTAAACAATATCTCAAATCAAAATGATAAGGAAAATTCGCAAGAAATAAATATTTAGTGGAAGAACACTCGCGTATTAGTATGGACAAATTAACAGTGCATTACAGTTTAATAAAATGGAGTTAAAATACATATAATTTAATGAGTAAAATGCCACTAAAACTGAAAAAAAAAGAAGTCTACCGTCGAGTTCAAGGTTTGGAGCCGTATTTTACGCACCGCTACAGCTGCCCTCCTGCTGGCTCCTGCTGGATCAAATTATATTCATTAGGTTGAATAGGCTTTAAATTATATGTCCCCAATGCAAACATATTTCCAGTTTTAAAGAATGGATAGAAACTGTTCTTAAATTGCGTGCTGCACACTATCTGCCCCAGTGTGCCGTTTTGGAGTTGGACTTTCACTCGTAAACTTTCCTTTAATGGTTCACTTATCCATCTTAACAAAACTCTAATATTTGCATTTGTTAAGATATGGGATTAGACTATTTTGTTAATTGCACCAAAGAGCCCCATTTTGCTCACAAACGTCCTCTGCAAAGCGCCCTTTATCCATTCAATAGCCCGGGGGTATGCGCCCTGGGGGAGCTTATACGCTCGGTGCTCCAAATGCTCAATTTATTTATTCTTAATTTTGTGCCGATCAATTCATTGAAGCAAAAAAGACTACGGTGTCTTTTTAAAAAGAAGAAAAGGGAATTGTGGACGTAACCTTGACGGAGCTGATGGGAGGGCTCCCCTGACGCTGGAGAGCCGCTTGAGTCAACAGGCACCCATCTAGCAGACTCGCCCTTGTCTTTATTCTAGCTAATTTTTTATTTACGGCTTTTCTTTGACATGTCTCTTATCTATCAGATTAAAAGAACAGCTTGTAACAAATCAGTCTGCACGATTTACAACAGCATTAAAAGGGGACAAAGGGAGCAGGCAGTCAGTACCTGAGAGTCTGGTAGACGGCGCGGCGCTGCAGCTGATTCGATGGTTTGAAAATACGCACGAAACAAAATACTTGAATCCTGAAAAAGAGCCTTTGTACGTTTCTTTAGAAATCAAGCAATTCTGCATGACAAAGGACAATTAATAAGCCGTCTTTTCACGACCAGCAGCTGGTTTCCCCGTCAAGGAAAGTTGGAAAAAATTCAGACTGAATGCGCGCAAAAGCCCTTTGCGCGCAGACAGCAACCCAAGGTGACCCATTTGGCACAGTTAAAATAACCAAGCCGAGGTAAAAGCGAGGGAACTGTCAAAAACATTTAAGCTGAAATATCTTGAAATTGCAAATCCCTTTATGTGGAGGGACGCTGCCGATGTGGGTTAGTGGTACAAAGGAGGTGGTTAAGTTGGAGAGGCTTTGGAAACGGACACGTGGCTTCTCAATGAGGGCTCTTTTGGTCCCGCGTGGCTTACTGTGGCACTGCACATTCAACTACTTTAAACTTCTCAAGCTTGGTAAATGCACGATGTAAACCCAACATGTTAACCTTTTAACTTCAGCCCAGCATTTTAGAAACTTTTTAACACTTTAAATGATTCGCAACGTGTTTGTTTTGTTGCTTTTAAGCACACATATCTGCTGCTCCAAGCTCCCATCCTCTCTCCCTAAACGCAGTGTAGTGAGTTATTGTTGAAAGAGGGCACACTTGACAGGAGTATATATATTCTTAACATGCATTTAATGCTTTAGTGCTCTTTATCGTCATATTTTATTACTTTGTAGTGTGAATGCGTTTTTTTTTAATGTTTTTGGAAGCAACTGGTTCTCGCCCATGAACTGAGAACTGGGAGAAAACATAAAGCAATATTTAATTTCCACATCTGAACATAATTAAGTTACTTGGATAGACTAATCGTGTTTGTGAAAGGAAAAAACAAACAAGCAAACAAACATTTATTCACACGTTCTTGCTATTTATCGCTTGTCGATCTTTATAGCTGAAGCAGCTTTATTTACCCACCTGCTGTGTCCACAGGCAGGGACTTTGACACCTTGTTTCTTCTTTTTTGTAAACAGTTGTTTTAAATAGTTTTTGCAAACTGAAACCACAAGATATTTGATTCGAACGTACTGGGTTGGAAGCATTATGTTGAGGCTGCTGTGGAATTCGCCGTTTCTTTGAACGGTGTCTGTTTTCCGCGGCAACATTTGAACCCATTCAGCTGTATATAATCTGTTTAACAGCTAATCAGTAATGTAACATGAAGGACTGGCACGCAGCTTCTCTTCTCCTCCGTTCCCCCCTCGCTAATTGAATATTCAACGCGCGCACTGAGCTCCGCTTGCCTTTTTCAGTGTGCTCGGAATGCGCCTTTTAAATTCTCTACCCATACACAAGCAGTGTCAAAGGTCGGAAAATAATGAACTGTGCAGACATGGAAGTGACCTCTGCAAGATACAAAGACGATGCAAAATGAATTCCCTTAAGCGGACTATAATTCAAATATGTAGAGACTAAAATAAGGACAGCCAACTTAGTCTGCCGCCAGTAACTGTCACCTTTAGCCTGCAATGAAAGTGCAATTATGAAAATCACTGAGATTTACACATTTCTGATTATTTCATCCTGGAAATTGTAATAGTCTAATCAACGTTTTAATAATAGAAATGGAAATTAAAGGAGCGTTGTCGAAGCGTATTGTTATATCAAACAACTTTTGTAGGGTTTGGTCGAAAAAGATTGCTGTTGATTTTCGACAACATGTCAAGTATTTTGGAACCGTCACGTCGCTGAAAGGAAACTTTCTGTGGTTGGCTCGCGACCACGGTCAGTGTTGGGTGGGTGCGCCCCCTTCTGGTAACACGTGGAATGACTCGATAAACAACCAAATCTGCAAAACTTTGATCAAAAAACATACAAACAAAAATGCAGTGACAGCTTTATAGCTGTGACATTGTCACTTCATAGCCGTTCTTATTAAATAAGATTTTTAAAAAAGCTTCTGTGTTAGGTCTTATACATGCAGAATCACATGACCTGCAAAGGACCCCCCATTCTATAGGGCCCCTGGAAGGCTCATTTATTCGGTAGCTGCCATTATATTAGTCTTTTCACAGTGTTCTTTATGAATGAATGAATGCAAGACTGTGAGGAAATTAGAAGTGAGCCATTTCTTTATGTACAAGTCAGCCAAAGACTAGTTGCTTAAATTAATAAGCCTGACAGGTACAGGCCAGCATCTTTGAATAGACAGACCTAACTTGAGAACATTGACACATTTAATAGCCAAAAAATACTGAATGTAATACATTAAAAACTAGATTTATCATGTAAAAAAAAAAAAGTCATGTAAAGTTTGATTCTTCACTCAGGCTTTAATTCAGACCACAACCTTTGATGCATAATTTCACTGCTTAAAGTAAAGCTTCAAACCGGTGTGTATCTGATGGCTTCCAACACATTTTTATTCACAAAACTTTTTCCTTTGTAACAAACATCAGACAATTTGGACAAAAAGTTCACAGAATATATTGTTTTGCACTATGAACAGAGACGTTCCAACCGATCACTGTCACCATCAGCCAGTTTACACCACAAACAAAGGAACATCTATAGCTTTTTTTTCTTCATTAAAGCACTGTAACCACTCACTCAACCCACCCAAACTACAGTATTAAAACATTGGGACACAACCCAATATCATCTGCATCATTTAAAAAAATACACTGGAAATTACTTTAACATCCACATTTTACATATTCGTATAAACCCTGAATACTACAACTGCATCATATATTTCTAAATTTAAAAATAAAACACAAAACATGGACATATATCATTATAGGTTGTATCAAAGCCACATGAAATACAGTCTGTGTGCACACTCTCCATCTCCAGTATACTTTTAATTAACACTGATAGTCTTTACTCCTGCAGTAATACGTCTTATTATTGACAGGCGTAAATTCAGTTCCTCCTGTGGGTAAATACTTTTCAGTAAGCTTGGGATATAGTTAAAACAGGAAATAAAATTTAAATATTTGTTTTAAAAAATCCACACCATCAGCTTATCGCAGCTGCAGTCTATTTTATAAGCATCATCATAAATAAAAGCATCTATACAATAAAAGTTATGGTTGTAAACTGTTAAACAGTTTGTTAGTCCTCAACATTAATATTTTATTTTTCTGCTTTCCTGTGGCAAAGCTCTTAGTATTTGCTCATAAATAAAGTTCAGACATAATGCGATTTCCTATCAAATCCAGTTAAGACTCCCAGAGAGCTGGAGGAGAGGGGATGCAGCGTTTGATGTTCTGACATTATTTCTGTCCACACGGTATTTGGACAAGTGCGTGAATCCCAGGAAGAACAGCAGGTCAAAGGTCGTGAAGGTTAAATCCTGTGCTGGGTGACATCCTGTCCCCAGACTAATACTAAAAAATGGAACCTTCAAAACAAACGGAGAGCCAAAGACATAACGTCACAGGACATAATGAAAGCTGAATTTACATGAGCCAGATTCTCTCTGGCTTGAGTACAAAAATAAAAGTCTTACGTCACTGAGAAATGCAAACACAACACTATTGATCTCAAAGCAGGACTGACAGCTGTGTCTTGTGTTCTTTATCCAGGTTTTAGGAACATACACCCGTGAAAGAGCGACTCGCTCGGCACTCGTAGGCAGATGAGCGATGGAGGAAATAAAGAGGCGCTGCAGCCGCATCGAATGGCTGCATTGATTTCAAATGGCTCAAAGGTCCTCTGTTGAGATACTTGGTGGATTTCTCCCTCTTTTTCAAGCAGCAGGCGGAGAGTCGCAGGCTGGACCTCAGCTCACTCGATCTGTCTCTGGCTTCTGCTGTCGAATATCATCGACCTCCTCTGGGGCTGGTAGAAGCAGCTGGTGGAAGTCTCCAGCCTCTGCCCACTTTTCGGAATAGTCATTTTGTTCTGGAGCGCGATCCCCTCGGCCATCCTGTAATTGTCTGCTGCCTCTTTGACGCCCCCTGCCGGTGGATCATTCAGGCTCTTGAGCTTCCCGTCGTCTCCTGACGGTGGGTAGTCCATGATGGGGAACGGTGGACTGAGAAGAATGAGACTTTGAGGCCTCTGCCTGTTCCTGAAGGACGGTCTCTGTAAAATGTTCCCTCTGTTGGGTCGGGGACCATCCACGAACACGTCCAGGCTGGGAGCGTGCCTCCTTGTTATGACCGGCAGCTCTGGTGTGGACGTGGTCCTCGCAGACTCCGCACATTTTTCCACATTTGCTTGTTTTTGGTGTTTGGGTGGAGGTTCTTTATTCTCCAGTTCCTCCTGCAAATCTGACATCACAGCAGGAGGCCCGGCGTTGCTTTTCTCCGCGCTCATTTTAAGGCAATCCTTGTCTTGCTGCCTCACGACGTCCACGTCATTGTCTTGTCTGGAGTGAGGTATCTGGCTGTATTGTACCCTCGGAGGGACGACGGGCACGGCTTTAGCCTGGCACGTTTTTATCATGAAGGCGGTCCGCACCGATGACACGCTGACGGGGGCTGAGTTTCGACGCAGTGGCGCCTGTCGGTCGCTCAGAAACAGCTCCAGGTCCGAAGGCAGCCCGTTGTTGGCGCCTCCAGGCGAAGACGGCGACCCTCGCTGGCAGGATGACGGTTCAGACAAATTCCGGTTTTGCTGATTAGAAATGTCTCTGATGCACCGATGTCCCGAGTCTAGATTAAGCGAATAAGGCCTGTGCCTGGCAAGAAACTGCTCCTCTCTTCTCTCCGGAGCAGCCGCCTCATAAGACATCTGCCTGTAAAGCCTCTGAGATGAAAGTGTGTTCTTCTGTTTCGGTGCGCTGCATTTGCCTGGATGAGCTTGTGCGAGGTTCACGCTGCCCCGGGAAGGCGCATATGTCCAATTAGTCTTCGGATTGCTGTTGCTGGTCGGTGAAATGCTTCCAGAGAGGTCTTCAGTGCTTTTGAGGAGGGGTTGTCGGTTATTTTCACCAGCAGGAGATGGCGTCTTTGTTTCCTCTCTCAGAGTCCCCACCTGTGATCCGAATGGCGACAGCTGGTTGAACAGCTCCTCCACATCAGGCGAGTGTAGAGGACTGGTCACCCACTGTTTGGTGGAGCTAAGGTCCTCCCACGGCTCCAGCAGGTCCAGCTCCTCGGGGTTTCCTCCTGGTCCTTCCTCGTTGTCGAGGTGCGGCGGCTCCAAGGTGTTATGTTTCTCCTCCAGACACAGTGAAAGCCTCTGGAGGGCTTCCATCCTGGGAACGACATCGTTCTTTGATCCGTCGCAGCTGTTTCTTCCCGTCGGGGGAACTTTTTGTTTCTCTGAGTTTTTGCTTTTGTCATTTGCTGCCGAGGAGACCAAAACGGTCGGTTTATCTTCTATCACCAAATGAGTCATGGCTTTATCAGAGATATTTTCCACTAAAGGAAGCTGGGCATTGGGAGCTGGCTCATCCCTCTTTCTGGAGGTGGATTTGTCTGCTCCACCAGAAGTATCAGCAGGATGAGAGATTTCTCTGTCTTTGTGAAGGCTAATGGAGGCGTTTGAATCTGGGGGCTGATGGGTCACAGAGTCCGACCGTGTGAAGGCTACACGGTCGCTCAGGGAGGGGTTTGACGACGTCTCCTGAAACAACAAAGACAGAGAGGGAGAGCTGCGGCTTAGTTTTGACTTCACGTCCGCTGTCCTTGACTTCACAACTTCACAGGAGCTCTTGGGGCCAAAAAGAGGTTTAAAGGTCTCGTCCAGCTGCTCCATCTCAGGTTCTGTTATCTTGAGTTCCTGGTGGAGGTCAGACCACGACTCCTTTCCTGTAGATTTATTTTCCTGAGAACATTCAAATGTTATAAAAAAAGAGACAGTATTAAACATTCAGCTCTAACAGAAATGTAAATGTGACTGTCGAATGACAACTAACATGAGTTTCCAGGCGCTCCACTGAGGGTTTCTTCAGTTCTTTTCCAGAAGAGGGTGCTGCCTCCTCACTTTCGTTTGTAAGGGTCAGCGGGTCACCAGTGGAAATATCGGCCTTTTCTTGACCTCCAGAAACATCTTTGCCATTGTCTAAATTAAGAGAAGCCATTTTTTTCATTAGCACAAAGCAGATTTGTGTTATTCAGTAGTTTAATTGAGCTCTAGGAAACCCCGCTCACCCTCTGGCGGGACTGCTGAAGTCACTTCTGTGTTTTTCTTCTCTGTTCCTTCCTTCTTCTTAGTTTCCAGTTGGGGGAAAGAGTTGCCCTTTCCACTGCTGCTGCCGCCCTGATCTGCGCTCTCTTTGCAGGGCTTCAGAGTGGCTGCTTTGTCCTTGATGTGCCCCCTGCACGGCGTGCTGTTGGAGCTGATAACAGCCGACACGCGCAGTGGAACGGACACGGCAAAAGGCTCAGATATGTTGACAGCTCTACGCTGGTGCCTCGGTGAGGATTCCAGCGGGAAGAAGCTCCCGGGGAACGAGGGCCGAGAGGAGCTGTTGTACAACATCCTCCTGTTTTTTGGAGAGGTGGGTTTATAGCTACTGAGGTCTTCACCTTTGTACACCTTCAGCTGCTCTGGCAGTGTTTTTGGAGGGGTCACGGAGGCACCCTGCGTCCCCTTCTGAGTCATGCTGGGGCTCCAGCCACCTGATGCTCCAACGGTATTATTCCCTTTAAACTCCCAGGTTTGGTCCAATTCGGTAAGATCGTAAAGTGAGTCTGATCCCAGAGTTCTGGATTTGACATCTGGAGCAAAAAGGCCACCAGCCGGACTGTTGCCTCCTGTCCTGTCATCATCTAGGCCAAAATAGTTGACGATATTATTAATGTAAGTCCGTCCTATGAGGTCTTAATAAAAAAACAAATTAAATCAACTTTATTTATAAAGCAACAAGCAATAGTGGCAAGGAGAAACTCCCCTTTAGCAGGAGGAAATGTTGACCAGGCCCATCCAGGGACCCTACTGCTGATAACAATCAAACTGGACAGTAATAACAAATGTATATACTGTATTCATGCATGTATGTTTTAACCACACCTGTTGGTAAAGAACACAAGGACTCCATGCTCCTGGAAGGACGAAGAGCTGCCTTTTCTGCAGTAAAAGTAAAATGAATCATCAGTCTTGACATGTATTTTAGATATGTGTAGTTCTTTGAACAGGAAGTCCCGCCCACTTGCTGAGTGGAGCCACTTTTCCTGACAGGTGCACTTTACCTTTTATCCCAGACGCTCTAATGAACACGCTGCCATTACGGTTCAGTTTTCCCTTTGAGTCCACTGAGCGTCCCAGGTTGAAGATGGACCTCCATTTCTTTGATTTTCCAGACAACTTCCTCCTGATATATATATAAAAAAAAGCCTAAACATCCCAATTGTGCACCACAGCAGCTCGCAAATGGGTTTGATCACCGTGTTCCTACTTGCTGTCGATGTCGATGACCGTGTGGTAGAGCGTGGCGGTGCTGGTGTCCGGCAGACTGTTCTCTCGCTGACGCTCTCTGTGCACGGGATGGTTGGGGCTCAAGGAGCGGGCCTGGGCCTCCTCCAGGCTCATCAGCTTCATCGGTCCACACTGACCACTTATGGGAAGCGTGGCGTACTTCTCTGCACACATCAGACCTGCAGGAGGACAAGGTGTGTTTTTCATTTAAATGATGGATCATCACATTCTTTAAGTCTTCTTTTTTTTTACCTTCTTTGGGTTTTATCAGTGCAGAATCACTGCTGAAGATCTGCTCTGTGTGATTTAGAATAAATTCTACCACGGACTGCTGAATCCGCACTGCCTGGAAGGCCATGTCTCCGTTATCCGCCGACACCTCGATGTCCTTACATCTGAACAAAACGTCAACGGCGAGAACAACTGTAAATGTTAAAGGGCTTCACGAAAGGCAGCGTGGAGATCCACTTACCTTAGCAGGTTCGGAGCCCAGACCAGCGCCAAGTTCCGCGCGTGCATGTTTGTTTGGGTGCTTAATGTGGCGAGGTGGGCCAAGTGCCTGGTGAGGTACTCCAGAGTCCTGAGCACAGTCAAGAAAAGTGGTTGTCATTTGGGATGGATTTATGTGATAATTTATGAAACGGGACCGTTAGTGTCACGCGAGTGAAAGGCAGCAGAAAAGTCGTAGAGAACACGTGATGGCGTTGAGTTCAGGGCGCTTCGGAAGTTCACCTGAAGTGAGGGGTCGGCAGCTCTTTGACGACCTTCCGGATGTATAGAAGCCTCTCATGCTCTCCCTGGACTCTGACCACTTCCTGTGAGCATAAATCAGATATCCAAGCAACATACACATAAATGCATTTTAAAGAGCAACTCAGGTCTGAACGCAAACTATAGTTTTAAATAAAGCTTTAATTTGGCTTTAATTTGGAGTGATTGTTTTCTGCAGCATTGCAGAGTTGAATTTTTTGTGAAGACAGCTGATAGTTTGCAGGGTAAATCTATAATTGTCAGGCCTTCTAACAGAGTTGTGTTCACCCTTTGGTCTGTGATCAAGCAGCCGCTCAGCTCAGATAACGAGGCTGTAAACATGCTTTACTCATTCCTGTATTTAAATGACCTTTAATGGACTTTTTAAAGAAGTTTAATCAGCGATTCCCCGAACTGTCAGCATATGAACATGGCCCGATCAGGTACTTCTCTCTCCCACAGAACTCAGAGCTACAGCTGCTGAATGTTTGCTTTTCTGCTCGTTTCTAAAGTCGCTTTCATAGCCAGCAAATGTCGCCTCAGCTTCTCTCTTCTATCCAATGGACACATTTTGAGACGACCTTTCACCACAGTGGCTGCCCAGTAACGTTTAAAGGACTTATCCCTCATAACCCTTTCTAACATATTATTCTGCCATGCGATAGATTGAAGGTCATCATCTGTGATTAGAAAGCAGGGAAGGTGTTTTTACTTGCAGACACACGGAGGGGAAAACTCACTCTCTCTGAAGTAAGAGCTCGGCCTGGCAGCCATGTCAGTGTGATCTGAATGATACTCACAGTGAATTTGCTGTACAGCTCATATGTGAGCAGAGGATTGGGAAGCTCCCTGAAGTACAGCTTACATAAGGAGCCCACACAGTGGATGTCCTGGAGGTACACTTCCTTTCTAAGGTCAGGGAACGCCTCGGAGTTGAATTCCTGCCTAAATGCACACATGGACACACACATGCATTTGAACCTGCTAAACAAAACTAATAAATCCTCCCACAAACACACACACATGCTATATCGTGTGTCCAGGTGTGTAATAAGTTACTGTCGGCTGTGCTGCATGTGTACCTGAGACGCTGAATATTGGAGGTGACCCCTGACAGTCTGTAGATCCCGTCCACAACCCCATGTTCCTCTATGAATTCTGCACACGCCTTCAGAACCTGAGGAACTGGCGAAGGAGTCGGGTTATTCAGATAGAAACTCACTGAAGCTCTCAGCTCCTGCACACTTGGACGCTCCTGCATGCACCCTGCAACTGAATGTTACCTTTAGCCTTTCCAGCACAAGAACAAAATGTAAATGTAATAGGTTTTTTTTGTTTTTTATGGCATTTTAATGCACATTTACTGTATGATATAGGGTTCGCTCCAGCAGTCCTCTGGGGTGCTGATTGTAGGTGGACTTTTACAGGAAGTTAAAAATGGTTTGTTTGTTTCAGAGGAAGGTTGACACACCCAGTGCTTGTAGCTGGTATTACTTACGACATTTCCTCTAATAGAAAACAGCTTTTGAACTGTTACCCATAACCTTCAGTGCCACAATCTCCAGCACATCACGTCTCACACACGACCGTGGTGCAGTGAATTTAGAGCTGGGTCACATGCTCTGATCCATGTCTGTCCACAAATTCCCTCCCAGTAACACAGACAATAATAACATTGATCTTTTTTTTTTTTACCAGACAACTAAGGCATTTAAAACCTAGCAAGGTGTCCATTTAGGTGAGAGTGACGCTCTCTCATCATCCACAAGTTTACAGATGAATCACGTCCCGGGAGTCCCAGCTGACACCAATAAAGTCTCCTCTATTGAGCACAATTTGACTCTTCGGTGACATTCCTGTGGTCCAGTGATGGACGATGAACTCTGGCACCTTCAGCTGTTCTCCTCTATCATACACACACCATTGAGGGGGGACTATATAATAAAACCGATAAAACTATGTAAAACTACTACTGCTACACATACACACACACACACACACACAAGTGATGTTAAATCAGTGCATGATGTGCATCGAGGAATGTCCACATGTGCAAGTCATTTGTGTCTGCAATAACATTTTTCATTCCTTTAAACCGGTGAAATAGGTGTTGCTTCACAGTGCTGGAGGAGCAAGACCTGCAAGTCTTTGTTCCTCATGTGTTGCTTTGTGGGAGAGTTTTTTTTTTAACAGTGCCATTAAAGAAATAAAATCTATTAGTTAGTTGTTTACTTTCTTTATATGCCTAAAAGCAACACCATCTGCAAAGCATCACATGAGATTCAAGAACTTTAAAGACAGATTGGGCACACACCAAAAACACAATATGTCTGTTGGACATCTGTGATGGAGGGGAAAGACCCAGACCTCCTCCCTGACTTCCTGCCCTGAATGCTCCATATTAAGCGTCCAGTCAATAGGTCTTCCTTAAAGATATCCTCAGCACAGCTATTCATATGTCTCTGCACATGGGAAGGGTTCGGTTCTTTTTTTATAAACTTGATGGTGATTTAAAATAAAAATGCGAATTTTAAAACCACATGAAGTTGCCAAGTGACAAAAGGAGAGAAAAATGATCAAGTAATCAAATGAGATGATACAGAACTATCACATGCTGCCTCAAAATCCTCTCTAATCCGCGCGCGGTAGCACCTTCCAGCCTTTTGTCGGACATTAAACCAATCAAAGAATCTACGATGATTATAAAGAAAAAGCAAAGAGCCACACCCAGAATCACAAATGACCACTAAACCGAATGAGAATTAATGACTTCACTAAATCTAAAAAACACATGTAATACCAGGATTCAAGCTTGGAACAAACCCAGATGTGTTACATCATGGCATCTGTATGCCTTTCTAGTTGGAATTTTCGTCACATAAGCCACATTTTCTGAAATGAGAAGTAATTTCGAGAAGTGGAATGAGAAGTTGGAATGGGTTAACTAAGAGGGTTTTGTTAAAAAATGTTAATAGTTGAATAGTGTCTTAGAGGGGAAATGGAGCAAAGTTAAACTTTTACCATCTTGTCCTGAACTCTCCAGATGTTCTATCAGGTCACAGCCGAACGCATTGTCACTTCCTTTTTTTTTGGACTTCTGCTTAGTCCCTTTATTCTTCATGTGGCTCCAGTTAGTAATCCAGATTATAACGGCAAACGGCTCCTTGGAGGCACCAGGATTGATCCATATGAGCCCGGAGAAAGATTGAGTGTAGGCTGGGAAAAAATAAATAAAACAAAATAAAAAATAAAAAGCAGGGTCATAGAAATCCCAACAGTCAGCTCCCAAAAGTCTGCATCCGCTCACATTCTGACCGAGCACACTGGAGGAGGCTGAGAGCAGAAGTGACGTCACATTTTCAACTTAAAGTCCTTGAAAATGTCATTTCTTCAGTGGGCGGCAAAGGAGAGGACGTGGCTCGGCCGCTGCCTCGCCGGGACGTGCCAGTCGGCTACTTTATCTCTGAAGGATTTGCAGGAGCAGCATTAGAATCGGATGGTTTCCTGTTGTTTTTTGTGTTTTTTTTTACCCCCAGCCAGACTCCCTGCTTCTTTTTATCTCCTCCTCTTTTCCTTCATTCCACAGTCCCCCCTTCTGACTAGATCCTCCATTCCAGAGTCACCAACATGCTTCTAAAGAAGGCCACCTCTGCATTATTAGAGCTCTACATGTGTACAACATCCACACTGAGATATGAACTTGTGTCAGCAGGACGATTCTTTTCCTTTTTTTTAAATCTTCAGACTGGACAGAGGGGGAGGGAGGTGATCTGAGGGGAGGAGAACAGCTGACTTCTGTTTCTGTCCTGGTTTAGCAGTTCTGGAATTACTGACCTCTTTCAGCCTTTTTTTTTTTTCATTTGCCCAAACCCGGAGCTGACGGGAATGCTGCTCTGCGCCTTCCTGAATGCTCCCAATGTATACGATTTCCTGTGCAGAGCCCGAGCTGGAAAACAAAAACAGACGGGTTCTGAAGGAACAGGGAAGTGGGAGGTGACTGAAGTGAGGGCCTGAAGGGCACAGATGGGAAATGGGGGGAGAATGCATGTTGGGGGGAATGTGGTGAGATGGAAGACACACATGGTTCTTGTTACTATGGCTGCTATATGTTTCATGTTTGACTCTCCTGCAGCAACTTTATGGGGCAACCATGATCGATACAAAGTTTAATATGTCACAGCAGAATTAAAAGCAACTTTGCTTGAGGACCAAGAGTTTTCCCAAATTAACAGTGATTTACTCCACTAAGGTTGTTTTTCCAACGCCGCGCTAGCGTCAGACTGCATGCCTACATAATCCGAGGAATGACACCATAGATCCTGACATAAACCTGTGACAAAACATGGACTGTGGTAACGCCTGCATTTCAACCGTATAACTAAGTTAAGGGGCAGTGACAACTAGTTTAGAAGACAACAGCTGCACTTTGTCCCATTGTGAGATGAAAATTGTAAATTAAAATAGCGTGCCTCCTTTTTTTAACGGTCCGCATGATTTGAGTCATTGCAGAAAACCCAATAATATAATAATTAAATAACTTTGGCATTTATTCAACTTTCAAAAAAAATTACACTGATGGATTTTCTTTTGTATTTCCCCATAAAATGTACTTGAAAACATTCTCATAATTTTGGTACCGCAAAAATGCACACGTTAAAAAATGAAATATGATCAAATCATTTGCTTTAATCAATTTGCAGATGAAATGCAAATCTAAAAGCTGTTCAGCCAGTCTTTAATGTGCACTACTACTGTTTTAGATGTCGTCCGCCACTAGAGGGCGTCTGAATCTATAAAACCACTGAATAGTCCACTGTGCGATTGCTGCAGCTTATAAACATGTTATAAACTGCAGTTGTCTGAGCCTGATAGTCCGTTTCTTCCATGTTTTGCTTGAATAGTCATGTTGTCAAGCTTCATACTTCTCTGATGGTTAATTAGACTTGCGTGCATGGCAGTGGCTGCACTTATAGCTGTTCATTTAACGTCTCAAAGAGAACTGTTCTCATCATTTAACACATGAAACCCTTCTAAAGTATAGCTTATTATGCTAGTTTATGAGGATTTAAAAGCCCTTTGTGAGCGTCACATGTGAGTAACATAACAAGGTCTGGCCTCCATAAGACAAAAGCTTCCTTTCTGCACCAGAGGAAGAGGAGATGACATCATATCGTCCACACAAAGCTTCAGACATCCCGCTCTTTCTTTGCACTGGGTGCACATGAAAAAATAGCTCCATGGTAAGAATGTTTCATTGTATGTCAGTAATAGAGGCTTATTGTTGTTGCTACTCTTAGTTCATGTTCCCAAAGGAACACACAACTCAAGTCAATCATGTGTAGCAGCGTTTGGCCTTTGATAAAAGGGAAATCATGATCATTTATATTTCATATAATTTAGAAACTTATTTTGTGTAAAGTTTGAAATGTTGAAATGTAGAAACATACTGTATTGCCTTCTACCGTAACGTAAATAACTATTTACACAAAACAACATGTTGAGGTTTTATTTAAGGCCACTTTCTCGCGTTTGGAATACTAAATTCTCTGAATGTGCTGTAGTGGCCCCTTGTGGCCACATGTGTGAACTACAGTTTTGATTAAAAAAACTTTAAACCTCTCTATATATACATATATCTCTCTATATACATTCTTTATACACACACACACACACACACATATATATATATATATATAAAGAATGTAGCTGCTGACAAGGTGTGACAAGTTTGATTTAAAGACCATCAAGGATGTCACAAAATTTTTATTGTACTATTACCAGTAACTCTCCAACCATTATTTACATGCAAAATTGAAGATATAGATTTTCTTGGACCGAAATGTGTTCACAAGTGTTGATCTGAAAAAGCTACAACATTTTTATTCCAATAACATATTATATATAGCACCAGGGATCTGCTGTAGTATCACAGGAAGTTAAGGTCCATCCTGGCTGACACCACCCACAACATTCAGTTTAAGGCCTTTAATAGAAAAACACAATATCATCATAACTTACATTTCAAAACTGTAAAATTTATCAGCCAAAAGCCTGAATCATTCAAGGCTTTGTCTTTAAAACTGAAATAAGTGGACTTTTCACAGCAGATCATTTGACACATGTGAAGGAAAAAAAAATAAAATCAAAAACAAAAGTTGCATCTCTATTTGATCCATCATCTGTGTCTCGGGACACTTAATCATCAATAAATTATCACCAGCATCGCCATTTCAATTAAATATTATATATATTATTATTATTGCTCTGTCTCCCTCCAGCAGGGTGATGGGAGGGTTTTGGTTTAAACTGATAAGCAGGCTTGGTGAACATTTCCAATAAGACTAATCTCCATGTACCAGTCGCTGTTAATAGTCCTGACGGGCCCTAAATAAGGTTGACTTCATTTACATCCACTCGGCTCATGAGGCGTAAACTGTCCTGCACTAACAGGAGCCACGAATCTGAGGGTGACTCCATTATTCAGTGCCTCCTGCTGAACCCTGGAGCAGAATCTGAAAAAATGAGACGACTGTTGGCACACAGGAGTGTTGCACACACGATATATGGTGGAGACGAGGTTTGTTTATAGGACCGCATTTAACCAAAGCAAATCACTCGCTTCGGTTTTGCAGGCTGGTAATATAAACAAATAAAGGCCACATAATATCTAAAAAAAAAAAAGTGCAAAAATGCCAACTACAATAGCAAACAGCTATATTTAATATGTATATTATCAGCCATGTGCATTTTGAATGGGTAATATATTTTCTCGCACACATGAGGACTTTTTCCCGTTTTTCTATAAAATATATAAAAGTGGTTTAGCGGCAGTAATATTTATGTAGTCTGATATCTCAACTCTACGGCTTCCCGATATCCACGGTAACGTTCACATAAAGAGGCTTCCTCTCCACCGACAGAGTCTCGTAGGAGCAGCTGTTCAGTCCGTCCTTTCTCCACACTTGGGACGTTTGCACCAACAGCTTCATCCTGAAAAAGAGGAGAAACCGTCTCACAGATGCTTCCGTCCCCCTGCGGCGTTTAAGACCTCCTCACCTGTCTTTGTTGACCTCGTTGCCGGCGTCCCGCTTGTGAAACACCATGGTGTAGCGAGCCACATCAGCAGGCGGACGCACAATCTCCATCTTCTGCATCTGAACCCTGAGACAAGATGCGTGCGAGGGGATGATTTAATTTATCTTATGTTATTCAACATCTTTTTATACACAAGGTTACTTTTCTTCATTTTGTTGGATTCACCTGATGCGCAGGTCATCGTCTTCCCCTCCCCAGCCCCAGTAAGTGTTGGAAAACCCATTTACTTGGCGAAACTGGTCTCTGGTCAGTGCCGTGACTCCTCCAAAATAACCTTTGTAACGCAGCCTGTGAAGAGAAAAAAAAAACGAAACAGTGCGCTTCAAACACAGAAGATTCTCATCTGGTCGCACAAAAAAAGGATTAAGCTTATAAAACACACTTGCTTCGTCGGCAGAACTTACTTGTATCCTGTGGCGTTCCGGCCAACCACTAAGTGTTTGGGCTGGTTGTCGCATCTGTACAGATTGCGATCATTTTCAGGGACCAGGTCCACATCGTGGAAGATGAAACAGTCCCAGTTGTAGTCTTTCAGGGCTTCTAAATAGCCGACATTTAGCAACTTTGCACGGTTAAACGTTGCATCACCAGCCTTTCAGAACAAAAGATGGTGGTAAATATCTTTGGGCTTCAATGCAACACATCATTTTGCAGATTTTTGATATTAAATCATCTGTATGCAGGAAAAACCTGTGTGCGTGAGAGGAAGCCCTACCTGCTGGATGACATAAATGGCATAATGTAGCTGCTGCCTCTGCAGGAAGGGGTGCAGGTGGTGCATCAGGTAGAGGAGGTGCCGCTCTCTGCTGCGGTGGGGGATGAGAATCGCCACGCTCTCCCTCGCGATGCAGTCTGGGGGCTTGTACACACCCTTCGCCACGCCTTTGTTTTCCCTCTCCACGTCCTGGAGTTTCAAAGAGGGCTCAAAGGACAGCTTCAGGGCTCCCTCTACACGGAGGAAACAAATGAAAACGAGAGCCATGACGATCAGGTTTCATGGTTTATAAAACAGGAAGTGCGTCACGTGGGACCATTTCTGACTGTCACGTCAGATACAAAGACTACGCGACAGCAGTCATGGTGGAGGAGGCAACTCTGAACCCTCAGCATGATAATACAGAGGGAAGCAAATCAACTCTTTACTTCTGTCTAAAACTGGGTTTTCGCTGTTTGTCTGTACAATCAACGCTTTCATGTTGCCCCTCCGAGTTTCTATGGAGACGCAGAACAAACAAAAGGCTCTTGGGAGGAATAATCATTTCCTTGTTACATTTCCACTGTAAGGGAGATGTTTGCCTGCTTTTGGACCGTGTCAACCTGCACATTTGTCGCTGAAATGCAAACTTTGGTCATCACAGATTAACGGACTCAAACCCCTGTTTATCCTCTCTCCTGCCAGGTTGCTATTTATTAACTTGCAGCTTCTTGTATAACAAAGTTTAACAGTACGTCTGTCTAACAGCATAAAAGAAAGTAAGTTAACTATTCACAGAGTGTAATTAAAGTGGCATAAATACACACTACAGTGCAACAACAGTGTCAATCAATGCATCCAAGGTGTTATTAGAACAATAAAACTTGAAAAGTTCTTCAAACTACAGTAACCTTCCCCAACACATCCGGCCAGAGCGAACATCTTTTTTTTTTAGAAAGCCACAGGTGCACCCTGCAACATTCACGTGTCTCTCTCGGCTGACGAACCCCAGCGATCAAACGCACAACTTATTTCTGATCAGTGCACTTACGCAACAAGGGCGACTCCTGGGGGCATTCTTCCTTTGGCGGTTCCGTCTGAGTGGGATCAGGTACCACCGTCCACAGCTTATCTGCCAGGCTGTCTCCTTTGACCAGAGTCTGAGTCGTGGCGTGGGAAACCTGGAACGATTTCACCACCTCCCCTGAGAACGTTCCGACCCACACCAGCACCGACAGAGAAACGAGGAGCAGCACAAGATACTTGGCCCTCCGCAAACCCTTGCACACGGGCGAGCAGACGCCCATGTCTGCGTGACGTCAAAGCCGACGGTCTTCTGTTACATTAAGACTTTTCCAGGGGTGGCGTTTTAACAAACGTCTGGGCTGTAACCAGCGTTCCCACGGTGATGAAACATGCTGCTGAACGGCATTGGGAATCAGTGGTTTCGGTGGAAATCCATGGCTGGAATCTCAAAGCCCAGGTGAAGGGAAAACTCCAGCTGTACAGTGATATGGAGAGGAAAGATGTCAGGTAATCCCATGCCTGCAGGGAGAGCCACACCCTGCAGGGTCAGCCCGGACAGGTCTTAAAATCAGGTTTCATCAAATACAACAACATAAACACAACTCACCTTTGCTCGTTTTCATTTTTGGGAACGGCTCTTTTTAAATGACAAACTCAGCAACTTTACAACACTGAACCCAACAACGATAACAATAGATAAGCTACCATTTGACTGACTTTTCTATATAATTAAGCGTTGACTGACTGATATTTACCCCAATATATAAATATATTTTGAAAAGTATCCGATTTCAGAATCGCAATTCAACATTTGAATAACTGGCTCCGAACAGAGAACCATAACTAGTTTGTCTATGTCTCCACACACAACAAAAAGACTTTTAAAACTTTGTAAAGTCTAGCTTTTGCCCCCCACATCTGCGTGGAGGCGGCCAACATCAACACCAGTTAGCATGAAGCATCCCTGTAATCTATACCAAATTATCGGTATCTTTTCAAACATAAGGTCAGATCCCAGCTTTCCGCTGCCTGCGGCACCTTGGCTCGACTAATACCGCCGTTGATACTTTTTGCCGACCATCTGTAGGTGAACAATAATGATGATACGCGTTATTTAAATCCA
The DNA here is from genome assembly GCF_901000725.2 of Takifugu rubripes. NCBI lineage: Eukaryota > Metazoa > Chordata > Actinopteri > Tetraodontiformes > Tetraodontidae > Takifugu > Takifugu rubripes. The sequence continues at coordinate 14,084,394 of NC_042299.1, read as the reverse complement.
CGTCTGCGCTAGCTGTTCGGATGCTAACAACAGAGCTAGCTGAAGAATGTCGGCGCGCCGTCATGGAGGTCGGTGCGTTAAAATGTCCCGTTTATCAGCCTTCCGACGTGATGGCCACATACGGCCTATATGGCGACATTCTTTCGGGTAGAGTAAATACTGTCCTGACCTGGAGGAGCGGTTTGTGCATCTTACCTCTCGCCAGCCCGCAAGGAGACGATGGTCAACACAATTCTGCGTGATGTGCACCGACAACACCCCCACCCCAAAACCGTGAAGAAAATAAACATTACTGCAAATAACAACGATTTTCCCCCCCACATCAACCAATTAAAAAGAAACATTGTATTATTTATATGGAACATGCATTTTGTTAGTATTGGTTTCACTGAATTTAGCAGCCTCACTTTTAGGGTCCACTAATTTGCCTTTATTTTGAAAGCGGTTTAAAGAGGAAGCTGATGTTTTAGACGTCCTGGTGGGATTCAAAGATTAGTGTTCCACGTGCAAGAGAGTACAGATATTTTATGCACATTGATGGTTTTGCCCACAGTGGGAAGTGATTGTCCAGCTGCTCCCCAGAATGCAGTAGTTGAGCCATGACCCTGTCTCAGCATGTGATCTGTTGAGCAATGCAGGAGGCCACACATGAACTTTTCCCTTCTTTTTAGGTCCCTTCATTGCCCGGAATGGCCCAGCAGTATCTTACAAATGATCCTGTGTTAAGACCATTTAGAGAGACGGATATATAGGAATTTTGCATTCAAAATGCCTCCCAAGTTTCTTTGGCCTGGGGAGAACATGAGTGTGTGGTGTCAGTCATTTCTGAAATAGCTCAGCGGTGTGAGGGAAAGAGTATTCTCAGAAGTGGGAGATGTGCGACGAGCGAGCTGTCAATCTTTCTCTGAAAGCATTTGAAGGCAGGAATTTGAGTTCTCTCTTGTTGGTTCATGTTGCTGTCGAAATAACAGCGTCAATAATAATATGTAGGTGGATGAGGAGGAGGTTAATTATTGAAGGAAGACACTTTTTAACTTATGAGTTTAACAGGTTTTAATAGTACAAAATCTTTATTAAGCAGGTTAATAATCAAGGTAATTAGAAGGGTGGACAGATGGATTAGAGGCTGAAAGGACGGGTGGATGAAACTGGTTTGTGTGTCACATCAGAGAGCTCCTCCTGGACTCCTCAAAGCTCAAGGACAGCATGACAGTTCCGCTGCCGAAGCTCACCCTCGGCCTATGCCTCCCTGAGGCGGAGTCGCAGTCGTTGCTGTTGGTCTTCAGGCTAATTGATGATGATGGAGTGGAGGCGGTAGAGCCGATGCTGTTCGACTTTTTCCTCACAGTGGTTCTGTGTTTTAATGTAGCTTTGGCGGCCACTCTGAAAGCGTGGGCCGCGGTGCTGCACCTGACCTCTTCTATGGTGTTCCTACAGGGTTTGAACAGGATGATGTAGACCTTATTAAAGAAAATACAAGCTAGCATCCCGTAGCTGGATGCCAGGATGGCAATGGCCTCTACTGCTGAAACAAACTTGCCGTAAGTACTGAAGTACGCAGGGATAAAAGAAATCCAAACAATAAAGAAGATGAGCATGCAGAAAGTGATGAACTTGGCCTCCGTGAAGTTTTCGGGAAGTTTCCTTGACTTAAACGCAAAGAAGAAGCATATGGCCGCTAGTAAGCACGTGTAGCCAATGAGAAACCCGAGCGCCATCACGGATCCCTCATTACAGGTGATGAAAATGATCTCATCGATGTCATGATTCCTGTAGCTGGAGGGGGGGGCGTTGTAAAGCCAGACCACACATATCATGACCTGAACGAAGGTGCACAGAAACACCAGGAGGAACTGCAGGTTCAGGCCCCACCATTTACGATGGATGCTGGTGGGGATCTTGGCTTCAAACACCAAAAGAACCCTGTTGGTTTTCACGAGGATGCAGGAGATGCAAAGGACAAAACTGATCCCGAAGGCAGGCTGGCGTAAACGGCAGGTCCAGTCTTGGGGCTCCCCGATGAAGATGAGTGAGCTGGAAAAACAGCAGATGAGTGACAACAAGAGGACGTAGGACAGTTCTCGGTTTGAGGCCTTCACGATCGGAGTGTTGCGAAATCTGACAAAGACTCCCATCACAAATGCCGTCAGGAGAACCCCCAGGACCGCGCAGATGGCCAAAGCGATCCCAAAGGGTTCTGACCAGGCCAGGAACTCAATTTCCTTCAGAAAGCAGAAGGTGTGGTTCCCACTGGACCAGGAGTTGTTTGGACACTTGGTGCAAATGCTGGCGTCTGAAACACGCATGTGAGGATTACCTGAGTGTTCGTGGACAGTAACAGGAAGCAGTAAACAAACGCTACTACCTTTATGATCGCTGTACTCGCCGTCTGAGCACTCGGTACATTCAAAGCAGCACGTGGGCATGCTGTCAATGATGCCCTTCCTCGTCCCAGGTTCGCAGTCCTCGCTGCAGTTAGAAAACGGCACCTTAAAGGACAACAGATGCAAACCCTTAGATGCTCACATGACACCACATTTGGTGTCCCTGGCACGTAAATGATGTCAGGAACAGAGACACTGTACATCAGGACAAACAGGAAATTGCCCTGAAGATGACTGACCTCTGAACTGTATGCATTCCACATCATCTTTGTGTTATCAATGAGCAGTTTGGCTCCCCGCCTGGCGTGCATGTGGTAGTAGCCCACCTCCCTGAACGCCACCGAGCCGTCCTCAGCAGACCGGTGCCAGTTTATGATGGTGTAGTTTGCTTCCATGTCTGCGTTCTCATCAAAATGAACCTTTTCCCCCATGCTGTTGGTGTAGTTCAAATGTCTGAGCTGCTTCAGGACCTGCAAACACATTTGACCCTTTGAGGCTGACAAAGTAGAACATTGTGGGCAAAAGAGCAGTTTTTACCTGCCATGCTTCCATTTTCTTTATATCCGCGCAAGAGTTGTTAGCAAAGAGTCCATGTCCAGGAGTGCAGGAGAGTATGTCCTGGAGGGCGTGAGCGATGGAGTAAACTGCAACATAGACATTGTAGGAGATACGGAGGTGTGTGTGGTCGAGGTACGGGGTCTCCACACTCGTGATGTCTTCCTCGCTGGTGCAAAGCGGCCTGAAACTGTCGCTACCATTCTCACTTTCTTGCAGTCTCGGGCTGTCCTCCAGGTAACAGTTGAAGGTTTCCTCCCAAAACTCCCTGACAAATTCGTTGTGGCTGCCTCTCTTTGGCTGGACCTGCTGTAAGAACTCCCTGAAACCAGGTATGTTCCCTGCTTTCAAAACAAAGCCGATTGTGCCCTCCACAACATCGAGATATTCTGGTTTAGCGATGAGGGAGGAGCTTGCCCACGCTTCACTGGCTAACCAGATCCGATCGGTGATGTTCCTCCTCACCATTTCTTTGATCAGAGGCTCGATATCAGGGCCGCTGGCAAACACAACGATGACTTTGGCTGTGGAGTTTTCAATTCTGTCCACGAGAGCTTTGATTTCACAGTCCTCGAAGTACTGAGAGATGAGTTCGTTCAGATGGATGCAAATGTCTCGCTCTTCCATCTCCTTCTCAAACTTTTCTATCCCAGGCCGCCCATAATCGTCATCAGAGGCCACGGCAATGACCCAGTTCCACTGGAAGTACTCGATGACGTCGGCCATGGCTGTGGCCTGGTGCTCATCTGTAGGGATGGTTCTCATGAAGGACTTGTATTGATTCTTGTTGCTCAGCAAGCGGCTGGAGGACGCATAGCTGATCTGGTGTGATAGAGGATTGCGGTGACTTTAAGGTTTTAACTGGAGTGTAAAGATAATTCCGTCACTCACCTGAGGAATATAAAAGAGACTCAGCAGGTTTGCGACTGCCGTAGAGACCGCAGACCCTGCCGCTCCCACCACCGCGATGGTTGCCGGGATGTGATCCGTGCAGTTGCAAAATTCATCCAAATTCAGGGAGTCGATCTTGTTTTGGGCCACGAAGCTCAGCGTAGCCTCCAGGGCTTTTGAAACCGTGTTGCACGTGTCGAAGATCCTGTAGCCGAGGGTGATGTTGGGCAGGAGGCTGCTGCTGTTGTTGATCTCCTCGATGGCGAAAACCATGGCCTGCAGCCAGCGGAAACCACGGAAATTGAACCTGCGGAAAGAAGGTTTGAAAGTGCTCAACAGTGCTGACACGTGATTTAAGCATTTACATGCAGTTACATATGAAGTGCTGAGTTTTACCTGACACACTTTGTGGATTCCGGTCGGGCAGCGAGGTTTTCGTCTTTGGAAGAAATGCCAAAGTGTATGGGGAAAAGTCCTCCCAGCAGAATATCGCCAGTCATCTGTGCTCTCTGATTAGGCCCATATGTTGAAATGACATAACCGGACCCCAGAAGTATGAGATAATGCAGCACCAGTCGCACCATCCTGCCCTTTCTAATGGATTTTTTTGGAAAAATATTTTTTTTAAGGTGATACGGTCCCTCTTATCTTGTCCCATCAGTCTGCCTGCTGCATTTTTTCAGGAGACTCATGTTTTTCCTGCTGCGACTGGGAGAAAGGAGGACAAATTTCTCTTGAAATGACCCGTTTTCTTGCCTTTGATTCCACTGTGAAATATGACGCTTGCAACCTACCTGCGTTTAAGAAGTTCGGTTTCCTCTGGAAACGAAACTCTCCTGAGATTATTTTTTAATATCTCAGCCCACGGTAATAGTCACACTGCTTCAACCAAAAGAGAGAGAGGATTTACATGAGTTTAAAGTAAAGTCACACTCGGTTGACCTTCCTTCCTGAAAGAACCGTGGCTGTGGCCACTCAACCCTGCCATCTTTGCATCAAACCTGCATCTGCCAAATACGGCTGGAAAAATGCTGGAGCAGAGCTGTGTAACGGCTGTGTACACCCCTCACTGAGGAGCAAGGAGGTAACAGAAAACACATTTAATATCCCAAACTAAATTCTTATGGTTTTTTTTCAACAAATGTTTCCTTGAAAGTGTCCAAATAAGTAAAGAAAATGTCACTCAATTGCGCAGAATGAGCACTTTATGCATTTTAAAAGAACCCTTAACAGTCTAAAGCATGAAAGGTTGTTGAGGACCAGACTCACCAGCTGAACTTCTTTCACCTGTGGGTCTACAGAGATGTTTAGGCCTCTTCCCCAAATATCCAGTGTTGAATGAATTCACTGGCTCATGGTGCCAGCTTCCTGAGCCCCATTCTGCTGTTGAATCATTAACAGAGAGGGGTAGTCCATTTCCTTCAGCTAATGAAGACCACTCACTGTTCACTCCTAAAATAACCTCCAAACTGAAGTGGCAGAGAAAGAGATTCGTCCAGGTGCCTCATTAATGACAAAATAAACATGTATTCATCCATTTAGTTCCTTTTAAAATGTATGGTGTGTTCAATGACGTATTTTGATACGTCGTTGAACACACCAACACACCACACACCGTGTCTTTATTTTGATTAGCATAATGGTTTATGTGCCCATTATTTAATATACATCACTTTTAGAACAAGTTTCACATTGTTGATATTGTTTTTAATGTTGGTTCCTTTGGTCCTAAGAGTTATTTTCCAGAAGATCTCAAATTAACAGTTTTCACAGTTTTTGGCCACAAAGACTCCGGTGGGACTCCACAAACCCCTGGAAGCATTGGATCGCACATTATGTTCCACAAACAATTCCCTCTCCCCTTCTGCTCCGATGGGCAAGCGACTGATTTGTTGCTGAGCAGAAGTTTCCAGTAAAAACACTCCGGTTTACAACATGTTGACTCACTCCAGGCCCAACCCAAGGCTTTGTCCCTAAGATGTCAGGCACAGAGATCCTAAAGGACTGAAATGCACTGCAAATTTACTTATTACTGCTGAAAGGCGGAAGCGCCCCTTTCTAAATAAAGATGGCTTTGACCTGTTTGATCAGGAGCAGCAGTCAGATTTTCAGTGTCCATATTAGCACAGTTGGAAACATTGATCATATGATCAGATGGGTTCAAATAAATCATTTTGTCATTTACTGTTCAGGCCACTAAAGATGCCTAAGATAGATGGTTAAAAGTAACTACATTGTGTCCTTTATTATACATATTATACATTATTTCTGATGAGACCTCAAGCGTCAGTCATTCAGTGGTTTCCAGAAATGGCATCTACACCTGAAATGTAACAGAACGTGTCCAAGAATGTTGCGCCATGAGACGTTCACTGTGAATGGATTTATCCTCACAGATGGAGGCCGGATTCTGATCGCACAGTAACGCACGGCAGCAGCTGAAAAGGTAAAACCGTCTCTCCTAAATCTGCTATAAGTGAGAAGTTCTCATGTGAAACCATTTTATTTGGAGATATTTACTGTATGCATATATTTATTTATCTGTATCTATTCTTTCTTGCTGTGATGGTAAATAAGAGCATTTATTGTAGATTGTGGATGATAAACAGAGGATGTAACAGAAGTAAATCACAAGGTGGGAAAATAACCAGGGGGATTTGTTGATATCGTCACCAGAGATGAAACACTTAATCATAGAATGCAAAGCAAATTTAAAAAAATATATATATTGTGTCTCAGGATTTTTTTTACATTATTAATCACAACTCAAAGTACTAAAAGCAGCCAAATGGCTTCGTTTACAGGATGACCTCGGGGAAAACAGCGGCCCTTCTGCAGAGTCTGACCCGGAGGAAACCTCTGGAGCCTGAAGGGGAAGAGTCCAACTTTCGTCGATGCCTGACCACCATCGACCTGGTAGCTCTGGGGGTGGGCAGCACGCTCGGTGCTGGCGTGTACGTGCTCTCTGGAGAGGTGGCCAGAACTGTGGCCGGGCCCAGTATCATGATTGCTTTCCTGATAGCCGCGGTGGCCTCCATCTTTGCGGGCCTTTGCTACGCTGAATTTGGAGCTCGTGTTCCAAAGACTGGCTCTGCCTATCTCTACAGCTATGTCACAGTGGGAGAGATATGGGCTTTTATCACCGGCTGGAACTTACTGCTGTCGTATGTCATAGGTACCAGTGAGGAGCGTTCACCCTATTTTTAGCCATCTTCTGAGAGGAAACCGTTACATTTGTGTCTCCTATAGGAACCTCAAGTGTTGCCAGAGCCTGGAGTGGGACCTTTGATGATATGATTGGAAATGTTATTGGCAATTTTTTGGGCAAACATGCTGCCATGAATGTTCCTGGATTTGCTCCTTACCCAGACTTCTTTGCTGCAGGGCTCATAATGCTGTTGACAGGCAAGTTTATTCCATATAATCAGTCCTTCACCTGTTTTTAGGTCATGTTTGCTGTAGATGAGACTCATCCGTAGAATCTGCTTTCTTCTTCATAGTATAGAATTTCTTTTGTTTCAAAAATTCTTTCTTTCATTTTTAGGGATCCTTGCATTTGGCGTTAAAGAGTCAGCCATTGTCAGTAAGATTTTCACAGCGGTTAACATCCTCGTTTTGCTGTTTGTTGTCCTCTCTGGCATCATTAAGGGCAACCTCAGCAACTGGTGCATCACTGAAGATTCACTACTGGACCAATACAAGTGCACTTTTCTAAAACTATTTTCTGCAAGAATGAAATTTCTCAATACGTTTGCTAATCGTCATTGAGCTTCTAAGGGTCAACATCTGTTCACAGGAACCAGACATCACTTAATGAAACTTTGGCACACGGCAGTGGAGGTTTTTTCCCCTTCGGTTTCGAGGGAACCTTGGCTGGGGCAGCCACATGCTTTTATGCATTTGTTGGATTTGACTGTATTGCCACAACCGGTAATTTCACTGACAGATATTAACTTCTGTAAACCTTCAAACAGGTACAGTGGTGGAGCAAAACGTCGAACACATGACACTGAATTATTTAAAAATGTGTTTTTCTTCAGGAGAGGAAGTCCAGAACCCTCAGAAATCAATCCCTGTTGGAATTGTTGTATCACTCCTGATCTGCTTCCTGGCTTATTTCGGCGTGTCTGCTGCCCTTACCCTCATGATGCCGTACCATTTGCTCAGTGTTCACAGCCCTCTGCCCGTGGCCTTTACATACATTGGTTGGGGCCCTGCGAAATATGTCGTTGCTGTTGGATCCCTCTGTGCATTGTCAACAAGGTTGAAAAACACACACAAACCAAACTTTTTGTGGTCTTTGATTAGTTATTTTATTATTTGCTTTTCTTTTCACAGCCTGCTGGGATCAATGTTCCCAATGCCCCGTGTTCTCTTCGCCATGGCCAGGGATGGACTTTTCTTCAGACCGCTCAGTAAAATAAGCAGCAGACAAAGTCCTGTCACAGCCACTCTGGTCTCTGGAGTTGTTGCAGGTAAACTATAGGCAGGTAAACTCACAAAGCCTTTAAGCCGACGGTACATGTCTAAACCATATATGTATGTCTGTGTCTTTTCAGCTATTATGGCACTATTGTTTGACCTTAGAGCTCTGGTTGACATGATGTCAATTGGAACCCTCTTTGCCTACACCCTTGTTGCCATTTGTATCCTCATATTAAGGTAAGAGTCCTCGCATTTTCAATGATAATACATTCATTTTACCTGGTAAAATACTTTAATAATGATGAGATGCTTTAAAGAGGAGGGCATTAAAAGAGGATTTCATCACAAATTCAAAATGGACAAAACCTAATGAACATCTCATATTAAGGCATCTATGGTTTTGCACATTCAAACGATATGTTCATCCATATATTTATTTTATTTTACAGGTACCAAGCAGAGGTCATTGAGGATCCTGGTTTGACTAAAACACGATCCTTTTCAGTTACAGAATTACTATATCCCCCTTTACAAGCCACCACACGTACATCAAAAAATGTGTCTGTCTCTTCTGTTTTTATTAGTAAGTGACATCCTAAAATACCAGTTTGAATACAGATGATTTCCATTGCTTACATTGGAGTTGAAATTCTGCATTTTTTCTTATCACAGTCTTTTTAGTCATCGGCCTGAGCCTCTTCATATCAAGAGCTGCTGGCTCCCTGCAGGCCTTCAGGTGGTGGAATTTACTTTGTGCCTCTCTGATTGTGCTAATTGTGTGTATTGGTGTGGCGCTCATCTGGAGACAACCACAGAATACAGCTAAAGCTGCATTTATGGCAAGTATCACACTACATTAGTTAATGGCTGGTTTTATGGGAGAAAAATACATATTTTGAACCATTGATGTCTGAAATCTTGTACCATAAAGCACATTTCTTCACTTTGATCATAATTCTGCATTTTCAGGTTCCCTTTGTGCCATTACTTCCTATTTTCAGCACATTTTTTAATGTCTATTTAATGGTGCAACTTGGATCAGACACATGGATCCGCTATGCGGTGTGGATGGCTTTAGGTACGTTAAAAATAAACCTATGACACACAAATTCAAATTTTAATGGTGTGTAAATAAAACAAGAGACAGCAAAACTTTTCTCTGAACAGGTTTGCTCATCTACTTCTGTTATGGGATTCATCACAGTGTGCAGAAACAAAGGTTCCACAGTTCACAAAGTCATGCTAATGTTAATAGCATCGCCTCCACCATGGAGCAAAACTGTGAGTCTGGTTTATAGTGGCTCTTGTAGACTCATGGTTTGTTGATATGTGTATTTTTTTTGTGCAATTGTCAAGCAAATAAAAATTGATAAATGCATTTTATAATTTTTTTTTTACAGAATTTATTTAAGCAGCTTGTTTCATTAAGACTTGTATTTTTATTGTTTCATTATATTTTAATGAAATTAATGAAAATGTTTCCAAATTTGCTTTAATATGTGTTATGTATCTATACAACTTAGTTGTTCTGCACAAAAAAATATATTATTTGTAATTATTGTGGTTTTCCTTGCTTTTACAATGAATACTGACATGTTGGTTTAATATTTCATATTAGTAAAAAAAATGTGAACACCCAAAGCAATAGGATCCTTTTAATTTGCATTCTTATTATATTAATGAAGTACCACATAGTTGCATGTTTACTTTGAGAAATATTGCCAACTCACACATTACATGTTGGTCGTATACAAACATTTTTTGCAAGAAAAAATGGGCCTTGTTCTTGTATGGCACATTTCATTTATGTATAATCATCGAGATCTTGTGTTTCATATTATGGATGATATAGATTTAAATATCTCTTTTGCTCACCTTAACTGTTGTTTTGCTATCTTTAATTACCAGTGATCCAAAGCTTGTCAATGAGCAATGTATATTGCGTACATAATGACTATAAGCCTTGGATCCTGTTAGTTCTTGTTTTAAGCAAAAATTAGAAATTTAAATCTTTAACTATTCTCTAATCATACGCTTGTTGTAATCAAAGAATTTATTGGTCACAATATGGGCTTGTAGAAATAACATTTAATATTTTGGGGTTTTTTTAAAAAAAAAAAAAAAGAAAGGAAAAATTGGTAGGAACCAATGAAAGACGACTTTGTTTATGAGGATTCCGTTAAATTGCGCACCGTGTAGCACCATTCTAACCAATCAGAGAGCACGGAACCTGGTCTTCGTCATCAGTGACGTCACCATTTTCAGCCAATCGGTGAGCCGTCCTGCGGCGGAAGCGCATTGTTCAAAAATAAAACGCTGTCGGGTAAAAATCAGCTGAGAGTCAGAATAGCAGCGGTCGGAGGACAGTGTCAGGTGGGAGCCATCGGGTTTCGATCCTCAACGCTCCATCAGCACACAGGTCATCTGAATTAAGACGATTTACGCACGAATTTGTAGAAGAAAAGGTACTACACGCGTTCGACATACGAGGTCAGTGGAATTAATATTAAAAAAATCTGTTTGGATGATAGACAACAATCGACAAACACCTGCAATGAAAAAGTGACTGGTGATCCTTGTATGCAGTAAAGTTGAAGCAATTTATTGAGAATAAGTGTAAAAGTTTTCTTTTCTAAAGGGGTTCATGTACACTCAAGTCCCAGCCAGCTTTTTTAGCATTATGTGAAGTCTTTACACAGCCTCGTTTGTGTGTGTTTCTGTATTCTACTATGTTAGCTACGGTAGCTAACAACGTACTACACGAGATCTAGGTGAATCTATATTGAAATTCAGTCTACACGATTTTTACCTGTGGGTTTGTAAAATTATTTCAAATACGTTTTTCTTCTGCACCAAAAATGCAACGTTCAAAAACGACGCGTGGATTGTGAAATAACTTTCCTGTTTGACTTCTATAATGGCTTCTGTGTGTGACGTTTTCTTTTACCACGCCCCTTTTAAACATATATTTACACGTGCTTTCAATCTATATCCTGTGTGGAAAAAGGATTTTCGAGGTGGTGTTTTGGTGGCTTACGGTGATTTGAAATGTGTACTTTCTGTGCATTTTACAGGTAAACATGGCGCTGTCTTTGTCCTCCCCATCTGGATATACCTTTGATGAGGACGAGGAAATGGCTGTATTTGAGTCTACAGCAGCAGTACATGGGGGGCCTTCCAGACCTCGTTTACCTGAGATATCTGTCATTTCCCCAGGCCTGAACAGTCAATCCGAACTGGTGAGAAAGTCCAAGGATTTTGGAGCTTTTGTCACGTGTCCTTTCCAGTTTTCATTGCGAACTGTATCGATTTCATGTGATGGCGCATTATTCTGTAAATGTAATCCTTAAATATTTTCTAGAGAGCACCAGTTAAGCCTGTTGTGGTGACACGCGGAAACTGTGATGAAGGTAGCACTGAAAGAGTGAAGGTATATGTGCGTATCCGACCACTTACTGAGGTGGAGAAAGGCCGAGGAGAAGACCAGGTATGATTGCTTGACTTCCTCTGGGTATTCGGTTACTCTTGCTAGTAAAGGGCTTAATACTACGAGGTTTACATTCCTTCTTTTAGGGTTGTGTGGCAGTTCAAAATGACGAAGCTCTGCTCCTCAAAGCTCCAAAAGAATCACAGAACATGAAAACTGCGGAGCGCGGCATCGGCCCGAGCATGCACAAGTTCAGCTTCTCAAAGGTGGGTGGGTCGCTCTCACCTTCAGTTGTGTTTCTATTCTATTTATATGGTCATTGCTCAAACCAAATCAGACCAATCTTCGTTTATATAGCATCTGTAGGAATCAAGATTGTTTCTAGGCACTTTCCAGAATCCCAGGGCCTGACCCCCAACAAGCAACAGTGGCAAGGAAAAACTCCCCTTTAACAGGAAGAAACCTTGAGCAGGACCAGTCTCATGTAGGGGGACCCTCCTGGTGATGGCTGGCTGGGTAGAGAGGGGGGAGGACAGGTAGAAGAGAGACTAGGCAGAGATCAGGGAAATACATTTAATTATAACAAACTGCTGGTGTAAAAGTTGAGTGGGTCAACTGAGTCGCAGGTCAGCATAAAGCTAAAAGGCAGCGATACCTGTAGATGGATACAGAGAGGGGGAGAAGCAGAGAAACTACACAAAAAATAACATCACTGATCTAGTCGGTGGAGAGGAGAGGAGTAGCTCAGTAGATTGACATTGTAAATGTTGGCAGGACGGTGCAGTAAATCATTCCCTCAATGTTTTAAATTCAATATACAATCATCCATCTTTCATAGATTTTTGGACCGGAGACCACACAGCAGCAGTTCTACGAGCTAACCATGAAGGAGATGGTGAAGGACGTGCTTCAAGGAGAAAACAGACTCTTGTATACTTATGGAGTCACCAATTCTGGAAAGACTTACACCATTCAGGGTAAGACTTTTGGATTCTAGAATATTCATTTAGAGCCCAGATTTGAAGCTGTTCAGGTAGCTTCATACATCTTTAATCACATGCATTGATCTACAGGCAGCGGACAGGAGGCAGGTCTCTTGCCTCGGGCCCTGGTGTCTCTGTTCAGGAAGCTGCAGGGTCGTCTGTATGCTGCCATGGACGTGAAGCCTGTGATGTGCCAGGATGTGAGACAGCTTGATGCAAGCGAGGTCAGAGCAGAGGAAATCCGGAGAAACTCTCTTCTCAAAGAGGTGAATAATGCAGTTTATTTGTGCTGTCCTAGTGTTTGTTGTCACCAAATCATTTTTGTACAGTTGTATTTCTTTAAAATGTCATTTTAAATAACACACCATTTGCTGTGGTTAGTTTTCTTCTACACGGGAATAGAACAACATGACGCAGAATCACAAACGCCAAAGTGTCTTCCCTCAAGTGGATTTTTGTTCTGATTTTCATTTGTTACTTGTTACAGGATGAGAATCTAAGTTGTCGCCGTGGCGGCAACACCAGCACCTGGGACAGCGGCATTGGAGGACTGTCCTCCATCAGTAATATGGCCTCCCAGTTTGAAGGTGAATAACAGTGATATATTCCAAATTAAGCTGTGCAGTTTTAGAGACTGTCAAACAGCAGCTGGGTACACTTCAGGGTTTATTAGAGTACTCGTAGATATTTGAAATAACTTTCTAGCAACTTACTCATGCTGAATTATTTCTGTAAATGACAGCGTTTGTCTGTCTGCAGATCCTGACAGCGTTTGTCTGGAGCCCGACAGTCTTTCTCACAGCCGAGAAGATCTGCAGGAGGGAGTTCAGTTTTCTGTCTGGGTGTCCTTCTATGAGATCTACAATGAGTTTTTGTACGACCTATTGGACATTTCACCCTCACTGCAGCCCAGAAAAAGGGTCACACTGAGGCTGAGTGATGACAAGCAGGGAAACCCCTATGTGAAAGGTAAAATGAATTTATTAAAGAAAAATATACATTTAAATGTGCTTCTGCTGCTTCTCAGAGTCAATAAGTTCTTTCTTGTTCCGCCAGACCTCGCTTGGATCCAAGTGCGCAGTGCTGAGGAGGCTTGGAGGATTATTAGAGCTGGACGTCGTAACCAGAGCTTCGCCAGCACTCACCTTAACCAAAACTCCAGCCGTAGGTAGGACCCATCAGCTTCTTCTATTCAACCTGTGATCTTGCTTCATTTTAATTGACTGGGGACATCTCCACCTCTCTACATATATTTATCACCCAAACAGCCACAGTATTTTCTCCATCCGTGTCCTGCACATCCACCCAGAGACGCTTTCATCACCATCCATACACATCAGCGAGTAAGTGGACTATTGCTGCCATTGTTTAGCTGAGAGCTCCTATAATGTGGGATCCTGTGCTGGCTTTTGTCTAGACTGACCGTGTGTGACCTGGCTGGGTCAGAGCGCTGCAAAGAGCAGAGTAGTGGTGAGAGGATGAAGGAGGCCACCAACATCAACACCTCCCTTTTAACGCTGGGGCGCTGCATCACTGCCCTGAGACACAACCAGAATAAGTATGTACGACATTGATGCTTTATGTCTTGTGTCGGTGAACAATCCAGCTGTATCTTTAAAAACCTTCCTAAAACATCCAGGAGCCGTCCGCCTCAAGTGGTGCCTTTCAGAGACAGTAAACTGACCCGGGTCTTGCAAGGTTACTTTTGTGGCCGAGGAGTCTCCTGCATGGTGGTCAATCTCAATCCGTGTGCCTCCATCTATGACGAGACCCTCCAAGCCCTCAAATTCTCCGCTATTGCTACACAAGTAAGAAAAAGCATTTCATTAAACATGCCCTGTGAGGCTCAGGTATATTTAAGTGTTGTGTTGGTGTGGAACCCAAAGCGAGATAAGAATTTCCTGAAATGATTTCAGCTGGTCCACGGACCGTCTACAAAGACCAGAGTGGCGTACATCCTGTCACTGCTGCGTGAGCCAGCAGCACATGCTAACGAAAGCACAATGATGGAAGAAGAGGGAGAGGATAGTGATGTTGAAGACGGAGACATCACCATGTTAAATACAGAGGTAGCTGTTCTGTCCTGTGAGCAGAAAATGTGCGCTTGACTTTGCTCTGGAATCAACTTTTTGTTGAGTCCGGGGTTTTGGGATAGCTCAGCGACCACTGACGGCCCACTTCATCAACCTAATGTGTCTTTATCAAGGCTCTGCTGAAGGCCATCGATGTCCTGAAGAGGGAGGTGCAACGTCAGCGCGAAGAGAAAGAGGCTCTCGAGGCAAATGTTAGGGAGCAGGTTGTTTCTGAGATGATGGAGGTCATCAATGACATGCAGAACGGCTTCAGGTGTGTGTGCTCGAAGAAAACTGGCTCCTCGGATGTTTTTAAGCTACCTATTAGTTTGAATTAATAGGTCTTTTTTTGATATGGCAGAGAGACTTTGGAGGCACAAACGGCAATTATTGAAGAGCGATATGAGGACAAAATAGCTATTCTCCAAAAACATCTGAAGAACTTCTACAGCCAGGAGCTGAAGGTGAGAGCTAGCTGTAAATTGCAACTTATTTCCAGCCATTACACTTTGAATAAAAGGGACCCAAGGCAAAATTTATTTTCATTTCTTTTAGGAGAGGGAACAGGAGATTCAAACTTTGGCTGCTGCCCTTGAAACAAAGAAGCAAGACGAGTCTGTACAGACATCAGTTCTACACGCCGATGCTGAAGGTCCTCGACGTTCTCAGCGGCTCCTGACTCAAAGTGAACAGGGCCGACTTCACCTGGAGCTGGAGCAGTGTCGCGCTGAGCTGCTGGCCAGAACAGAGGGTACGTGTTGTTTTTAAAACGGCAAACGTGTTGAGAGGTCTGTGTTCACGGCTGCCTTCTGATTGCAGAGGTGACAAAATTGAAAATGCAGCTGGAAGTTCCTGGTTTAGCTGGAACTTACACCAGCTCCGCCGACCGCAAGCTGGAGGAGGGACAGAAGGTCAGTTACCGCTCGGCTTTTACCTCCCTATTCTTTCTCCTATGCGAGTGCGTTAACAGTGATTTATTTTTTGTCCAACAGAACCTGCGCCAGCTGCGCTTGGACCTGCAGCGACTTGGTACGGACCTGCAGTCTGGTGAGCGGGCCTGCTGTCGCAACACAGGAGGAGAGAAGCTGAGACATGCGCTGACCGCTGCGGATGAGACATTAGCCAAACAGGTACAAGTTCATTTATAGTTTACCCCCAAAGTGTCCAGTTTGATGGTAAATAAAGCAATAGTTAACCATTGCTCATTTTGTTTTGAAAGCTATGTATTCTTAAATGTGAGTGTAATTTTAAAAGCTCTCTCTTCCCCTCTCCTTTCTCCACTAACAATTTTGGTGCACAGCCAGCCTTAAAGATTAAATCTAGTTACCTAACAGTCAGCACTAGCAGATACCTGCAAACGCATGTTCCAGCTTCACTTGTGTCTCTCCCACCTTCACCCTCTCTGGCCTTGTTTAACCCTCATTGACTGACTTCTTCTTAGGATCAGATCTTGGTGGAGCTGCAGAATAACCTGATGCTTGTAAAGGCTGATTTAAGGCGCAAAGCAGAGATCCTGGCCCAGATGGACTCTGCTCCTCCCCAGTTTCCCCCCACCGGTTCTGATCCAGCACCTTCCTACGGCTCGTGCAAGAAAAGGGGCTGCGGCGTCACCGTGCCCTGCAACACTGAGAACCGGCCTCCACTAAAACGGCCCTTTTTCCCATCCCTCTTTCCTACACGCACCCCTACACGGAAATACAACAGTCGTTTGGCGGAGGAGGCTAATCTCACCCCCTACACACGGATCTTGAGATCCCGTCAGCCGTCTCCCCCAAGCAGCCCTGCCTCCACCCCTCGCAGCCTCAGGGGGAAGTACTAAGATCCCTGGAGCTTCAGCAGAAAAGTCTTCTTTTAGAAGAGGGGTGTTCGGAACCATCACAAGGTCCAGATCCAGACCGAGGCCCATCGTTAGGTGAATTTTCTGCAAAAACACTATACTCCCCAAAGTTTTTATTTTATATTACTTTATATATTCAGCCTTTTTAAGTGCAGTTTATTCAATTATTCCAACTCCAGTTGAGTTAAAAAAGCTGCGATTTAATCTTTATAATTATGGGAATTGAGGTTGAAGTGCTTCTGTAAGTCTGTAATTCTTTCACTTGGCTTTACTGTAAATATGTTTGTGTTTCTCACAATAAAGATCTTAAATGTTTAACCGTTGTAATGTCTTCCTGATTACCATACACTCGTGTCCTCTGGGGTCAAATCGATCCCACCTGGATTGACTATTATTGAAACCATAGTAGTCCTTTTACCCTACTTTGGTCTAATTCTCTCCTTTCAATTTCACATCTGTTATTTTCAGACCATTTGAATAAGAAGATTTAACACCGGGGTTAAATCAGTCTCTCACACCATTAAAAACCATTTAATCAAATTGTATTTTCATGTATGATTAAAATAAAAGCATGCATCAAAAGCACACAGCCTGTTAGCCAACAGGTCTTCAAATTGTGTTCTTAACTGACTCCTGTATAAATA
Source organism: Takifugu rubripes (assembly GCF_901000725.2). NCBI lineage: Eukaryota > Metazoa > Chordata > Actinopteri > Tetraodontiformes > Tetraodontidae > Takifugu > Takifugu rubripes. The sequence continues at coordinate 14,067,176 of NC_042299.1, read as the reverse complement.
AAGATTTATTATTATAACATGCAAGGGCAGTTCCGGTGTCATGTTAAAATGTGATTGTGTCGATCTCTGGAGGTAAAGTTTCAGCAGCTGTGCACCCAAACATCCTGCTGATTTATATCATTTTTAATAATAAAAAAAACTGCTTATTTAGCAAATATATGCACTTTTACTTTGAATAACATAACTTTCAGATAGCACATTTAAACAAAGTCACACTATGTTACATGATGCAAACAACTGTCCATTTTACAGCAAGTTAATAGGAAAAGGTGGACGTCAGGGTGTAAAAGAGATGAGGTTGAGTGGAGACACCCTCCTGACTGGAGTGTTGTTGTTGGAGAGCGGTGCAAACAGGTCTGCGGACGGTGTTTCAATTTGATCTCTAACCTGCGAGATCTGCCTCAACAGGGCTTTCCCCTCTTCTCGAGCCTACAAACAGAGAGACAGTTAGCACCGTTTCCACGGCGCCGCATCAGCTGACGATGGGAAAACACAGGCGCACTTACGTCGTTGTAGTCGCAACATCGCTGAGCGCAGAGCGACGCCTCGTCGTAGAGCTTGTTTTTGAAATAGTACTGACCCAGGTACCGCAGAGCTGTGCTCACCTCAGCGTGCTCCAATTGCTCCTGAAATAAGAACATCTTGTAAAAAAATGGAATTAAACTCCCAACATTTTACTTCAACCGTTTCCAGATCGGTGCACAAGTTGCAGATTGGTCATGAAAAGAGGCGGCCGTGCACTGACCCCGCAGGAAAAGATGTCCTGTATGTAAAGCATGTAACACTGAGCGGCGTCATCAGACTCGTTCAGCTGCTCATGGAGTCTGAAACAGAGGAACAATTCACAGCTCTGGATGATGCAAACACCGCTGAGCATACAGCCAAAAGCCAAAAAAGGGAGATGGATTATATGCCTATGGCAACTTACTTTGCCAGTTTGAGAAGAGCCATTTTCTCTACATCTCCAACAGAGTATGCCCTCCAGTAACACTGCACAAGAAGGGAGCATCCATCAGCTCTTCACTATAAGGGACTAATGGAATAATAGTTCACTGAGAGGCGTATCCTACCTTCTTTGCTTCGGCTTGTTGTGACAGCTTTTCATAGCTTTCACCCAGTGCGACCAACATACGCGAGTCATTGGGTCTGTAAAACAAAGACCACTTCATCAACCATTGCAAGGCTACAGTATTGTGTTTGGGAGAACGAGTGTTCAACATACCGGAGTTGGTGAGCCTTCCGATAATAATACAAACAGTAAAATGGCATTCTGAGGATCTCATATGTTTGACCCAGACCATACCAGGCTCGGTAGTCACGCTTGTTCACCTCGATGGCATGTCTGAAATAGAAAGAAAACTTTATGCACTTGATGGACGAATCTCTCCTAAAAGTGGGCGATGATTCCAGTTTCAGGCCGACCTGTATGCTTGTATGGCAGCTGAAGTGTTCTTCATCTCCATGTACTCGTGGCCCATGAGGGTCCAGGCACCGAGGCAGCGAGGGTTGAGTTTGAGGGCCCGCTGGAAGTACAGCGCTGCCTTCTCGTGCTGAGAGCGTAAACTGTAATAGTTTCCTTTGGGTGACACAAGATAAATTACTTAAATACGATAAATAGGCTCAGATTAAGAGATTAAAAAGTTCCCTCAACAAAACTGCTAATCTGTTTACTTTAACACTTACCAATGACGCAGCATGTCTCCACTCTGTACTTATCAATCTCCACCAGGTTGTGGGCCAAGTAGCTCAACTCTGGCTTCATACTCTAAAACCCAGCAGAATATTAACATCTTAATCTTTTGACTTTTAGATTTAGAGGCTTTAACCAAACTCAACAAACCAAACCGGACAGTGTACGGCTTGAACAGCAAACTCACTTTGACATACAACAGGTTGGAGAACGTGTCCATGTTGTCGATTCTGTAGGGGTCCCGATCCCTCAGCTCGTTGAACATAGCCAAAGCTTGGTCAATATCTGAAATCAAATGGAGGACAAGTTTTAACGCTGCGTCTTTCTTCTGATGACGAAACATCTCTCAAAAGGTGAAAAACTCACCTCTGATATTGTGGTAGGCAACAGCAATCTGGGAGATGATATAAGTACTTTTAGAGAAGCCGGCTTCAATCAGGTTCTGGTATTTCTGCAGCGCTTCTTTGATCATTTGTAACTCTGTGTACATGTGAGCCATGAAGAAGTCTTTGATCCAGCAGTCTGGCAGAGACAGTGATTTCAACTGTGGATAAAGACCAAGAGAGAAAAACATCTCAACTACTTGAAATCATCTTCTCTTTAAATTGCCGACTGTCAGATCACATTTTTTGCCTGGAATGTTGTCTAAAAGGCTTTTATTTTTACCATTTCATTGTTCGTGACAAGGTTTCCAAGCTCCAGCCAGGCTCCCCAGTGAAGAGGAAGGGCATGAATTGCCTCAACAAACACCTCCACTGCCTCCTTTATCAAATCAAGCTTTCGAAGTACCACACCATACCTGCATTTACACACACACACACACACACACACACACACACACGCGCGCGCGCGCACACACACACACACGGGTCACAATCAGGCTGACAGGCTCCTGTAAATAGGTGGGAAGGAGAGAATTTAATTTAAAGTTATGGTTCTTACAGATATAAGGTGAAGCCATCCAATTCTCCTGCGATGTGCTTCTTACTGAGCTCCACCCTCAGTTCCCGTAAAGCTTCGTTTCGTACCTGACCCTTCTCCAACGGACCTAGAATCAAATATTGAATGATTCTGACAAAGAATTACAAATGAATTTGGTGGTCTGTAAATAAAAAAACAATCAAGTCCTTACCCAGGCTGTCCACAGTTTCATCATCTTTCTTTTTCTCTCCTGACTAAAAAAATAAAAAAAAACCCTTGCTGTTAAAATATTCCCCAAACATAAGCTGCCTTTTCTTGAAAAAGAATCAAAGATTAAGGTATAGGTGTGTAATGAATACAAACTCACCAGGTAACGAGAATACATGTATAAGAAATAAGACTTCTGACTGCAGCAGCCTTTCAGAAAATACGCAGCCCGATCATATTCTTTCAGATCAAAGTAGGATTTGGCCAGTGTAAGGGCATCCAGGTCTTGAGCATCTTCCTGTGATTGGACAGATATAAAGGAAAAACATTTATAACAAACTATAACATCTAGAACAAACTATAACAGAATAAAATAGTATTACAAAAAAGCATTTAACACTTAAACTAAATCAGGACCTTGCAGGATACAGACCTCAGTAAAGGGCGGCGATGGAGGTAATTCATCCTTTGGAAGAGGTGCCAAAGCAAATGCTAATTCAGAAGCCCTAGAATGATGAATAATGATAAATAAAGAAATTGTTCAGCTTATATGATAGATAACAATCGCAATAAGTACTACACGTGAATAAAATATCTGAATTCTGTTTCTGCGACGCATCTACATTCTAATACCTTTTATTTTATACCTAACAGTACAAAATTAGGAACAGAAATACTTTGCAACTAAATTCTAAAGAATCGCTGCTACTAATGTATTCAGGCAAGCTCATATGATTTTGAACCAACACCCCATGTTTTCCTACATTTCAAAAACGCTATTGCCTGGAATCGATATTGCTCACCCACAAATTCTTCACAAGTCTGGGTTTTCAAATAAATAGTTATGTTTAAGCGTTTGCAACAATAATGAAACTTTCCAAGGCTCAGGCGTTAGAAAATTACTTTACTGAGGTTTGTGAACAACACTGCTACCGTGGCTAACACTGAGTATTTGCGTATTAAGACAGGATAACAGGGTAAAGAACTATGCCAGTAATGGCATATTATTCAGTCTCACCACTTGACGCTGTGTAAAAGTCCTCTTTCTTTGCAAAGACATATTACTGATATAAGCTGTTTTTTTATTTGCACTAAATCCCCAAACTCACTACAGAGAGCCGCCATTTTTGTATAGCGCTGAGCAAGCACGCTATTGGTGGAAGACGAGAGAGGAAGTCCAGCCCCTGAAATTACGTAGCTTCCGGTAACAGTCGCGTCTAGAATAGAGGAGGCGCTCCTTAATATTATTCAGGAAAACGAATTCAAAATTATTTAAAGTAAAAGATCACTAAGATACACTAAGAAACACTTTGAACCTGACTGAAGTCTTTGTTGTTTCTAAACTCAACAAAAATAAATGCAACAGTCTCATTGTGAATTGTATCTGTGAATTGTATCTCTAAATTAAATGTTATTATTTTATTACCTCACCATAACCACCACTTTGTACACCAGCTCAGACTCCTTCTAATAGCGGAGAAACTCCCAAGATCCAATTTTAGCATTTGGGGTTGGACCGTAGAGGCCCTTAGGCATGACCTTCAGGAGAAAAACAGAGGAGTCAAAGACACAAATAAAGTAGGAACATTACAACTGTGACGTATAAAAATCCAGTCAGTCATAGGTAAAAAACAAAACATATAGCAATGCATTTCCATTACTAGAAGAGAAACTTCTAACTATATTTGATAAACAGAATAAACTACTGACTCAAAGAAAAACAAGCCACAAAAACCTGGTAGGTGTACTACAAAAGATTACACTCGCACTTGAATCCACAGGACAAAAGTTCCACTAGCTTTTATCACGGTTAAAACTTGTTCTTCGAGTTTTGCTTGGTAAGGATGATTGTCCTCTAAAAGTTCTTGACAGGAAAGCCAATTCTTTTGTGCCAACAATACAAAGCCTCTTTTGATCACAGAGCTTATTGATGCCTGATGGTGCCTGCGTCTGGATTGTTCAGCAATTTTGTCGATTTCATATAACATCTTGGTTGTATCTGTAGACCCATCAGTCTTATTTAGTTAAAATGAGCAGAAAGGTTAGGAATTAAACAAATAATCTGCTGTATCCAATATGGCCAAGGGGTGGCAGTACATAACCAGACTCACCAAATGAAGGAAGGAAAAACAAGAAAGAAATGCTCCACTGCAGCCATTCGGCTTGTAACTTCGGACATAACAGGAAAGATTTGGAAAAATGGAGGGTTGAATAATTTTTCAAATACACTGGTTTTTAGATTGTAATGTCTTTTTGAGCACATTCATTGAACACGTCACAACTAACTCTTATCAGGAAACATAATGGAAAAAAATGCTGCATAAATCTCACTTGTTAGTCATGTTATTTACAATTAGGCTCAAAATTCATCCTGGCAGAAATGCTGCTGAGGCCCATTGTATTCCTTTGCTCCATTTGGATGCAGCACCTTCCCCCCCTGTCTGTTTTCTGTTAGATGTTCTCTGTCAGACATGTTTCCCTATTCTCCCGAGCAGAAGCCAGATAAAAGACTGACAAAGTAATCAAGCAGTGCTGGAGTTTACAAGGACAAGCACATGGCTCAGTGAGCAGGTTAAAAGCACTGCGGCTGTACGCCACATCCATTGTTTTCATTGAACCTGCCTGGCTGTCTGCCCCCCCGATAAAAACACAATATCCACACGAATTCCAGAGCTCTCATTGCAACTCCATGACGCTCCTTGTGACTGCGGCGTACCTGCAGGATTTGATAGTGGACATGTGTCCGAATGTATATGTGGAGTCTGCCGTAAAGTCTCGTTGTTTTAGAGATGCCTGTTTGTTTTTCTTCCACTACTACAACCACATCTGTACAGTGGATTACAGAGGATTAGAGATGCATCCGCATTTGTAACAATTTTCGGTGCCAGTTGTCGTCCACTTATGTGTCAGCACTTTCTGACACAAAGCTGAAATGCATACTGCCGACTGCGGTACGTACACAGACATTTCTAAAACTAATATTGCCTCAATAAAATTGCTAGTGTGGCAGTTATTAGTGTGTTATAACGGCAAAATGTCTCATTTAAGGAGAACAAAAGTTCAAATGAGCTCAGCGTGCATGAGTCTATTGTTATTATCACCATCATTATGGTAAATAAAGTCTCACTGACAGAAGATGTGGAGATGCTACATGCCGCTGCCAAGTGGTCTGCAACCACTTTATTAATGACTGATTTTCAAGAAATCTGAGCAAATTATAGCAGAATGATGAATGATATTATGAAAATGGAAACCCCGTGAGGGTCGAATGACAACATCACATCATATTTCTCTTTATTTGGCATCTGGAGCCGTCGATGCAGAGATACATGTAGCACATTCTAATCAAACCTTCAGAGATGATGTACAAATATCTAGAGCCAAACAGACGCACCAGTGCCTCATTATCATGCGCAGTACGGTTACCAGAGATCAAATGTGTACTTTCCACCACTAAAAAATACATCAAACTCTACTTGGCTATGCAACTGAGCTGATTCAACATCGTTTTTCAAATTCTCCGTGTCTCTGGTTTTATATAAAATAAGATGATTTAAAAATGACCTGTTGCTGTTCAAGTACATCACCCTCGCTGTTTGAGGTCAATATTATTGATCAGGAGTATCAGCCCTTGAAATCGGCAAAAGAGCATCTGCAACATAAATTACCTGCGATATCTTCTATCGTTTTTGATTTATTCTGGTCCAAGAGTTAAAAACAGTGGCCATTTGCCTCCTTGGGTACCAAGAGCGTGACTCAGTAGCTCTGAAAACCCACATTGGTCAAATACTACCGTGGAGGCGTCACGCGATGCTCTCCAGAAACATGTGAAGCCTTCCGTCATGGCTGTTACAGATGTGTGATGTTCGTGCACAGAGGGAGAGAGGAGCGATCTGTTTTGGGCATGAGATTAATTTGCCCTGTGGGACAGGTGCTGAGAGGAGCGGGAGCAGACACAATAAATCTAATGTTACGCGTGAACCCTGGATTTCCACTTCAGAGGAACGCGGGGAACATGTAACTAATGGTGGATCCATATGGAAATGCTCCGTCAACGATGTGCTTTTATGCCAGAGGTTCCTGTAACATGATAACCCCTCTGACCCTCTTTCATCAGCATAAACCAGCTGGTGGACAAAGAACCACACCGAGTCAACCTCGGTTACCCTCCATTCGAGCCAGACGCCCCTGTTTTAACCAAAATGGTGGGCAAAAACAACATATTCATGGGCTCCGTGAGTTCAAACACAATCAACAGGAGAATTGATTCAGGCCAGGAATGACAGCAGGGAATGAGAAGGAGAGTGGTGTTTTCTTCACCCAAGGCCATGTAAATACATGAGTTAATAGTTTATGATTCATGACTTTATACATGAATTCTGATATCAATTCTCTTTCGTCTATGAAACCCACGAGGAATATTGTAAATTTATAGCAGGGCTGCAAGGTTCTCTTTTGCCCACATGGTGCAGCGCTCCCAGTTAATTAAGAAGTGGGGGCTATTGTTTATTGTGGCTTATCATGGTGTTGCAGACCGCCGCTGATGAAGTGATGCGGCTTTTCATTTTTAGGCATTTAAACTCATTTGAAATTCGGCTTCTTTTGGTTTATGTCATTATTCTGTTTCATTGTTCCTGTCCTTATCTTTTGTCCACTGCAGTTCTACCTAATTAGCTTCACAGGGTGCTGGAGAAGGAGTGGTCAGTGGGCGATGATGACACACACCATTCCCTCACACACTCACCCGGAGGTAAGTGTGAGCTTCTGCTCAACGTAATGTGCATGTCATTGGGCTGATCATCACACTGTCTCATGGCAGCAAATTTGCTAAAAATCCAACATGGACACAATAACTGGTCAGGCAGGTACCCTAAACATATAGGTGCACAGATTTTATGATGGTGCCTCTAGTGTTGTCACCTCTTGACCTACGCGGCTCTGGAAACAGACCCTGTTGCCTCGACCTCCTGAACCCCACTCGGTAACAGTCACCACAAACTCACACTGACTCGAATAAAAGTTTTAAGGGGGAGGAAATCTCTAAAAATACCAAACAATTCCACTCCGGAAGGATCAATATTGAGATATTATATTTGAGCTGTTGCAAAACTAAAGAACTGACTGAAGTTTGTGTTAAATGACCTGTTGAAAAGATCCCAAAACAAGTTCCTCCGCTCTTATTAAAGTGAAACAAAGAGCACACAAAGATGACATTATCGTGTTGTTTTTGAATGAATGTGACACGTCGGTGCCGCCTTTTTTCCGGCCTCAGTAACTCGTTCCCACGCTAAGACCTGTTAGCTCTAATGTTTGGAAACACTAACTGCACAACTGCCTCTCAGGCGGCCTAACGAACAGCAACAGATGAAATATCCCCGCGGACAAAACAACACGTGAACTGAGCGTTGTGTCAAACCCTCACCACGCTGCCCCTCGCTGGAAGTGTCCTCATCTTTTTATGGGCTGTATTGGATGAATTCTACTACCTGTATTTATTGTAATTACTGGCAGAGAAGAGCTATGTATTTCTCTCTCTCTTTTAAAAAAAAAATGAAGGCCAAGAAGAAGAAGCACATTGGAAACTTCAGTTGTAGAAAAGTGCTGAAGCCATTGAGTTCCCGTTATGTCTGTTTTATCCCTCAAATTCCTCCTATTATATTCTCCCACAGTGGTGCACCTTGAGCTTATAAAAGCAATTTAGGAACTGAAAACATTTCTTTCCTCTCTTTGTCTGTACAAGTCTTTGTTTTAAATTCTTGCACACGGTGGCCCTAAAACTAAATTAATTAAAAACTGAGCAGGATAATTAATAAGCATTGGAACAGGGACAAAAGAATGAATCTGATGACAAAGAATGATTCAGTGCCCTTTGAAAGAGTTCCTGCAATTCAATTAAGATTTCAAATTTAAGTGATGTTTAGTCTATTTAAGATGTAACAGAAGCGAGTTGTTATATTGTGTTTTATTAAGCACCATCTTTTCCGCCTGAATTGGGAAATATCGATTTTCTCTTTTCTTTTTGGAGCATCAGAATGTATCAAAAGAAGTGATTTGCTTCTTTGTATAAGTCTGAGAGGGGGCAAAGGGGCACTTTTCACTCACTTTCACTGCAGGTATCTAATAAAAATGGTAGCAAAATGTATTGAAAAAGTGAAAAGCGTGAATAAGCCAACCACCATGCAGCATGAATGAATAACCATCAGCCTTCTGACTCATTTTGCACCTTGACCCTTGCAGACAATCAAGTGCTATTATGTACACTCAATGAAATGTACTTTAAAACATGTTCTATTAAACTTTACATAACTCTTAAGCTTTACATGACGATCTTTTTAGCTGGAATTTACTGCCTCTCACAGTTGGTGAGCACATTGAAATACGGCAGACTCTGACCTCACGTGCCGCTCCGCTCTGACTGTCAAACACTTAAATAAATGTAGCATCTATTTGTAGTTTGCAGACAGAAGCACTCACAAGGACGTCTTTACAGTTAGCGCTTGATTAAATAGATCTACGGATCAATTTTTCATCCTCAAAACCTTTTCTTCTTTTAATGACTCAAGGCAATTACTGCTGGGTTTTCAAAAGGTCCCCTGTCTCCTCCACACTATTTTTTTCCCATTCCCTTTGCTGACATCACTCTTATCCTCTGCAGGAGAGTAAATTAGTAAAAGAAACCACTAATAAAAGAGCAGCCAGATGGAGCCGCCTGATTGAATTAATAAAGCAACATAATCATAGCTGATCTGGAAAGTTATCTACAAGCCAAGCACTACTGGAGAGGGACTGGCACATGGCTACATCTGCTGCCTGCTGCTGTCAATCCCATCTACGCTTGATTTATGATTTACACAGGACTTATTTATCATTTGCTGCTCCCCCATTTGCAGTCAGGACTGATTAGGTGTATACACATGTGATCTAATGCTGCCGTTGGAGGTTCATGAAAACATAACGAGACTTTTAATCCCATCAAAGGTGAAGAGTTCTTCTGTGAGTGCGACTGTATGAACAACCTGTTTCTGGTTCCACAACATCATGCTTCTATGCTGTGCTTCACCTGCTGCCATGATATTAATGGCCACGCATGTTTATTTATCCAGAGGAGCTCTGTAAATAACTGTTGTCTTTGGTGCGGAGCAAAAACCCAATCTATTAACTTGTTGACACTTTGGGGTCGGCCTGACTCCAGGCTAATGTGGGATGTGACAGAGCAGAACTGTCTTCATTATTCTGTGTAATGTTTCATCGCTCTGGGCTTGTGCGCTGACGGCCACCCACACTCTCCACACCCCTACCTCTCTTTTTCAATCACTCCGTGGCTGATGCAGATCTGCAGAAATGCCTTCCATCGGGTCTTTATTAAAAGGCATCTTTTTCATTAATTATTCAATTATTTCGCCCTCCGTCCGTCCGCCGACCCGTCCGTCTTCCTCTTCTCTTTTCTGCTGCAGTGTCAGAGCTTCATGAAGCCGTCTCGCCTCACAGGCGCTCCTGTTCCTGGCTCTCATTTTCCTTTGCCTTCAGTTGTCGCTCCATCTGTCTGAACTTTCTTCGCAATATCGCTGCACCGAATCTAAGCAGCTGTCTGAAATTTTCTCGGTCCAACTTTTCCCTTTTTGTGTAGTGAAGTGTTTCCAGTCCAGCAGCACGTCCTTGGTACCTGAGCGAAACCATGACCGCTGCTTAAAAAACCCCATTGTATCTTTCCAGAGATAGCAGTGTGAAAGCTGCATGGGTCTCCAATAAATACAGCACAGCTTCAGTTATAATGAAATTTTCTCCACTAGAAGCTGTGATAAAGAGTCATGGGAACGGAGCGGCTTTTGAAACGTGTCCCCATTTTACATTATTTGCATCCTTGATCCTTATTGAAAGTCATTGCACATCTGCATTAGCTATGCCAATTAAAGTTCAGGGCGTAAACAGCCTCAGAATGATTATGCGACAGAGGAATAACAAGTAACACGGAGCTGTCCAGAAGCATCTCTCGCTGCCTTTGCTCTGCCTACCCAGTCTGTCATCCTGTCACTTGCTCTGTCAGAAGCTCTCAGGTCTGCTCCAGTTTGGCAACATGGAAGGGAAAAAAAGAAAAAGGACTGCAGCACCTAGAAGTTTGAGAAATATAAATACATAAATATTAGCGAAAAAGCAATCAGGTGGTGGTGACGTGAGTTACAAGTACATCCTGCACGGAGCAGTTCATCTCTGGCTGATGGATATGTGCACAGTTACACACTGGGAAAGATGTTTTTCATCATTCTACGCTGGCACAATGCTCAAATGGAAGTGAAACGATCAGAGTGGGGCTGCGGTCAGCAGTCACTTCATCGGTAAATCTCCTTCCGTCGCCACCAGTGGAGCTTCTGAGTGTCTGCGTTCTCTCTGGTGAACTTATCCATCGACTTATTCAGCTTCAGGCATCCTTCATCGCTGCTGATCCGTTTATCATCCGATTCTGAACCCTAAAAATGGAAGGCACTCTAAATAGAATGGCTTTAATTCTTAGACTAAAAGGACTTTACATTTTTAAATAAATTTGGTGAAAACTTTCCATCACTACTTTTGTTCCAGTCGAGATGGTGTGAAGAGGAAGAACGTCTGATTGCCGCCTGATTTAATTGCTCAACTTTCGCTGAGCCAGAAATGGAACTGAGGCGGGAAACATTCCGAGAGCTGCTGGCCTCAAATTCAGATGTTTCCGTGCCCGGAGTGGACGACCAGCCCACCAACTTGGAGCTCCGAAACGGCTCAAACTCTGACCACCACGAGTATTTTGGGTTTACGGGCCTGTGAAAATCCAGGTCACCTGCTGCAGCAGCCTCAGACTCACAAACAGCTGGAGGGGCTCCATCAGCACCTCCCCCAGTGGGAGGCACATGCCCCCTGAGCTCCCAGACCAGAGTGTGGCGTGATGAGGGCCATCCTGCGCTCCGTCCCTCGAGGTCAGTCGTGTTGAGTGGGCTGAAAAAGTTCAGCTGCGCTACACTGATGTCTGACGGACCCCTGTGTGAGGCACAGCAACCATTTTATGATGTTAAATGCATTATTAAGTACAGCACGCTACCTATCCTCCGCTTTATGTTCCAGCGAACAGACGCCCACACCGAAACGTTATCAGAAAGGACTTTTCTTCCGTTCCGTTACTGACTCACTGAATCCTTGTTTGAGCTTCCCTATATCCCGAGGTCAGGGTGAGTCGCAGTCTCAATGAGCTCCACATGATGTGAAATAAAATGAGATTAATACACCAAACAGACTATTACGTGATCTCCCATGGACATTTCCTAACGCGTTCACATTTCCCACTTCATGGCCGTCCACCACAAGCCTTGTTTACGATCAGGAGACCTCCAATGTCCTCTCCCTCACTCTGCTACTTCATCTGGCTTCACAGGTTGGCAGTTAGTTAAAAGCCACTGTGCCCCGTCTGAAATGAATGTGCATGGATTTAATGTCTTCATAATGGTTTATGCTTATTCAATTTCCCCTGGTTTGCTCACTGCAGAAGCATCGCCTTTCCATTTGACTTGTTAATGCGCCTGATGCTTATAGGCACCGGCAATATTTGATCTTTTCCCCAGATTTCTCTGCTGTGATTCCCTCCTGCTCAGGCCCTGTGGATAATAAAGACACTCGTTCTGCTTTCCTGTCGTGTGCGTGGATTCCCAGCAGCGCACCCTTATTAACCCTGCGTGTAAGGCACAGCAAAGTCAACCCACAGGTGCCTCAGGCCCTCCTAGAGAAGCATATCAGAAGAATTCTCCCAGACACTTGTGGAAGGGGGCAGATCACGTACCTGAGAGTTTCTCTTCCCACCTGGGTTCATGTTCTCCCTGACTTATATATGTCGACATGATGTCAATCCCAGTTTATAGCCTCAGTCAATAATCAAACCATCTGAGGTGTGTGTGTGTGTGTGTGTGTGTTGGGGGGGGGGGGGGGGGGGGGGGGGGGGCATCTTTCAATCTTTCAATAGCCTTTAGCCTTTTCAGCCAATATCTGCAGTATTTACAGGCAGTTTTTAAATTGCATGGCGATACCATCGGGACGAAATGTCAGGGAGTGAATCTGATGCTTTGTTCTAATCTCGGCGGCGTCTCCTGCAGATACGCCTCCGAGATCACAGGGATTATCAGCGTGGCTTCTTCCTGCTGCCGTGAGCCCACACTGGAGATTATTCTGTTCTTGTCGGGCTGTGACAGAGCCGATGGATTATTCAATAGTGTAATGAATGTGGTGCCAGAAACATTCAGCTCTGCTGCTGGCCGGGAGGATTCCGCTCCGTCTACCTCTGCCTTGTTTTACGCAGCTCTCATTGATTATCATGAGGCCAGCTCCTCTCCGGTTATTACGATATTGATCCCGTACAGATCCAGAAGGAGGGGGAGCGGATCAAAAGTTAAGTTTGCACAAGGATGAGAACGATGACCAGAGCACTTCGGCGCGAGAAGATTTCATTCAGGTGCTGTTTTGTGTGGCGCAGACAGAAGACACAGAATGGCAATTAGACACACGTACACTGAAGGATGTTCAAGATAAAGACAATAACACAACTGGTTGTGTTCCATGAGGTTGATGGAGGTTCACAATAACACTTAATGTTCCTTTGAAAGTGTCTTGATCTGCAAATATTGTGTTTTTGATGGCCCAAGCATGTCACGTTGATCATGAACCCTCTTCATTAAAATTTAATCAGCCTCAAAATCCACCAATAATAGATGATAAAGCTATCTTTCCCTTTATTGGTTGCCAAGGAGACAGGTGGGATGTTGCCAGTTGTCAGATGCAGTCACCTTACAGCTTCTGTATAGTCGCCTGTCCAAACATGATCAGCGCCATTTTCTCTGGGCGACATCCTTGAACAGGCTTTTCTAAGATTGAAGCGCACGTGTGGGTGCACGTGGAACCTAAAGGGCGCCAAGGCAGCAACCCCGACCATCAGAAGGCCATAACTGAACTGCCTGGCATGGAAACGCCGCTGTGCTGTTTTCTATTGTGCAAAACGAATGTGGCGAACAAGCTGAGCGACATCACGCCCCAGAAAAACACTCTCGTAATACACTAGAAACCCGGTGCGGGGATGTCGTTACTATGACAGCGGCTGTGAGGTTGCGTTTCTCATGTTGTTGTTGCAGTTGCCGTCAGAATTCCGCATCAGTCCAGCCAGATCTCACTTTGTTCCAGTGTTCCAAGCAGACCTGCTGGGATTTCTTTATGGAGCTGTCCTCAATGTGTCCCTCCATACGGAAGGTGTGTGTGTGTGTGTGTGTGTGTGTGTGTGTGTGTGTGTGTGTGTGTGTAAAGCAGAAAATCAGTGTCATTCCAAACTCATCCTCGCCTGATGTGCGACCCCAATTACAGAGGTAGCGATTATGGGTCAGAATTAATACCCCTCTCGGTCCGTCTCCGCCTGTCTCCTCTCAGCCTCCATCTTTAATGCGTCACTGTCATTTAATAAACAGTCTGTAGCGCCTGCGCTCCTTCTCCCGTCATTTCGCCGCACGTGTATTTGTATTTCGCAGGCGTTCCACCTTCGTCGCCGCCCTCTTATCTCTGCTCTTTTCACGACACGTCAATGATACCTGACATTCAAACGCGTTTCCACGTCTTCACCTCCACGTGCGAATCGACACCTGTTTCCAAGGTAGTTTTCTCTGTCAACTGGACTGGGTTTCTTCTCTTGAAACCTGTTTGTTTAATTCTTTAATATAACAGTCAGTTCGGGTATGTTCATCGAAAATGGAAAGGCATGGGAGGCATACAGGGTGGGAGGCATGTCGAATACAGACAGAACAAAAGAGAAATAACACATCCGTCACCTCGTATGAACACACAAGAGAGTCAAACCAATGTGGATTCAGTTGTTTTATAGGTTTTTTTGCTTTAATCACCACACTTTACATCCTCTCTCTGTTTTCTACCTTGTTTTTTTAAAATATCTGTTTGTCTTAAAAGCCACAAATGTTGGTATGTTGTGGTAAATAACGTTGGACAGTTCCTCCAAACACGGAATGAGTGTTAACCTGCGTGAAGAAGGTGGAGAGAATCTGAATTTGCCGAATTTGTTTGCTTATTTAGTGACACCTCGTGATGTGATGGGGTCAGACATGAAAATGGAGGCATTTACAGCTTTTGACTGCATTAGCAGCAGCTCATTCACTCCTTCGTGGGGCCATTTTCATGGAGTTTGCCAGATGACAGAACATTATATTACTGTTTCCTGGTGTGTTGAATATGAGCCTCGACAGAAACATGGACAGAATTATTAATTGAGTCTAACATCTAATTTATCAAAGGCTGTTACTCAAATTGGAATTTGAGGCAAAGTTGTTTCTGCAAGAACACGATAAAAAAAGGACCAAATATGAGACAAAAGCCGGAGCTCACGGATAACTGTAATGGTAATTTCCGTGTGATAAACTGAATCAGCGTGACAGCATATTTAATTCTGACTTTGACAACTTGAGGCTGCTGCATGCTAATGTCCGGAGTTTGTTGGCACTATAGCAGAACATCTGGTTTTGTATTTTAAATTTAAAGTGTTTATGATGAGACGAGGCAGAGGAGGGTGGAAAGGTGAAGAAGGAGGGCTAAATAAGGAAAAAACCTTCACATTTCTTAAAGAAAAAGGGATTTAGAGCTTTAAAGCCTTTGGCTGTATCTTTAGCTCTGCGATATCCTCCTTCCCTTCCTCTCTTTCACTCCTGTTCTCCTATCCCTTCATCCTCACTGTAATTCTTCACATTGCCAGGCTTTCACTGTGTTCTCTGCAGCGGAGGAGACCAGAAATGAAGCCATTACGTTGGATAATGTACCCGCAAAGCAAACGTCTTAAAAGTGGCCTGAGCCATTGTGTGCGTGTCTGAAAAGAGAGGAAGCACTTTTATGCTAACGTCACGCTACCACACTGGGGGCTTTTGAGATCTGACCACCGGCACCCTGGACTCAAAAATGGTCTGCAAACAGCAACCAGCTGATAAAATGTATAATATAATTATATTATATAATTATAATATAATAAAATATATAATAATATATAAATAATTAGGTGGGTAATTTAGGCGGGTGAAGGTAGCTTGCTACATGTAGCCAAAAACAAGTGGCTGTCGCAGTCGACACGCTTGAAAATGGTTTTCTTCAGGAATATTCAGAAAATACTGATCACAGAATTATGAATTATCAGTCAGAATAAGCAAAAAATTCCATAATACAAAATGTATTAAATATGGAATGCTCATTCTAACCTAGCACCCTAACAATGTCATGGAATGGCTAAACATGGTTCTAGAAATCAAATCACAGCAAGACAAAAGAGAAACATACAAAAGATAAAGGATGCAGAGTCCATTAAACCAAGGTTTTAGACCATATAACAACACAACGTAGAATTCAGCTCACAACGATGATGTCGTTTTAAACAGTTCCCAAAGCCCACATTTATACATTAGGAGATGAGAAACCCTTAAATGCTTCCACTCAAATAAAAAATAGGGTGACATTAAATATTATGAGTTTGCGCTGCCTTGAGTAAACGTACCGCATGAATGATATCTGCAGACTGTGGAGGCCCGGCCTTCATCACATATGGTAATCCATTCCAAGCAGGTTCTCCAGTGATAAATTTGGCTGCCGGCTAAAATGGGAATTTGTTGGGTTTTTTTTTGATAACTTGGCGATTTGGCAGTCGCGCTGCATAAAAATCATCATAGTGTGAAAGTGACAGGCGGAGCCTCATGCAGCATCAGCAGAGCAGGACCTCGCACTTTAAAAGAAAGGTCACATAATGCAGCAGCGGGAACCTCTTCCCTTTTATTCCAGCTCGCATATCCACATGGAGATCCAGACATGTTTTGACTTTAAAACACAACATAGGTGCTGGCATGAAGCCCAGAGCTGGGGGGGGGGGGGGGGCTGCAGGGCTCTGGTAGGTGCTCCAGTCAAAACACACAGGTCCAGTTTGTTTTGCTGTAAACTGACGCGTCTGAAGGTATCAGAACTGCCACTGCTACATATGCAGCAGAACTCCCCAGTGCCTGGAAACAATGTGGCAATGGACGCATCCCATTAAGCCATGTAGAAAACACACACACGCACACACACACACACGGACACGCAGGGTGCTAAAGATGAACCAGCCCTGCTCCCAAATCTCGGAGGCCTGACGTGTGAAGTCGTCGGCTCTGTGATGGATTTTCACGTCGGCGGAATTGATCTGTTTATGGAGCACTTGAGGCTATTTTTCAGAAAAGTTGGGGGAAATAACGAGGGAGGGAGAGACACCGAGGTTCATTAGACGAAACTGTAAACAAGTCTGTGATTGGGGTCGCGCCGCGCTGCCAACGGTTTGCTGAAATCGAGCAGACGGATTCGGGAATGGACAAACCAACATCGCTCTTCCTCACAGGAAGGTTTCAAGCTCTCACTCATCACATTTTACGCCCACAATAACGGGCGGTTCCTCGTCGAGCGGCGGACTTATTCGCCGGCTGTGTTTTATTATGGAGGCCATTATGGTGTGTGCTTTAAGACACACATTAGGAAGCCTTCATCTTCACTCCTCCGCTGCGTCGCTCTTTGTGTTTCCCTCTTTTCAGGCGAACACATTATGCCCCAGCATCTTCAACGAGAGCGCAATTTGGCAGATGTGGAGGCATAATGACAAACTAGTA
Organism: Takifugu rubripes; assembly: GCF_901000725.2. NCBI lineage: Eukaryota > Metazoa > Chordata > Actinopteri > Tetraodontiformes > Tetraodontidae > Takifugu > Takifugu rubripes. The sequence continues at coordinate 14,049,686 of NC_042299.1, read as the reverse complement.
ATGGCAAACCACCGCTGCTCTGAATCTTTCAGTTTGGTTTTGCGGCGTCTCCATCGGTGTCATTCTCCATTAGTCACAGTTCAGAATACCCAGAATGCCCCCCCCCACCCCCCCCACCCACCATCACAGGTTACCAGCACGGATTGGTGCTTCAAGGTGGTTCAAGCAAAGAAGAAGAGGACAGGGAGAATTCTGATGGAGGGAGGGAGCTGCAGGTGGGTGTTCGTCTTTAGGTTCGCTGATTATGATGCTCCCAGTGATGTTAGACAGAAGCTAATTGGACCTCCAGAGTCAGATGTCACTATTATTGCCTTCTCACTAAATCTAAATCAGTTTTCTCAGCAAGGGGGCCTGAATAAGTTCAGACTGCCGTGATTTAATATTCAGATTTGTGGCTGTGGGGTTTTGATCCAGCTAAATAGACGGAGAAGTGCACAAAGGCAGAATGAAAGTGGCAGCCCTAGAAGCGAGGACAGTTTCATCAGGATGCTGATGTAAGTGAGAGGATATGACCGCAGAGAGCGCTGGGATGTGATGGGATGCTGCGGACCAGGTGAAAGAGCCACAGGGAGAAAAGTGGCTAGAATGGGAAAACAAAACCAGAGCTGAATTTTGCCTCACAGGTCCACAATCCACCAAAATCTGGTGGATAAAGAGCTAAACTTTCCTGTAGGAGACATTCAGAACATCCTGTTTTCTTTGCTAGAAGATTCTGCTTATTACAGCCAACTTCCTGTTGCCCAGTATGGCCAGTATAGATTTAGCGGCGAGCGACGCTAGCTAGAGCTTTTGGAGTTGGTTAACTCAGACTGGCGTGAAGCTTAATGCATTTCTGAGACCAATGGATGGCAGGGAACACGATGCACACATTTATATCTACAGAACCGGATCTACATTTCAGAGTTCTCAGAATATCTCATTTCACCCACGGCGCCGGCTTAAGCAGCTTTGTGTGTCAGCCTGGAAGGCTTTGCAGCCCAGACTTGAATTGTCATATTGGGTGGTGAGTTGATGCAGACGCTACGGAGAGAGGTGCAGCCTTCCACATGGGAGGGATTCTCCCACCCTCACTTGTGTAATGATTAAGGCCAGCGGGAGGCTGTGGTGCATTTAATGAGCCCTCGTGGTTGTGGGTCTGCTCATGTTGGTGTGTGAGACACCGACTCCATTTTATCGATGTTAATTTGGAGAGATGATGTTAAATAAGGATCAGCGTGAGGCGGTTCTAGAATCAGCTCCCAAACTTTTAATGACAGAGCATTAAACATGTGAAGAAAATGTGTGACAGCCCAATTTATAGAGACAAAAGCGAGTTATAGCATATGTGCATATTAAATCTTTTATTCCACTGGCTGAGACAGCACAGAGCCCTCCCTTTATGGTGTAATGTTATTTATAATCACCCTTCAGGCTCACAGGAAATGGGCGTATGTGTATGAAAGCTTTATGTATTAAACTATATTTTATATTTATTCATCTATAGGATGAGGTCCTATAACATTCATGCTGCAGAGCAGAAGAAAGTCCTGCTGGATGCTAAAATATATATACACACACTTTGCATTATGAGTGTGAGCATTTGGATCGGTCCTTTATCAGAAATGCCGACTGTGTCAGCGCCAAACAACAACAACCATGAAAAAAAGAAAGACCGGAAAAGCACCAGGAGCTTCGGATTCAGGATGTGGACGTTACACCGCTGCCTTAAAATCCCCGTTCCAGCGCTGTGATGGAGGCTCCCTTTGCTGTTTTAATAAGATAAAGTGTTCTGTAACAGCTCGGCCATTCAGGCGGGAGCCGCGTGGATAATGAAGAGACAGAATGAGTTGGCTTTAGTTGGCTCAGATGAGGACAGTTTAATGGAAAATACACATTTGGAGATGAAATACTGCTGTGATGACAAATACCACAACTGTGTGATGATGGAATCTTTAGCAAGCAACAACAAACACTCCAGCAAGGTCTGTTTTTCCCCAATTCTGTGCAATTAGGAATTAAACCGCAGCAAAATGTATGAGTTTTTTTTTTTAAGGCTCTTTTCAAACCTAATGAGACCAAAGAAACATGAGAAACGAGTGCACAACTGATAGAAGTTATTAAACAGACATTAAATACGTTGTTGCTTCTCATCTTTCCAGCTACAAGTTCACGCCATGAACCCAAAGCGGGCTTATTTTTTCTAATTGTAAAATGTCAGGCCGCATTATATTCAGACTCTCCCACACATAATAATTGCATCCCATCATCACATTTGCCAGCGTGATTGTGTAGGTGGGGTGTGTTTGTTTCTGAATCCATCGCTGCTTCTTGCTCGGCCTGTTTTCCATCTACGGATGTCAGCGTGACTCCAACACGATCCGCGGACCTCGGGACAGAGGGTCGTCCACATCTATTGTCACAAGCTCGTCGCCGTAGCAACATAAAGAAGCCAAAAGCTGCTTTTCACCTGTGTGTTTCGTGGGGAAAGGACCATTTAGACAAACACGGGAACAGAATATCAGGAGCTGAATGGGAGATCTGATCAGACTGTGGAGAATCGTGCTGCACAAATTATCATATTAATAAGAAAACCTAATTTTCCTTATGATTATTAACACATTGTATACAACTGGTGGCAAACGTAACACGCTGGCGTCGGATTATCTGCAAATGAGTCACTGAATTATTAATTAATAGCCTCATTTGCATAAGTGTGTGTCCTTTATATACATTAAGTGGGCAGTGTTGGAATATTAGGCTGCAATATTAGGAATATTAGGAGCATTTCTGGTTTTTACTTGCACCTCAGAGAAATAATGTTAACCCCACTGCAGCGTGTGTGTGCGTGTGTGTGTGTGCGTGTGTGTGTGTGTGTGCAGCTGTTTTCTCCTGTGATTGCTCCAGTTTCCCCAAACCGACACGTTGAAAACGTTCGGCCGGTCAGTAGTTGCATTAATTTAAAAGACATGTCGTGTGTCACGTGCATTTTTCTTCCCCCAGATCGCAGAAATGTTTCATTATCTTCGGCAGAACTTAACATTCAGCTGACGCGCTTCATTTAACTCCATTTGTTTCCTCATTAGGATGTGGGGAAAGATGTAATAATTACTGATGGAAATGTCTCCTATCTGCAGCAGAGTCGACGCTTCCCAGTGGTGCATTCAAAAGTTCAAATGTATCAGCGAAAACTTTTAAACATTCATGAAATATTTATTCATGCTTGGGTTTTGAATACCGTCACCAAATGTCAAAGATTGGTCCAACAGAAGTCAAAAACCACATTATTAAAGAAATACTGTGAGCTGAAGCTGCTGAAGTGGCTGATTTTTGTGAACGCCTCTTCTTCCTGCTCAGGACGGCTCCATAATTAGTGGTAAAAAGTAAACATAACATTATTAGAGTGGTGTGGAATCTCCTTCACCTTCTCCTCGGGGGGTTTATTAGAGGTTTTGTAGACATAAAGCACCTGACAGGTTTGTTTTTATGTTGTTCTCAGCCCCCCCGCCCCAGCTTCAGCATCCACGGGGCCTGTTTCTCCTCACGCATCACACTCCAGAGTATTGAGTTCGATTTAGCTGTCTCGTCTCCGTGGTCCTCGCAGATGTTGCCTCTCCTCTCTTTAATGGAAAAGAGCCGCCATTGTTAGTAATTTCCCCTGTTTTTTCCTGTGAGGAGGCCAAACGGCTGCTCTGGACAGAGGTCTCCACCAAATTAGACTGGAGACCGAAAACCCGATTTTAACCTGTGTCCTGATTCGATTTTCTCTGAAAGTCTCAAGCATACCATGATTCAGCAATAAAGACCTCTCCCATGACACCAGGACTTTATTTGTATTCATTTAGGGCAGATTTGTGGGAGTTTTTCCAGGAGAAACCAGCTGACAAGAGGAACCAGGTCTGAGAAGATCATTTCTCCTGGAGGGATTTTAACTTCATGCTGTACATTTCCTAATTAAAAACAGCCCTAAACCCCCCCAGTGCAGCTTGTTCTTGTTCCGCTCTGTCTCGGTTCTGTACTCGGTATCATTTAGTCCTTCTGGAGATTCAAAATCACTCTCACTCTGATCCACGTCGGACTTTTTATTCATGTCTTTTATTCTTGTTTTGAACAATCGTCTCCTATGTCACAAAATCACAGTGGTTACACATGACAGTCAGAAATAATCGGCCACTATACAGTTTACATCATCTTCATCGGGTCTGAGGGGAATGATTTAAGAATGAAAATGAGTTTATCACACAGATTATTGAAGGATTCGTCCCTGTTTTAACAAGCGATGTCTTTACATAGTTTACAAACACGAACAAAACTCTTAGAATGTAAAACGCACGTCAACTCCCACCGGACGTCCTTCACCTGACGCGTCGAAAATCCAATAAAAAACCAAACAGTTCTGAGGTCTCTCTGCAAAAAGGCGAGTTTACCTTTTTTTCCTCTCCTTCGGCTCCTTCTGCCGCATGAATTTACGGGAAAATGAGACATGAGACGAAAACACTTGTGCGGTTTCAGGCAGAACGAATGAGCCAATGTGCTGCTCAACCATCAGATCCAGTGTTTCTCCTCAGCATCTCATTCTGCGGTGCCTAAAAGCGCGTGACAGAGGCGGCCAGAGACCAGCCCTCCTGCGAGGGGCCCAGACAGCAAAGAGGCCGGGGTGGCACTATTTCCTCCCCTGAGCCTCGCAGCACGGCCACATATTGAAACTCTGCTGTCGTTTCCTCTGATCCTCTGATGCAGGAAAATTCACTCAAGGAGAAACGGAGCGGGATGACTTCATCCCTTTATGGCGGTGAGCTGACGGTGTTAAAAGCCATCAGGGCCAAACGTGACAACACAACATCAACCGGGTCGTAAATCGTCACTGCGGATAGTTTAAAGTGGACTTTTGTACCGTACACGAGAAAAGAAACACGAGTCCTGTGACCTGAACCGAACGGCGTACTCTGGCCAGACCGGTGGTCACCGGTTTGGCCTTGAGTCATGTGCTTCTTGTGACACGAGCGCACGAAACAGGCTGTAGCTTGAGCATTCGCCCAGACAGCGTTTCTAAATTCACTCATATATCTGCTCGACATTATTCGCTCCATTTCTCCTGGAGTGGACTCGGCCAAACAGACACCACAGGACTGGTGGTATTACTCGGCGGAAGTTATGGTATTTTATAAGCATGTGTAGAAAAAAAAATAATCATAAAAAAGTAAATGTAGCATTTAATCTTCTCAGAAGTCCTCATATAAGTGCTGCAATGGCGTTCAACAGTGCTAGCAGGAGTAAGTTATGGACACAGAGCACGATGAAGGCTTAGTAGCTCCAAATCTCCCAGAACAGGAAGGGCAGCAGGAGCACCAGTGACGCGGGGGCCGCTCGGCCCGCCGCTCCACGCTTGCTTCCCCTGGCCTCCGTTTCTATTTTGGAGTCCTTGGCCAAATACGGCGGGATGACATTGAACTCCTCACTTTCCTGCTCCTCCTGCTCCTCTTCCTCGCTGTCCTCCATCTGTGAAAACAGAGAGCGAGCGCTTTTGTCAATTAACGGACGTGGCAGAGCGTGGAGGAGAGTTCAGGGTGTATCCGCATTAAATACGGGAATCAAACATGCAGAAACAAATGAAAAAATCACCTCGACCGCTATGCTAACCGCTAAATGCTGCTCCTCGCAGAAACTTATGGAAGGTTTAGCTCAAGCGTTGCTTTAAATCGGCCTGAAGTTGTTGTTGAAAATGAGTTGTCACCACAGTCCAATTTGTCCACGCTCGGTTCCCCCCAAACACCTGCATCTACAGCACTTCTCTGCATCAATGTGACACGAGATGCTAATAACCGCCAGTCGCGCAAGCCGACGCCTTCCTTCCATTCAGCAAGTCTAATTTGGATGGATCTCTGCTCTGTTTCTGAGCTCGGCTGCTGGCAGGAAAACAAACACCCCAGAAGGCATCGCCAGTATCAAGAAGAGGAAGAAGAAGAAGAAGCTTTTTTTTTTAAACTTATTTCCCTCTCAACGGGTTCTTTAAATAAGCGAGCCACTCTGTTAGCATTGTGGTGTGGGGGAGTTTGTTTGTGCAGGCTGCTCTTCACTCTGCTGTCAACAGTTGTTTCACCTCTTCAAAAACGCCGCGGCGGCGCACCTCCTTCTAGCGGGTTCCATCCATATTTATCATTAAATATTTGGTGTTTGTCCCTTTGAGTTTGACCTATGGACCCTTCACCTGAAATAAAAAACTCTCTGAATGAGAGACAGATCAACGGACAGACCACAAGGATGAGAAACCGCAGCAAAAATACGAAACCAACGTTAGCACTGGCACAGACTGGAACATTTCGGCGTGTCGTTTCAGAGCAGCACTCACGCTGTCAAACTCATGGAGAGTGTTGCTTCCGGCGGGGAGCCTGGCCGGGTAGACGGGCGGGGAGGGAGGCGGAACTGGCACGGCGGTGCTTTCCATAGGGGGGGGTGCAGCCATGGAACTGATGGCAGTGCCTGAAAGACAAGCAGCAGGGAGCACCGTCACCGCTTCAGGTTGTTCATCATCCCTGAAGAAGAGCCAAAAGCGTGACTTTTGTATTTATCTGATTCATCATTTATGCTCTAGAGGTGCCAGCTCTATAAACACCGCTCAATTAAGCAAAATGCATTTTTACTAATGTAATGTTCACATCAGCGGCTGTCTGTTGGCCCACTGTTGTACAGGCTTGGCATGAAATTTGATCAACATTGATGCTTCATTCCAGGGATGGGGTGAGGTCAGGTTTGTTGGCTATGCTAGCTGGCTGAGAACAAGAAAAAACAACGTAAGTGTTGAGCTAAATATACAAATTACGGCACTTTTCGGAAATTACAGCACGTATTTTTAGGACGTTCAGCTGAGTTTGTCTATTTTACACAACAGGAAATTCAACAAGCAGCTATCTGACCTTTTATACATGCGAAAGGTAGAATAACATCATCAGCTGCCCAACTGGGAGCGCCCCTGTGGATGGCCCACTGAACTCTGTCTGGCCTTGCAGATTTCACTTTTATCACCACAGAAGACATTTTTATGTTCTTTCTTGCCAAGCTGGTGTGGCAGCGTCCCAACCAGAAGCCACTTTGTGTTTATCAGATTTGCAGAAAAGCCTCAGTGACTGTGCAGAACTTGGAAATCACATCCACATTTGGCAGCGAACCAGCCACCGGGGAGAATGTCTGCCTCTCCTTTAATATTTATTTATAAGGAAACCTCGGGGCTTAATGGTCTGCCCTCTCCCTCCTCGGTAATGCCCCACCTCCTCTGAACCTTTCATTAATGCACATTATAAAAAGCTCAGCGGGAGGATCGCTTTAGCTCATTTGACAGTTTAAAGTGTGACATTTCCGCCGCCATCACGTTAACACAGATGAATGGACACACGACTTCTACTTAACGTCGGTACGAACCGCCTCCGAGGTTTCCGCGCATCTATCACCCGGCATCTCGGGAGCGTTCAGCCGCTCCGGATTCAAATCGATCTCAAATAATGCGTAATCACAATAGCTCCGGGTACGAGCACCAACATTCCACGTTAAACATGCAAATGCTGCCGCGATGTCGGCGCGCCCGTGCCGACTTACGCAGACACGTGTTGCTGCTGAACATGTGCAGGACGCGCTGACAGGCCTGCCACTCGTTCCCGCTGCCGTCGCACGTGCACCACAGGGACACTTCGGTGCTGCTGTTCCTCACGTAGTTGGGGGTCATTATCGTGCCTGGCGATTGAAAGAGGAACAGAAACACAAATGACTAATTGGAGGTGCTTGGTTAGCCCAGCTGGAGAAAGCAAGGGGCCATCAAAGGCAGATATGCCAGTTTAGCAGCAGCCAATGCTTTGGTCTCACCTATGAGTCCAGAGTAGGCCTTCAGGCACATGGCTCTGCTCTCACGTACACACCCGGAGGCAGACTTGGGCGAGGGCTGGCAGTTCTGGTGGAAATCGGCGAGCCTGGATCTGAACAGCAAACACAGACATACACACGATGCATTCAGGGAAATATAAGAAAAACCCTCCCTCCCCTTGTGGGTGGTGTCATCCTAAAAAATATTTGCAAGACAACTCCAGATATATTCAGAAACCTGCCAGCAGCTGCTACTTCTCAGCGGCATGAAGCTAACAACGCTAAAATCCCCCCCCCCCCCACAGCACTTCTATTTCACACACGTGAAATAGCTGCATCTCCATTGTACCAATCAGAAGAAGCCTCCCTCCACCCTTAGCTCTCGTTTAAAATCTCTTATAATTTCTGCAGAGGATGGATTTTTCACGACCGTCTCACATTTCGTCTTTAAAGTATTCTTCCTCTAATCTTTAATAACCTCTGTGATACCGACACGCTGACTGGGCTCTAATTAATGGAAGCAAGTCCTCTCATTCATGAACAATACGCAAGCTAAAATTAGTCGCACATATGTCATAATAATCACTCCGACCAGCAGGAGTGAGACTGAAACCGTATGAAACTCACAGCCATTATTAAAAAAAAAAACCCCGAATAGAAACATACTTTTGCTCATTTGTGCACCTCCTCACCACCAAATGACCAAATCTTTATGGATTCATAGAGATTCATGAACAGGGCCCCATCCGGGCCGTTACCGTACCGACACAGCTCGTCTCTGGAGCAGTAGCTCTGCAGGCTGAGGCAGTTGGGCTTCCCCACCCTCTCCTCCCCTCTCCCGTTCTCCTCGTAGGAGCACGATGGGACGATGGTTTTCCTCCGCCGCTCCCCGCACAGAGGGTCGGAGCAAGGACAGAAGAGCAGGGCGAAGCTGTACTCCTCCGGCACGCGTTCCAGGAAGCGGCGCAAGGCTCGGTGGCATTTCTGCCGGTTGCAGCTGCTGTCAGAGGCCGCCGGCCGCTTGGTGCAGGCCACCACGTAATCGGACCGCAGGGAGCCGCACTTCTCGTACAGGCCACAGTCCTGAGCTGCCTTCAGACACTGGTTTTGGCCGTCCAAAGAAAGAGAGGAAGCTGGAGGTCATCCAGAGGAAAGGCCATGTGATACAGCACAGGACAGGGGTTCAAGTGTCACGCTTGTAACCATTTCTATAAATGAATGTTTCAGCTGGCTAAAATCCGTCCGTACCTGCCATGATAGAGGCCATACGAGACATCTCGATGTTTCGCACCAAGTTCAGCTTCAGTTCTTCGTAGGGAGACACTTCGTATTCGTCATATGCTGAAGGTAAAGGTGTTTGTGTCACCACGGGGGCGCCGGATGCTGCACTTTACACACAAACCTACCTGCGAACCTCACGGTCCAGTAGACGCGGAGGCAGTGCTCCTCCCTGCGAGAGCCGCGCTGACACTTGCAGACTTGCAGTGGCCGGTAGTTCTGCAGGGCGTTCTGGGCCTCGAGGCACTCGGTCCGGGCGTCTGAGCCGAGGGGCGACACGGCCTCCTCGGCGGCGCAGTACTCCAGGACTCTGTAGAGCCCCATGCAGGAATGCTCCTGGACGCAGCCCTGCTCTGCCACCAGACAGTCTAAGGATGCCAAGACCGGGACACTACCTGGAGGGGAAGACGATACTCTTAGAAGCACCACCAACGTGTGCAGGAAGATGCTTCTGGGTTTATGGTCCCACCATAGTCCTTAAGCTAAATATGCTTTAATTAAGACAACAGCGGAAGGTGAGCGTTGCCGTGGAAGCTCCGCTGCACTCCTGTGATACCCAACTGAGCAGATTTAATTAAAAGCACACAAGTGTAAAGAAGAGGCAACGTGGGTGAAAGCTCAATGTTCCACCTGGTAAATGGAGAGGATCATTGAACAGCTCTATAGGGCTGTGTACGGTTTTAATCATTTCTTAATTATATCTTCATCTTCTCTCTGTGTCTTTCCCCCTTTTTTAATTGTATCTTTCCCATCTGCATTTTCGCCAGCGCGTTCACATTTTTCAGCAGTGTCTCCATATTTCAGAGGAATGGCAAACTCTGTCAAATATCTGTCAATTACAATAAAATGTGGGGCTGTACATATATTCTGTTAGTTTTTCCTTCTCCAAGCCTCAAGGATCATGCGCTCATCCATTTGGAGCAATTTCATTAATCCGGAATGACTTCCTGTGAAGTTTCAAGGGTACTGGGCTGTGCCTTCTCCACCTCCCTGCACCTTTATTTTAATTGCTTTCTATCGTACAAGATGAGGAATTTGGCAGTGTTTTGTATTGTCTGTTCATGCGCTTTTAGGAGCACGAGGACTCAAGGTGCAAACCCTGGCTGCCAAAAGACGTCTGATTTCCCTCGGCCTGTAAATAAAGCTCCAAAGGCAACTGTGCGGAGATGTTGTGCACGGAGAGTTAATTAGACACGGTGCTCGGCAGCCAACTCCTGGATGGATCCTGGATCTTCCTGCTTGAAGCAGCAGAAAGTGGGCAGCGAAATAGGCCCTTCCCATGTGAAAATAATAACACTTTGGCTGGGAAAAGCAAAGGCTGCTGCTGCTCACTGTGAGGGATTTCTTTCCTCCTCCAAGTGTGGACTGATCTTACTCTTGCCATACATAAATAAAGACCAACCGCTGTAAACATTCCAGCACCTAACAGCCTCACACGCTGTTGAAAGACATTCGGTGGAGAATGGAGAATAAAATTGGTTCCAAGATGGACAAATATTTCATATACATATACTGTCTACATGTACTCACTGGCACTTATTTCCAAAGCTGGTGATTCTTATTCTAAGCTTTTTTGCCGCAGGATCCCCTCCACTCAGACACCCCCCCAGACACAGCCTGGAGTCCAAGGCTCCCAACTAAATCCCTCCACACCCAACAAATAATACTTTCGCCTGCAATTTTGCCATCAGAGAGAGACTCAACCCGAGCTTCACGCTGAGCCATGGACTTGATTGTCCACCACGGAGATGTTTTTCCCCGGCTTCTCCGCGCCGCTCCTGCGGCTTGCAGATAGCGCGGGATTCCTTCCGCCACAAGATGAGGCGCATATCGACGACTACGTGAGCCACAGATTACTCCATTATTGAGAAAAGATGTGCGCACATGAGATAGGGCCCCTGTGACAATGTGGAGATCCACATAATCGGATGACATGTGTCTGCGAAATTGTTGCCGGGGCTTAAATTCAGCATTCATTTCATTGTGAGCCTGTGAGAAGGGTTTGATTGCAGTTTTCATCATCCTATAATTATTACTGCTTGACCAGGAGAAACACAATGAAGGCACGCCGCGAGCAGCTTGATGGATACATTTAATAAGGGAAGAGCCTCTTAATAAAGCCCCATTCTGATGAAGCGATTATGGAAATGCATTGTTCGAAATAACTGCTCCAAAAGCGAACTTTTTACAAGCGAAATGGCCGCCGCGCGCGACGCAGCTGCGCATTCATTTCCAACAGAGACGAGAGAGAAGCGGAGTCAAGGTTCGTGACTTTGCTCCCACCTGCACCGACGTCACGTGCAAATCCTCACTTGATCCTGACAAGCCTGTATATTTCAGTCAGGCTCCAGCTCACACACACACGCAGAAAGACGAGCGCGTCGGTGCGTTGTGTCGCGTCGGTCACACACTTCGATTAAGCTCCTGCCGACTGGCGGGCGCGAAGCAATCCGACCCAATTCCGCCGCTGCATGTTTTGCAATCTCGGGCGCCGCATGAGGTCCGTGTCTGACGGGAGGCAGATCATAAACAGAGGCCTCGCCTGACGGGTCGGAGGATAAAGGTGTGACAACCGGACTGGCGACACGAGTAAAGCAGTGATATTGCTCACAGTGGGAACACACCGGGGTCGTGAGACGGTTCCAGGAAGCCGGGTGTGAAGGTTTGTAAATGTGTAAAAGTGCACCCAGTTTAGCTGCGGTTTATAAGGGCCTCCTCTCACATATAGGAAGGCTCCTCATTATTCTGTCCTGGTTTGCTCCCTCAGGCTGATAGATGATAAAGAGTATCAGCAAAATGCAGCTTTTTATGCAGAGAGAGGGGACCTATATAAAGCTGTATAAAATACTGAAAACCTTTTCGCCACCGTTTCTTGAGGGTTTATTAATTTAATCTAAGATTGCACTCACAGTCCACTGTGACAGGAGCAGGTTTAACATCAGAGCTGCTCATATGGGGACGTGGGGTTAAAGAAAAATGAACAATGCTTTTAAATTTGACAGATATTTCCTTTTTTTAACCAGACGTACGTGATATACTTGTAATACTTGTTTCTCGTTAGAAAAACAAATGTTTTTGGACTGTCAAAATTCCATTGTGATGTTCTTTTAATCATTTTATCCACCTGAATTTTTGCTTTTTGGCTCTTTTTTTTTAAAATCTTTTAAGCAGCCAGCCAGACATGCAGGCAGGCAGATGGACAGACAGCAAAGCCTGGTAAAAGCTGCCTGTTCTGAGCACCAGGAGCAGCCGTGTGTTCGCAGCTCGGTGCCAGAGACGAAGACGGAAGATGGACGATCCCTTGCTTTGGGAGATCAATGAAAGGTTCTGTGCTCAACAGCCTCAGTCAGGCATTTCTTTTCCATCAAACACGATAAGTTGTGTTTGATTTAGAGGGAGTTTTCGCCTCTCACGCGATCCAGGCAGGACGTTCTGGTTGAGTTCCAGTGGACCAGAGTCCTGTTACCCATGGACGGAAACACTAAGCTCCCAAATGCCTCGACTCTCAAACAATACTTTCTTTCCACTAACAGTTTTGTGCCACGCCGCCGCCGCTCCTTCCTCTCTGATCCCTCCTGGATGCTGCTGTCTTTCATTATTCCCGACAAAGGCTCGACCTACGCCTTTGGCCGGATCAGCCGTTTGGTCACTCTGGTGGATTTCCCCTCCTGGACGTGTTGATTTCTTCTTTTCACCATAAAAACAACCTGGACTCCAGGACAAGCTCAGTATCATTTGGCTGCAGCTGAGGCACTTTCATAAGTTCCAGTGGAATTTTTTTTATGTTTTTTTTGCTCCAGCATAAAAACCAGGCTGTTGTTAGGAAAAGTGAAATGATTCTTCCTTCACGTCTGACCCCCTTCAGAGCAGCTTGATGGTGCCGTTTCTCAATATAAACAGAAACCTTTTCAGAACTTTCAGTCTCTTAAACACACCACCCAGGAACAAGGAGACTAATATTCACTGCAGGACACTTAAAACAGGACTTCACCCTGATTCTTTTGCTGCTTGTTACTTCATTTTTATTCATACTTAATTTTTTTATGTCATACAGTTAGAGTTAGTTAAGAGTCATGTTATTTAAGTTACTTCAAGGAGTTTTTTTCTTATTAAAATCACTTCTTTTTCCTCAAGTGCACAAAGAGATGTGTGATATCTTATCTTACCAAACGCAATGATCCGACAGTGTGACAACAAATACCGACAACAATATAATTGAAACTCCGACTTAAATCGGGGTTTTTGCATGACTCTAACACCTCCGTTGCGGCTGCGCAGCAGCATCTCTCCCACAGACAGATGTGCATCAGGGCTTTTCTCAGCTCCTCCAGATCTGTGGGGACATTTCTGACCAGTTGTCCTGTGAGCTCGACAATAATGAAGCTCCAGAGAAATTCTTGGCCTGCGGGTGACACGTGTCAACGGTTCCCATGGGGCACGTCTGCTTTCATTAACGGTCTGGGTGTCATCCAATGACGATCAACACACAGGACACGCACACGTATGGGAAAGAAACCCACAGTTTTGAAGATTGAACTCGTAGGAGATTAAAGTTGGGCAGGAAGCATTAAGAATGAATAAACCCACCACAGGAGCTAAGGTTACTTTCTGCAGCTTATCAAATAGTCACTGGAAAAAAGAAAAATGATGGTGAACGCTGAAATGAGTACACTTAAAGCCCCGGTGACATGGAAATGGGCTCTAATAAACGTATGATGGCTGCGTAATGGTTCAATCACATGCTCTAAATGAAGGACAGGAATAGCTACACTCAATCACCAGTTGCTGCCTGTGGCAGGACCCGCAGCGAAGGGTCAAATGTGGGGTCCAAATGTCACCGAGCAGTGATTTATCTTGCAGATCAGCGGGATAAATCCACTCAAAGTGATGCAAACGCACCGTTTGAGACGCCGCTTTGCCGTGAAAACAACCCAGCCTGGAGACTGAAGAAGAGCTCAAATCTGCAGTGCATTAACATTTATATGGATTCTACAGAAACGGGAGCCTGGTGTGGCAATCTCGTTGCAGTCACATGTAGACATTAGTGGTGGGAGAGCTTAGCCCTGAGCTCTGTGGAGCTTCAGTGGCGACAGACGTCTCTGGGAGCCTGTTGGTGTTTACAGCCGTCACAAGGTCAGATGCATTCTGACGTTAAACCACACTACAGGAAACTGAGCAATGGTCAGAGCCGCTATTTATAAAGCACCTATAGGGAGCGTGTTTCATGCCGGGACTGCAATGTATATCTATCTATATATATATGACGAGACAAAGAAAACCGCAGCTGCAGGAGAAATTAAAGTCACACACAGACATCAGTTCGTTTTCACGACGCCATAAATGAATCCCAATAATTTATTTTGCAATTAGTGGTAATGGAAGGAACCGACGTCAGGAAAGTCTGTCTAATTTCCATCTGTAATGACTGCCAGGCCTATTAAATGGCACTTGAAAGTAACTGCTTTCCTTTGTGTGACTCCTGGCAGGTGGAGTTGACACGCTGGAAGATATACTGGGTGCCTGAAAGGTTTGACATTCACGAGAAGACATTCATCACATTAAGATACTAATCTCTAATGGCCGCCTGTACCTGACACCTGACTGTGTTTTCCTGGAGGCAGTGAAGGCTGCATAATTTACTGCTGAAATTATCCTTAATTTTCTTCTTTTTTTTAACACTGTGTGTTAAACGGTGGATGAGGCTATACTGTCTGGATGTATGGATTCATGCTGGAACACAGACAAAGAGCAGGAGCCCCCCCCGATCCATAGAGACAATATTCAACATCAATAACTCAGCAGTCTTTATGCCTCGGTGGAGAGTTCTTATCCGACCAGACTTGCCTTATTGACTTTAATGACAATAAGTTGTGTGTGTGTGTGTGTGTGTGTGTGTGTGTGTGTGTGTGTGTGTGTGTGTGTGTGTGTGTGTGTGTTGGGGGGGAATTCAATCTCCTGCACAGCCAAAGGACATTCATGACCCATTCATCAGTGGCGATGATGAATTCTGTCACTTCTATAAAGTTATGATTTTTCTGCTTTCCCATTAAATCTTTGCCCCCCGTGAGCGGAGCCCCGGAGACGACTCGGTTCAGCAATTCATGTGTGATATTCCCATGATCTGGGACATTCTAATCAATATTTGGGAGATGAACCGCTCTCTCTGGAAAAGCACCGCTGCAAAACAAACAGCAGAACCCATGATGTCATCCAGATGTGAAACCTAAGGCTGCAGCTGCTGTTGATCTGAAAAAGGAGACTTTTTTATTCCTTCTCTTTTCCCCCCTTTCTTTTATTTGAAGGTCATTTATAAAGTTCCAGTCAGACGTGGGATCCAATGATCTCATGTGCATCTGGGACGGGAGACGTTTGCATGTGGAGAAACTGGGATATTTGAGGGGATTGTTATGGAAGTTTTGGGTTCTAACAGACAAAACATCTTCAAAACGTCACACACAGCACGGATAAATACAGCAGCAGCGCTGAAAAGCGTCTGTTTAAAGATGAAAAAGCCCCCAATAAAACGCGTCCTACCTCCAGAGAGCACATGGAGCAGAAGTCCAATGATCACCATCCTGGCCGATGACATTGGAGAGTTGGGGACTGTGAAACTCGCACCCCGCGCGCTGCAGCTCAGTCTCCTGCCACATCCAGCCTCCTCCTCTTCCTCCTCAGCTGCTGCTGCTGCTGCTGCTGCTGCTGCGCCCGCACGGACTGACAAAGTTGGAAAAACTGATCCGCGCACGCAATTCAAGTTCTCGCGATCTTTTGCCGTCCCATCCACTCGTCGGTTCCTGCGACCTCAGGTCGACGCGTTCGACAGCTCGCCAAAAAGTTCATCCGAATGAATCATTTGAGCGGGACACTGAGATCCGAGGTGCGCGCCGTGCCACATTCGGGGCTGTGCGCGTCCCTGCCTCTGCGCTCCACAGATGTCCGCTCCGAGGTCAGATCGGAGTGCTCAGACTGCAGGGCGCGTTTCCATGAAAGGCGCAGCGTGATTGGCCCCCGGGTGGACTGAACGTGCCCGGGGGATGTTAAAATATGCCCAGTGGGGGAACAGCTGCGCGGGAGTGCGCCTGACGGACAGCACAAGGTGTATTCCATACGTTGCGATGGGAAGTCTTTTATAGCTGGCAACAATGTTCTAATCCTCTCAAGGGTTTTTGGTGAAAAGACCAAATGGTTTTAGAGATGTTTCCATTTTGCATAGTCCGATTGCCCCATGGGCGTGGGCCTGATCACATATATGTTTGTTTGTTGTCTCGTCCTGGGAAGATAAGAAATCTATACTTGTTCTTCTGACACTCTCCTGAGTTTAGAACCTAGAGTTAAATTACTAAAAGACTCACCTACGTATTTATATCTTTAAAAGATCAGGATACTGCACCAGATGTTTGCTCTATAATGGGGGGGAGGATATTGACCAAATGCCTCGTTGTAGGGAGCTACTTTAAAACTGATGGAGTACGTGAATCTGACCTGT
Source organism: Takifugu rubripes (assembly GCF_901000725.2). Taxonomy (NCBI): domain Eukaryota; kingdom Metazoa; phylum Chordata; class Actinopteri; order Tetraodontiformes; family Tetraodontidae; genus Takifugu; species Takifugu rubripes. The sequence continues at coordinate 14,033,095 of NC_042299.1, read as the reverse complement.
TTTCCCTCTATGTAATTAAAAGAAAGCCGGGGGATTACTGGATTAATTTACTCATCCCTTTCACTTGAGTACTCAAGAGCTAGTAACAAATACAAATGGAAAATGATTCTCATCATCAAGATGCACAGTAGAACGAGAGAAAGCATTGGCAGCAGAATTTACTGATGATTAAAACAATCTAAAAAAAAAACAACACAAATGTTGCATTTTATGGTTCCAGTGGTTTGGCTTAAATCATTCCCGAGTCGCCACAATATTTTTTTGAGATCTCTCAAAGGACGTTTAAACTTCAACATATTACAGCAGCGCCCCCCGCTGGTCAACATGTGCATTACACTGGCCCTCAAATCTGCATCGGCTCAAGTCAAATGAGAACGAAACGTTTGTCTTGTAGAATTGTTCTGGTGAGTTGCTCTACTCTCTCATTTAGATTAACTTTCGGCCATCCTGCAGACAGAAGTTAGTCAGCCTATGTGATTTTTATAATTCCAACACTACAGATATTCTTTATGACTTATTATGGTGATTAAGTGAACCACAAATATTTTATTTGTGTGAGCAAGACAAATTCTCCATCCTACAGACTCTAATCTATCATATCGTGGGAAAACTTAAGGTGCATTTTGTTGCTCCTTTATGATAAATGACATCGAGCGCTGTAATTTAAATTCTGGCCGTCCCCTGTCGCCCTCTGCTGGACATCATGGGTCAATGCCGTTATTTTTAGAAACATCAGGCGCACTCTTGCCTTCAGGACGCCAGCAAACGCAAGGTGACGCGCACGCAGCGCACCGGTTTCCGAATCTCGCTGCAAAGTGGGATATTTTGAATTTTTGTGTGCCGTGTGTACCGCGGGGAGCCGCACTTGCAATGGCTTTGCACGCAAACTGTTGGCGCAAACCCCGTCGAACGCGTTTCTTCACTGTCACACTGAAATAAGCTTCTGCAAGGTCACACAAGTTGTTGTGCTTGATCACCCCGCGCCTAACTTCGTGCAAAAAATGAAACATGCTATATTATAACTATGTTACATTGAGTCACGCGTGCCCTCTATACTACCGATGTAAAATATTTAAATCAATATAGGTTGAAATATTTTATTGGCAAAATATAAAACAAACAGAATCAGCAGATAAAGTTCAGTTCAAAACATACTGAAGTGGGTTTTTTTCAAGATTTAAGATGTACTTTATTCATCCCCGTAGGGAAATTGAATTTCCCCTGCTCAATTTTTTTCTGCCACGCCATTACCACAACGTGCCAACAAATAACTGCTGGAATTAGATGTTGACGTCATTTTGGCGATTTCTAGCGACTTTTGAACAGCAAATAGCGATTTTCCTAACTAGGTAGTTGGTAACAGTGAAACCAGCAGAACACGTGACCATCCTACAATTAGGCATACAATTCCTTGTGATTAAATCTCATATACTCAGATTTTGCAATCAGGGAGACGCCTCGTTGGCTTTCAAATGGAAGAAAAACAAAACGCCCACAGGTTGCAACAATTCACACTTTTAGAGTTCAACCATTACTGTGATTTAAACTCCACAAGAACGAAACTTAACAGACGAAAGAGCCACGCTGGAATGTGACTTGTTTATTTGTTGATAAGTTCGTCGATCATTTGCTCAGCGCAATTTGTGCGGTTAAGTTAATTAAAGAAAGTCCTTGAGAGAGTTCTTCACGACCCTGATGACTTTTCTGCCCATTCGCCCTCAGAATCGCAACAGCGGTCTGATTTTTATCCGCAGACGAAGCTTCTTCTGCTTAAATGCACACAACAATCAAGCTCCGTGAGATTTAGTGATTGATTTAACTTTGATTCTATGTGAATGGTTTGACTCATCTATGATCTATTAAAAATTTACGCGCAGTGACGACGTCACTTGGCGAGCGTTTCAATTGGCTGGCGCCACGTGACTTCGCTCGTCGACCAATCAGGTGACGCCGCAGATCCCGCGAAGTATCGCGATCAACTGTGTTACATAAATCCCCAACGCAACTTCAAATTCGGCCATTTCGTCGGTGCAGGCAATCAGCTGTAGAGGGCAGTGGGGTAATCCGTTCTACTTGCAATTTAAAAGGCACATCAAGATCAGAGCACCATGAACGAGACAGCTATTTCATTTGCTAAGGACTTCTTGGCCGGCGGAATCTCAGCCGCCATCTCCAAAACAGCCGTCGCCCCAATTGAGAGAGTGAAGCTTCTCCTTCAGGTAAAACTGGACTTCCGGTAGGCGCATAGCCGGTTAGCTTGATTCCTGTTGCTAATCGCTGCATGAATACGGCGACTTTTAGGTTATCAGTTGACCCTTCTTGGATTCAAAGGTTAGCGCAGCCTATTTATATATGCTGATACAGACGTGTTTATCGCCTTTTAATTACTAGAGGAGGTAAGGTCACCACGGGATGAGAGATGACCTACACGAGCTTAGCAGCTAATGTTAGCTCCCCACGTTAACCTTAGCCGGCATAGCTAACAAAGGACAAATGTCTGCAGCGATGAGGGAACATTGTGTACAAACGTGAGACACAGGTTTGTTTTTCCTTGAAATGTGTCTGAATACATTCCATCGGAACAACCTACATCGCGATGCACGGTATTTGATTAATCCGTCTGGTTTTAAGGTTGCCTGAGTAACTTTCATCGCAGCTAGCTGCAGTACAGTGAAATGGCTGTTCAAAGGCCTAGAGGACACTCATTTACAGCAGGATCAACGCGTTTCCCACTCTTTTGGTTAAACCTGCTGTACAACTTTTTAGCATTATTAACGACCACCATCCCCACTTATGGATTGTTATGGTTGTCACAGACGTCGGAGTTTGAATTAAATATATTGATATTACGAGGGCAGCCATAATTTATACGTCATTATAGAAGGATGTTGAAAGGGTTCCTGCATGACATTTTTCTGAAAACCCGATCTCTGCACCAAGGTCACGACAAGGAGACTTTGTCTTGATGGCAACTCTTAATTTTGTGTGTTGCAGGTCCAGCACGCCAGCAAGCAGATTACCGCTGACAAGCAGTACAAGGGTATCATTGACTGTGTTGTCCGGATCCCCAAGGAACAGGGATTCCTCTCCTTCTGGAGAGGCAACCTTGCCAATGTCATCAGGTATTTCCCCACCCAGGCCCTCAACTTCGCCTTCAAGGACAAGTACAAGAAGATCTTCCTTGATGGCGTTGACAAACGCACCCAGTTCTGGAGGTACTTCGCCGGCAACCTGGCCTCAGGCGGCGCCGCCGGAGCCACGTCCCTTTGCTTCGTGTACCCCCTCGACTTCGCCCGTACCCGTCTGGCTGCTGATGTGGGCAAGGCTGGTGCTGGCAGAGAGTTCAATGGTCTGGGCGACTGCTTGGTCAAGATCTCCAAGTCCGACGGCCTGAGGGGTTTGTACCAGGGCTTCAACGTGTCCGTGCAGGGCATCATCATCTACAGGGCTGCTTACTTCGGCATCTACGACACAGCCAAGGGTGCGTTTTTAACACTGAAACAACAGCCGTGGTTCGTCGACAGAAAAGTCTTTAACCTTTTGTTGCGGGTTGTCCGACAGGCATGCTTCCTGACCCCAAGAACACCCACATCCTGGTGAGCTGGATGATCGCACAGACGGTCACGGCTGTTGCCGGCCTGACCTCGTACCCCTTCGACACTGTCCGTAGGCGTATGATGATGCAGTCCGGTCGTAAAGGAGGTGAGATTTACGACGGTCAAAGTCCTTTTCTCGTTGGGCCCCTTTGCAACCTAATACCGAATTTTTTCCTTCCCCAGCCGAGATCATGTACACCGGAACTATTGACTGCTGGCGCAAGATTGCACGCGACGAAGGTGGCAAGGCCTTCTTCAAGGGAGCGTGGTCCAACGTGCTCAGAGGCATGGGCGGCGCCTTTGTGCTGGTGCTGTACGACGAGCTGAAGAAGGTCATCTAATCATTGTCACATCACTGTCTAATTGGCTAAATGTAATAACTCTCCATCTCTATGGACTCAGCATTCTGCCTTATTTATGGGAACAAATTTAGTGTCTCACCGATAGTTGTGGGCGATGGCTATACGTTGTGCATCTTTGATTTTAAACGTTCCGCTCCCTGTTATCAATGTCATTCCTCCAAAAATAAAGTCAAAAATCCGATACCTCCTGTTCATAGGTTTGTATGGTCCCACTGTGAATAAATCTTATTCTGGGGAACAAACTCAACAATTGTCCACTGTCTCCTGCTGTTGGTGCACGAGGATTCACTGGTTACTGTAATGCATGAAGTGGATTACACCCTTCTATATTTACACATGCTTATCTCTTGAGCCTTCCTTCACCACTGACATTGTAGAGAACATCCTAGTGATGCTTTCTGAGGGCGGCCTGGCCGCCTGAGGATCTGTAACAAAAATAAATTAGATTCTAAAAACACGGCCTATTAGCGTAATTTTTAATTCCAGTGAACTGCAGGTTTCTTGTTTCAGGTCCTGGTGAGACACAGTTTTACTACTAAATAAATCTGGGAGTGATTGAGCGTCCTGGGCTGATTCCAGACGTGTGGAGACCGGTTAGAATCGCTGCGTGAACGTGCGTGAGAGGTTCTTACTGGCACCCATCTCCCAGTATAGTGCGGGATTAACGTGTCATAAACCGGCGGGCTGACTTTAAACGGTCCTTCGGTACCGAGTCGGGTTGTAGTACCGGTGTTCGACGAGAGGGGGCGCCAGAGTGAAGCGAGGCGGACTAGTTACACTACTGTTCAAAATATTCCGATTAAAATAGTGTCATAAAAAAGCCTCCTGAAATGCATATGAAAGGAAATTAAAATAAATGTTCGGTCGGCATTCACTTGCAATTGCAACTTGCAATTTACCCACCCCCCATCCAATATTTAATATTTTCTTAAAGCCAAGAGTAAGATCTGCGCTGCTGACATTAAGGCTTATTAAATTTTAAATCACAGCTGAAGGTTTCGGATCACACGTATAATCATCTAGACTGACCCTAAATTCTCATTAGATTTCCTGCTCACGGCGGGCGGGATTTGCAGGCCTTTCCGAGCATTTTATCACCTGACGGTTGATTAGATGCAGTAGTGATGGTGGGTGTGATGGGTGTGAAGACACGCCGCGCACAAAGCTTTGTCACGCACGCCTGTCAGCCGGCCCGACCCCGTGACCCCTGTGGAGGGCGTCCACGCTGGCGGCGTCAGGATCCTGATGTGAACCTGCTCCTGAAGTGTGTGAAATGAAGGTGTGAAAGTTGTTTTTTTTTTCCTTCTTTTTAATTATTTGGTGACAAATTTGTGCTAAACTGGCAACCCATCCCGCCGTTTTCCGTGCCCAGTGCATTATGGGACACGGTCCAGCGGTTGTAGGATCTCAGCGCTTCCAGCTGTGTTTGAGATTGGCAGCAGAAATAAGACGGCCACACCACTTTCTGTGAAGTACAGGAAAGTACTAGTTTTTATTCCTTCATAATCAAACTTCACAAACAGCTTGAACTTGTACAATACCTCAGAGAGTGAAAATTACAAAAAAAGTGCTGGTAACATTTACAAAAATCATCCTTACTTAGCAACAATCAGTTTATTCTTCCACACTTTTTTTTAGTCTTTTGTATTAAGGCTTAATACTTCTGTATAAAGTATATGCAAGATAAGTCTTCACAGTTTTTCGAAAAAAGTCACAATATTATGTAACATAATGAAGCGTTTTACGGCTATTTTCTTTATAATAACAAATACACATCACTGGTAAATATATGTGAAATACAGGTCTTATTGTAAAATGGTAAGTAATGATACTGTTTTGCTGAGATAAATTGATTCCACACACTGTTATAGGAAAGTTTTTGACATAACCATTGCTATAACTGAAGGAGGAAGAGAAAAAAAATGGATTAAATGTGAAGTAAAAGCATAAACCCTTGGGAGATCGCCTCCAAACTTTGGCACATCCCATGAAAAGACAATTTCACGAAATATGAGACTTATTTTTGAAATCATATACATGGAAGAAGAGCTAAACTGGCGTAAAGTGAAACATGCTGTGTAGTAAGGTGCTAAATCAGAGATATTACATTGCCAGCCTTTTTGTTTTCTTTTTGAATTATTAATTTTCCCACATGGACTGACATGAATAAGGTGCAATTGTTAGACTCAAAGCATGTAGGCCATTTCTTTCTTTCTTTTTTATTTTTCTGATGTCCACAAAACGTCGTGATTGATACAAGATTCCATAAATCAACATGACCAATAGTCTTGAGGCGACCTCGTTTATTCATGCGCTGCCACGGACTGAGAGGAACGAATATCTCGACTGCAGATGTCAACTCTAACTGCGGCATGTGAAAGTAAAAGCTGTGTTGTACTCATGGTGTGTCTTAATTCTCCTTTTTTTCCTGTTTTATTTTATGTATTTTTTTTTTGTATTTTTTTTTGCGATTTTTTTCTTTTTTTCCCCAACTGTTGAAATCATGACAAACTGGATGATAAAGATGAAATTAAAAAAAAAAACAAAAAAAAAAAAAAACAGAAGAAGTGAAAATAAGCCAAGATATATTCACAAGATCCTCTAAGCTGCACTGGTTTACAGGTCAACAGATGGGAGCTCGAGCCCTCGACTCACCAATTTCACCCTCATGCATACTGTACGGTTAAAGTGACGCAACAAGCTTGCTTAAATATTCTACACCACGAAAAAGCAATTTGGTTTTTAGTGCAAACACAATTGGCTGGCTTCAGCTTCTCAATAATAACAAGCTCACCAAGGAGATTACAAGAAGGCACATACTTATGCTTCCTCTAACACGCAACATATGTAGACGAGCCGCGACACCTGCCAACAACGCCACGAAGCGGTGGGAACGGGAAAGCTACGACATCCAGGGAAAATGGCCGTCTGCGCGTCGCTGAGCAATTTACACGGGTCCGTCCGGCCAAACGACGTTAAAGGTCGCGGCCCCGGGCGGGTGAGGGGGGAGAGGGGGAGGGATGAGGCGCTGAGGGGGCCATTTTGGTGGATTCCCGACGGACGACGGCACCGAGTTTGTGTTTGTTTTCCTTATTTCTTTTCATTTAAAGCGTTTTTTTTGTCGGGTCGGGAAGGGGGGGGGGGGGAGAAGCACCGCGAGTGATGTCGTGGGGGGGGGTGATGGGGATTATCTTTTGGTATTTGTGTTGATCTCTAATAAAGGGCGAGGAACACCGGCGGCCGCGTCCCTCACACGCCCCCGTCTCTGGATCAAGCAAGTGCTGCTGAATTTGTCCCCAAAAAATTAGAATAAAACAATGGATGACGGGAGGAAACAACATCAGTGGCGCCGCTCAGATCTGGACAGCGACGCTCGGTGAACTGCTGGCTTTAAAATCACCCCCCATCAGAACAACAACAGCTACACAGCAGGACGAGGGCGTCCTTTAACGCCTCTGAACCAAAGGTCCAAAGGTCCGTGGGCGGCAACCGTGGTGGGGAAACGAAACTGGGGGGTGGATTATATTGCTTTTTGACACAAGAAGACCAAATAAGTCTAGTGCAAATCTCTTATCTGGGTTGAGAAGTGGCGAGTGAAGTAATGAGCCCCAAATAACACATCTGTTCCAAAGCCACCAACACTGGACAAGTGGTACCATTTCTTCTCCGTTTTCGTCCTTTTTTTTTTTTTTTTTTTTTTAATCGTGTCCATATTTATCGCTCTGTCATCCCTTTAACCTGTGGCCAGCCAATGCCATGCAAGGATCAGGAAGGAGGAAACGCTAGAAGAAAATTCCTAATCAGCACAAAGGAACTGCTTTCACCTCTGACATCCCAACGAGTCCCCCCCCCCCCACACCTCACGCCCGTGCACTCGCGCCTGGGAAACGTCGGGGAACTCGCTCCAGTCCAGTGTCTGACAAATCAAACCACACAAACGTCCTCGCAAGCACATTTAGAAACAAGAAGGAAACTTTATCCCCTATTTCAGAACAGCAGTCAAAACAGGTCAAACAAGCTCGTTTCATAACAATAATAAAGGTAATAATTATAATATTATTATCAATAATGATACAATACAAACCGACTTGGATAAATTATCAAAAATAAACTGAAAACACGTTACTGCAGCATATAATTCAGGGTTTGCTTAGTTGGGACGTTAACGACCGTTACTACAACAGCTCCACCTCTGCCAGACTACACAGGAGAAGGGTGTCTTTCCTTTATTTGCTTTTTCTCAGGGAAGGTAAAATATCAGATAAACGCAGGACTTAAACAACTCTGACAAACATATACACATATTTATAAGCAAAGGTCAAAGGTCAACTCAAGTGCATGTTTACAAAAAGCATCTACGTACAAGATATGGCGATAAAAAGCCTGAACGCCAGCTGGAGAGGCCAAAACGCAAAGAAAACCCGACTGGTTTGGGACATTTCTGATCGCTAATGTCGATATTAAAATAAGAAGAAGAAAAAAATTTTAAAAAAACTAACTCTCCCAAATGACAGTATTTTTTTTAAGTGCAGGTTTTAAGGATCTACAGCAGGTTCATCTGGACGTACGGTAATAAAATAAGGTCCAATTTAGCCAAAAGGTTTACATTCTGCTGGCAGATGATCTGTGATCTCACTACAAAAATATATCATCCGCTTCAATTTGCTTCCATAAATATTGGGACCTATAATTTAATGTCACGGTTCGGTTGGATTTCTTTTTTTATTTCATCGTCCATCGATAACAGGAGAATTCCTTTTAAATGAAAGAGTGACTCAGCGAAATCTGACAGAACCTTGTTTGTTTGTCTGTTTATTCTCTTTTTTCGGCTCATCGAACAACCTAAAAATGTGCAAACTTAACATCTTGGTCCATCTCAAGTAAAAAAAAAAAAAAAAAAAAGGCTAAATTAACCCAAAGGCAAAACATCTGATTAGTATAAATAACAATGAATAAAATCTTAGAAGGTGCCGATGTTTGTTTTAAAAAAACTGCTCTAATAAAGCTCATTAGCTTCAGATCCACTGTGAGGGTGAAGGGCGTCGGCGCCGCCCTGCTGGTGGGTTTCACGTCACTGCCGCAGCATCAAATTTAATTAAACGCTTTTGTCCGATTTACCAGGGAAAAAAAAAAAAAGATCCAAGTTTGGTCTAAAAGAAGAAACTGAACACAAAACGCTGACACTGGGGGGGGGGGCGTCTTCAGGCCCCGGTGGCAGGAACCAGAAAGGAAATTGATAAAATTAATCTGAAGTCTTTGGTTTGTGAAAACACGCGCTGTCGCCGCCCGCCAGCGTCCCCGTGTCCGCTAAAAAAAAAAAAACCCACCCCGCACGACCTCCGCGACCTCGGGCCGCCGTCAAAGTCACCGTTAGCACGTGATGCTACAGGAAACGCGCGTCTCTGCATCGACGACGGCGTGCTGGGACGCCTCCTCAGCGTAGGAAACAGACGCGGGACCAAGAGTTTGGAATGTTGTGGATCTGGACAGGAATGCATGTGTGGAGCGCGCCTTTAAACGAAGTGGGGGGGGGATAAAACCCAAATAGAATTTAAAAAAAAGAGCAACGGCGACTCAAGAGCCTCCTCGTTGTTGCTGAGGAACCCCTGCTGGACAGACGGCGCTCCACCTCCAGCCGGGAGGAGAACAGCTGCGTAGACACGACTGCACGGATAGTGATCGACCCCATCGAAGTAGTGTAATAACTGCATGTAAGGACAGTGTAATAATGCGATACTGTGATATAGCTTAGCTCAGCGGCGTCATCAGGATCTGTACAGCTTCTGTGTGTGTGTGTGTGTGTGAGGTGTGAGGCTGGCTGTGTGTGGTGATTGGATGACAGGGATAGCTACATCACATTGCCTATACCATAGATGCATCCTAAATAATACATGTATATGAATATATGAGGTGTTTTTCTCAATCATAGCTCTTTTCTCCTATTTACTTTACAATGAAATCTATGTATTATGGAGGATTTAAAGACTCACGATTAAGGCAATCACAGGCTTTTGCTCCGTTTATCCGCGTAGATTTTTGTCCGCTTGCGTCTTTCATCCAATTCCACAATGGCGGCATAATTCTTTTTTTTTTTTTTAATCTTTTTTTCCCTCTCCTTAATTTGGCACATTATCTAGGTTGGATAAGGTTTGAGAGAAAACGGTGGTAATTAGTCCAGAGGGGATAAAATAATAAGCCACCCCAAAAAGCGTTTTATCTCTCTGCCACTCGCTCTTGAAACTTTATCCGTTTTTCAGCTCCGTTTGGGTTTTGTTTCCGAGCCGCTGAAGCAAACGGTAAATAGTTTTAAATTTTCTTTCTTTCTTTGTTGCCAGAACTTTCACTCTGTAATTTCATTTTGCCTCCAAAGTAGCCGTAGATATTTGGTCTTCTTTCTTTTTGTGTTGCTCCCTGCTTGCCTTTTAGGATTTCAGGCTATTTGTAGACAACAACAACAGAATAATACTCATAAATGATCGCTGCGTGGAAAATGGCCTTTGGCGTGCGTGAGAAGGGCCTGTCGGAAGAGTAAAGGACACAGTGAACTTTAGATACTTCCAGAGCAGCTGCCATGTCCAGCACCAGAGAGGAAACAGTCGCCCCTTTTAGAACCATGGGTGATCCAATAAAAACTGGCAACATTTACATTTTAGGAATATTCCAATATCTGGGTTTGCTGTGCGCCAGGTCGCTGCTGTTGCCACATCTGGTGTGGCTCCCCCTGGCGGTCGGCAGGCGCCACTGCCTCCGCAGGGGCAACAGTGCTGCCTTCATTTATGGCTTGTTTGCAAAAAGAAACAGACTCGCAGAGAGCAACGTGAAAGAGACAACAGCATTTCAATTGAAGGACTAAATATATCCAAGTACCTGATATTACTCATATAATGTAGATTCGATTTAGGCAATATTGAAAAAGAAATGTGATTGCATTTTTCCATCTTTGAATCCTCCAAAGCCTGCTATAAATGTCAAAAATAAAACTGGTAAATGCAGCCTTTACGGTTTATGTATAGATTATTTCAGGTAGTTTAAAGGGTTCTCTTAGGACACACTCACAACCACCAGGTCTTAGCAGTGATAGTATAAATATATTTTATAGACCACTGTTTATATACTGTATCTGTGCAATATAGGAGAGAAAAACTATGAATATTCTGTATAGTTGTTGTATGTACTGATAGGCACTTGACAGGCATATTCCCTATATCCCAGAAGGTATACTGTATTCTGCAATTATGTATACATCAAACTATCTGAAAATGTCTTATTATTCTATGTGAAAATGGTGATACACACACACATATATATATGCATATATATATAAAGTATATTTGTATTAAGATGACTATTTGCGTACTGTAGAAGGCCAAAATTGCAGTTCTGTATCATATGAATGGTTTGCTGTGTTCTACTGTGTGAATTTATTCAGCTTAAATTCATCTGTTAAAAACAAACAAACAAAATAATATTAATCAAACGTGACTTAAAATGTGTGGAGACATACTGAAAGATAAAATAGAAACACAATCACACGCTTACTAGAGTAAAAATGAACCAGTTCCTCACTTAATGTTACCCTCACCATTATTATCTTTAACTTCCTTTACAATGTAAAGCATATATATATATATAAAGTATATATATATATATATATATATATATATATATATATAAAGTATGTGGTAAAATACACTGTCAAATATGACGCAAAACCCCACTACCCTTTATCCAGGTGTGTGAACCTATGTATGTATAAAAACACCATTATGACCACCATTAAAGAAGCAGGAGGAAGCCTGAAATAAAGTAAAAAATGAAGAATTAAACGTACTGCAAGGAGGACAACAATGTACGTGGGAGCCTGCGTCTCTACGCTATAAACAAATCATGAACAGTAATATATCTGATACACAACACAAACAGCTGCAGGCTCAAGGCTATAGCATCTACGGTTCTATATGTTTTGGAAAACATGAGTGAACGCTTTATCCCAACATAAAGCCTCAACACGTTATCGTCTTTTTTTTCTTTTTTTTTTTTTTCTTTTTCCCCCCTCTCGTTCGGAACGGCCCGCTCGAAGAGACGCGGGCTCGCGGGTTCTGGATCGCGCTGCGGCGTCGGCAACCGACCTTTTTGCGACACTAGAAAGAGAACGGAGCGACGCCACGAGTAGCTGAAGCGATAGAAGTGATAGAAGTCCGTGGACAGGGAGGAGCGGGTGTCGCTCGGGGGCCGGAGGGGCAGCTGGAGGACGTGGCGGCGCGTGGAGACGCCCGCGGAGAGAACTACAGAGTATGATACAAGTCCACAAACAAAGGGATGAGTTATTAGCCCTCATCCAGAAAACAGTGTGATTGGCTACTTTTGTTATTCCAAAAAAGAGAAAGAGAGAAACCACCGACCGTGATTGTAAGTGTAATTCCGAAATCAAATCGATTCAAAATTTTAAAACAAAACAAAAAAAAAACCAACATCGAGCTACTTAACCTACTATTTAGACAAATGATACCACAAAGCTGGTTGTACTCAATCTAGCTACAGTCAATAGTGCATTTGATATAATGTACGTGTTTACACAAACTATGCAAAAATTTCGGTGCCATGAAGGAATGCTAGATTACTGAATACGCACGTCACACCAAAACACTTCCATCAACGTGTCCCGTCTTTTCTTCCCAATGGGTGATAATGTCAGTTTGGCAGTGTTTAACGTGTACTGAACGGACGACGAACACCGAACACCGTGAGCTGTGCGCCATACGAGTGGCAGTACTGTTGGAAAGAGATCTCGGCAGTTGCTTACATATTTTATTTAGTGCATTGTCTGTTAAGGCATGAGATTACCCTGCACGTGCTGTGAAGAGACAAATATAGCACTAGCATGCAGCAATTTTGCCATCCTGGCAACAACAGCTACAAACAGGAACCATACAGTTTTCAGGCTTATATGCACACCGGCGGAGGCGGGCCCCATCGCATCGGCACTAGTTTAAACCGCGGAGGAACACCACAGAGCTCCTCCAGAATCCGCGGGGCTCTTAGCGGCGTCGGCGTGACGTTCTTGGCCCCCCCCCCACCCCACCTTCAGGGCAGGAGGGGCCCAGCGGCCGCGTGACCTCGAATCAAAGTATTCTGAACGGACGTCACAGGCGCCACAACGCGCACGCAAGGTTTGGAGAGCCGTTGGCCGCAGTACCTGTGTTGCATATTGCTAAGGAAGCCCTACAGTTCAGATATTCCACAGATCGATTAGGCTCTAAAAACACACACGAGCACTCACAGACACACACACCGACACTATAGGGAGGGCACAACTACGCACGACAGACAGATATCAAACAAGCTGCAACCCAAACCCCCCCCTAACACCTCTAAACCCACTGAAACTGTTAGGACACTCATTTAGGTTGAACACACACATTCCAAATATATTATCATTATTCATAATTATTATTACCGTGGAGTTGAAAGGGAGTTGTGTCGTTATTCCTTCTAATGAAACGGTTATAGGGAGCTGGATCCTTTTAAAAACGAATTACCGGCAAGTCAAAAAAAACCAATGTGAGCAGACAAAATGGTACAAATTTAAATAACGCTTGCATCAACTCCACAAATACTGTCTAACCTGTAGGTCGCCGCGAGCATTAACGAAAGCCGGGAAAAGAAAAGAAAAAAAGTGGAACAAAGCGATTCTATTACAAGTGAACTTTACAACCAAATGTCAGATTTTGGAAAAAAAATAATGATAATTTTTTCTAAAGACTCTAGTATCTGTTAACAGTAGTGCACTTATCGGTTTAAGCAGTGCAACATATATGCAAGAAAATAATGCAGTCCACTTTTTCAAGATTTTTTAGGGGTTTTTTTCCTTTGAAATTGAAGAAACCAAAAAAAAAAAAAAAAAAATCAAAGTTCCTTTAAGAAAAAAAAATAAAAATCAAACATTAAGCACAGGCATGTTAAGAAAATGTGCAAAGAAGCACTTTGTTTTCTTGAAGGTACGGCGGGTCTCTTGAAGACCGCCGTGAGAAGTTATTCTTTTAACAACACGACTACCAAAGTGTTTCATGAGAGAAATAAAACACTTCATTTTGCAGTTGCAGGCAGTGTGCACGTGTGTGTGTGTGCGCGCGTGAAAGAGAGACGGTGCGTAAATGTGTGTATCTGCGTGCCCTATTTTTTTTTTTTTTATTTTATTTGATTTTGTCCAAACAAGTCCGACATCAGAAAGGAGCCTTAAGTGAGGCGACACGTGCGCTGGCTGTGTTCCGCTCCGAGACCACGGAATGTATCATAGTCACCATTTGGTGACTTGTGATGAGCGAGAGTGCGATTCTGAATGGCGCTACTCGCGTTGGAGACTTTTTGGAGCCTTCGGAGTTGTTACACGCAGGTTCTGGGACGACTCTGACGTTCCCAAGCCATTCTTTCTCCACTCCTTCCCTTGTAACGCGAATAACCGACCCCAGTGATTCCAATCAGAGCATTTAAACTGCGTAGACTGTTCGAAATGGCAGGAATTTATCGACCCATTCCTAGTTTCTCCTCCCATAACAGCCAGGTGCATACGCAGGAGCAGCAGCGATGAAGGACAGAGTTTGTTCGCATATGCCAGCCTGCCGGGACTGTGGATGGAACGGAGAAAGAGGCTAAAAACAAACAAACAAAAAAAACCATCAGCAGAGGATTTTTCTTGTTTTTTTTTTCTTCTCTTGTTTGAAAGCGGAAGAGGTCTAACAGCCTTAACAGTCTTCTGATAGATTAGTGGCAGTGTATGCAAATGAGTTCAACTCTAAAACTTCACAGGAAAGGAGACACGTTCTCGCCCAACCGCCGTCTCGGCGACGCGCCGCTAATTTAGCGGACGTAGAAGTTAACCGTCCGAACGTGTGGCGAGGCGTTACAAAAGATGGGAGAAAGATCTGCCCCGTCGCCACATTTCAATAAAATGACTGGTACCTTGACAACGGCTGCATTAAAATCCCTTAACACTAGAGGAATAAATAAAACCCACTGTCAAATTAACTACGTCCTATTTTATTTTGACATAAGAAGGCAATCTTGTGACCGTCAAATTTTTTTTTTAGAGGGAAAATGGAGCCCAAACGCAGATGATTTTTTTTTTTTTTTTTTAAAGTTATTGTTTGTGTAAATGATACCACAGTAAGCTTGGAAATGTAGAGTTTCCAAACTGGTCAGTATGGGTTCACAATAGCCATGAAGCTTTATTTCATGGCAATGCACACACACACACACACACACACATACACACACACACACAGGCAGACATAAAAACACAGGCAATTACACAGATGCAGAAACATTGATGCACATGTAATTTCCATTCAGACGTATCTACACTAAAGGTGTGTTTGTGTGTATGTGTTTCTTTCGTAGGCCTTTCGGTAGTGTTCAACACATAAATCAGTATTTTAGGAAAGCATACATTTAGAGGCCTGTAGTTAGGATCCATCCAGTAGATCAATATCAAACTACTAAGCCTTAAGGCCACCATCTTTTTTTTTCTTTTTAGAATAACAGAAAAAAAAAACTTTTTGGGAAACTTAATGTGCCAGTGTCTATACTCATTACTCTTCATACCTCAAAACGAGAAAAGGAAATTCTAGTGCCATTTTGTTTGTCATTCTTTTTGAAAGAAGTTAGTACTTATCCATCGGAGACATGCATTCGCATGTGGTCATTGAAGTGCTCCATTTGGTCAAACTTGGCAGGGCAGACGGAGCACACGTAGGTGGTCCCTTCTTGGCAGCTCGCTTCTGCAGCTACACCCACTCCCGTTCCAACCCCGGCCCCTACTCCGGCACCGCCGCTCACCGGCATGGCGAGGGCCACCACTCCGGCGCCTGGCTCGGGGACAGCCAAAGGGATGGGGATGGAGACCGAGACCGGGCCCGGCGCGCCGGCGCCCCCCGACAGGTCCGTGAGGCCGCTGCCTGTGCTGTGGAGGGCCATGTGCCTCTCCAGCAGGGTCTTGTGTGAAAACTTTTTCTTGCAGATGTAGCACTCGTAGGACTTCTCTCCACGGTGCAGCCGCATGTGGACGTTGAGAGAGCTCTTCTGGGTGAAGCGCTTGTTGCAGATGCTGCACTGGTAGGCCCGCACCCCCGTGTGTGTCACCATGTGTTTGATTAAGTAATCCTTGAGGGAGAAGGAGCGCCAGCAGATGCTGCACTGATGAGGCTTCTCACCTGGATGAACACGCAAGACAAAAGCATTAAGCGGGGGGGGGGCCAAAGGAGAGGCGCGTTTTAAGAATTAGATTAACACTCGATGCCTGAAAGGAGCAGTGTGAAAGAGAAAGTGTAGAATCATTCACACGTGTTCTCATTGTATTCATGCTAATTTCACAAGTGTCACAGCGCTGTAGGCACAACGTTGAGCAGAACAGGTGTTTTGGGGTTTTTTTGGGGTGGGGGTGTGTTGCAAGAATTTGTAATTATGATGTGAACCCCCCCCCCCCCCTCGTGGTAATTCCCATATGAACTAAATGCTTTCTGCATCCATCTTTATGGATTTTAATTTGATATAATTTAGCATGTTTTTCCTTCTGACATTACAACCTGTGAAACATTTGCATATTGATAATTGCGCACAAATGACAGAGGCACCGCGAGTCTGACAGCACTGCAAATAGGCAAGAGAGTAACCTACGAGTTAATGAAGTCCTCTCTATCTTCTGTTTGCTGCTGTGAAGCTACCTGTTTTAATTTGATAAAACCAATCATTTACACTCTGTGTAATTGCAAAGCTTTTTCTCTGGATATAGTTTTAATAGCAGAGGAGAACGTACAGTGTCGCCTGTCTGGAAATATGCACGCGTTGGAATTTGCTTTTCCATAGCTCTGATGCACGTGTTGGATGGGCTGAAATGTGCACACATGATGGGTCTATTATAGATTTATTATGGGAAATCAGCAGCATTTCATTTAAACGGATATTAATGGATGTGCGAGGAGACGCTGGGATCATCCAATTCTTTCCTTCTGTGGAGACTGATTCTGTAGTTTATGACTGATAAGGTGGTCGGGGCTAAAAGAAAGCAGCGGCAGTCATGTGCATCTATTGTTATTCAAATTCAATTATAAGGATGTTTTAAAAGGCGCCTCGAGGAATGGACGTTTTAGGGTGGCTTTTTTTCTTTTTCTTTTTAAATCACAGCTAAAACGCTAAAAACACACACCAGGCAACATCTTCTATGGTTTATCGGTGAGCATGATATTAGACATAAAATATTAGATAATAACCTGCTTCATTGTTATAAATCTAACACAATTACGTTAAGATAAAGACACCCCCACCCCCACCCCCACCAAGTCTTAATTCTAAACTGAACCAGCCGCTGATGTCACAACGGAGGGCGGAGCAGTGGAAAAATCCCGCTCTGAGCGTACAGGACCTTTGACATTATTACGTGACAGTCGTTTCATCACAGTGAATAGGCTTAAATCTGAAATGCACATACTAATGCGCAGGATTCTATAGGTTTAGTTTTATCAACGGTAAAAGGAGCAGCTGGGTAGATTACACCAGGACCGGCATCAACGTTTGTTTCACATTTTCTTGGGGAAAAATGAAGTAATTATGTTGTGCTTATTGGCTTGAGTATTATATTCAGACTCACCAGTATGAACAAACATATGTTTGACATAGTTCTGTTTGGCAGTAAAGGTTTTACTGCAGAGAGTGCATTCGTAGGGCTTCTTTTCCCCCGGACCGATGCCGCCGGCCTGCTGCTGCTGACCCGGCACTTGCTGTACCGACATGGGGTTCGGGAATGATGGCATCGTGGGGGGTGGCACTGCCACAAACTGGGGTTTTTGCTGGCTGGGAAGGTAAAGGACAGGCAGGTTATCTCTAGGTGGTGTGGGAAAGATGGTGGAGAGGAAGGTACTTCCAGCAGGAGCCATCCCTTGGGAATTGCTGGTGAGCAACTTTAGATTGCTGGTTTGCGACTGGTTTATGAAAGTCGGGGCACTTGCCAGGGAATGGGACATGACTGAATTTGGCAGAGGCTGCATCATGCTACTTTCACTAATGCTGTGGGATGTGTCGCCATCTTCTGCGTCTTGCATGTGCTCTGGAGAGGAGTCGTTGACCTCGATCTGCACCAGACCTCCTTCGGCGTGTTCGTCTCGTCCCTGGAAATGCTGCTGCTCCACAGCGTCTGGCTCAGTGCTGAGGGAGGAGCTCACCCCTGAGTCAAAACTCTCAACCTTGGACTCGCTCTCCACGCCTTCGGTGTGGTCCGTGTCATCTTGGCAGTCCCCCAGATTATCACAGCAGCTGAAGTCGTCTTCGGCCTCCTGCTTTATGTGCATCCCTGGCTGCAAGCGTACCGGTCGGGGCTGTTTGCGACAGTGGGTGGACTCTGTAGAGATGAAGCGGTCGGCCTGCTGTGGTCTCTCCTGGATGAGGTTCATCCACGGGGGATGCTGAGATTGTTTGTCCTTCTGAGTGTTGAGAGCTGGGTCGTTGAAATTTGGCGTCAGAGGGTTGATGTACAGAGGGCGGTCGCGGCTCCCGTTCTGCAGCGAGAAGCCGGAGTAGGAGTACAGAGGGGTGTACGCGTTATCCATATTTTGCTGTGGTGTTGCTTGCATATAACTTGATTCTGCATCACTGCTGGGCCCAGAGGTCCCAGACTCCGGTGTGCCACGAGGTGTTTCCTGACCAGAGTCTCCTGGTATAACAGAGAACCCCCCCGGCCCGGCCAGGCCCACATTCTGGGACACGATGCGGGTGCACTCATCAATGACGGTCTTGATCTGAAGGATGCTGGCAGCAGTGAGGATCTGCAGGGCCTCTGACTGTGAAACCCGCAAAATCCCACTGTACATAAAGTCAATCAGCTTTTGAATAGATTGCACCGAGACCACCGAGGGGATCTCAATGTCGCTGTAGCCCAAGAGCAGCTTGTCCTGAAAGAACGGGCTTCCAGCGGCCAGCACGCACCGGTGAGCTCGCAGCATACTTCCATGGATCCGAACAGTCACGTCACAGAAGTGCCCACGGTTGCGCTGCTCATTGAGGGTCCCAAGTACAGAATTGCTAAAGTTGTGAAGATTGATGTTATGAATGCGCTCGGTCATCCCCTTGCAACTGATGTCACCTGCGAATCAGGAAGCAACACATTTGATTTCATCTTTGTAGCTTTTCTAGAGTATGTTAAACATTTCTAGACCATCTAAAGCATCGCCACATAATAGTAATTATCAGTCATTTAAATCACGGCATACAAGTCATACGTGCTCAATAAAGAGGAGCCATCCAGCTTTCCCGCGAATGGCTTTGTCTCTTGAACGACTGCGTGAAAATCTCAGTGCCATAAATGTGAGAGACAATTAAGATGGTTCCTTTTCAAGTTTAGAAGTTTGGGGAGTTCTCCGAGTCGCCGCTAGGTGGCGCAGCGGCATCGAAGGACAGCAGGCGTCTTTTGTGTCAGACGTGTTCACTTTGAAAAAGGCTTCCAAACTCTCCTTGGAACACACGAGATTTCACCCTGTGGATCCTGGTCTAACTTTAAAAAGAAAAATATATGTGCAAATGACTTTGGTGAGTGCATAAATCCCTGGGATTTGTCACTGCTGTTAAATGACTTATTTAATTATTTTTGGCAAATAATCATGCTGTACATTAATTTAGGAGAGCACTCAACCGTAATAATGAGCCTTATGTAAAACTCCTGCAAATCTCCTTGTCAAATTCTTTTGGATGTATGTATTTATTTATTGAATTAATCTGCCTGTTCCAGGCAAGTAAAGATATTTCTGTGAATGTCAATGATTTATTTTTCATTTCTAAATTAAAATATGATAAATTTTATTACTGTTGATATATAAAAGGATGTAAAACACCCTATAGTCATACAGCAAACAGAACTACTGTGAAAAGTGGAAGTAACAATTCAATATTTGACACTGTGAGATTTGTTTATCCATGCGAGGCAGAATTGATCTGAAAATGCCCTAAAAAATGCCCCACATCAGTGTTAACGCAGGGTCTAAAGGCTAACCTCCTGCTGAGTTATCCAACAACTTACAGATCAAGAAACAGCCAATGCATAATTTTTAAAAAAAAAAGAAAAGAAAAAAAAAAAAAAGGGAAACCGTCCAATACTCACAGTCAGATGACGTTTTGTTCCGAGGGGGCTTGTGTGGCTGGTGATGAAGAGCAGGGTCGAGCTTCAGTTTGCTGGTGGAGATGGCTGATGAGAGGCCGCGTGCTAGGCAAGGCTGTCAGTTCTCTCTGTCCAAATCATGTGTAGCACTGGAGTGTTTGGAGGGAGAGAGGAGAGACAAAGACAAATCTTAATGGCACACACTGCCTTGACGATAGCGCCACTCCCTTAATGAACCCAGAGCCGCGGTAACACTAATATCAGGCGCATCAACGCGCGGCAACAGATGTGTGAGGAGTTTTCAAAGCAGGACAAAAAAAGGCTCCTGCGCACGCATGACGGCGAATTACAATTCAAGGTTGAAATCAATATTGGGACTGGAACTACTTCTTTCTGCAGCCCCATCTGAACCGATTGTTGGAGGTAAAACCCCACCCCGATCGTAAAGTCATGTATTTCTTCCATTTTAATACAGATTGAGCACATTTAAAATGGCCCTCGGAATGTGCGTGTGTTTATTTATCATCGCCAAATACAATAAGACTCGAAAATTGGGGAGTGGAGGAAAAAAAAAGTCAAATATTAGACCCACAAGGCACCCATGGAAAAACACAAGAAAGCCATTCAACAGTACTAATCATGTGATGAGCTGAATTGGTGCCACTAAGAAAGACTTTCACAATTGCCCTCCTGCTGCACACACATCTCATTATGTACCAGTCACTCCCAAAAAGTGTGGGGGGGGGGGAATAACGCGCTGATGTCACGCAGCTCATGTTAGCGTTTCGGGCAGATTCCAAAGTGCCCACGTTTCAGCCAACCCAAATCAAAAAAAATTTTTTTTTTTTTTTTTTTTTTTTAAATGAATAGAAAAGTTAAAATATAGCATGTGTGGCGTTAACCGGTCTGTCAGAAGAGTTCTCTGGTCCCGCTTTTTGCTAACGAAATAAAAGAAATGTTCTGCACGGGTTTTCAACACGCACATCAAGTGCTCTCCCTAAAATGCCGGTACTCACTGTTGCTGAATGAAAGGCACAGGGTTACTATCTGACCAGAGCAGCACGCTAATGTTGGCACGCTATTCTTTTACCAATCACAAGTGCTGTCAAAGGACACGCCTCCGGTTTGAAGGTAAAACCCGAGGTAAAGAAAAAGAAAAGAGGTGACCCCTTTGTTATTTTCCACCGGCCACTTAAATGCAAATATATATATGTTTGTATAAAACCAGGCCTTTGAAAGCATTAAATATTTTATCTGTGGTTTATGACCAGATAAGCATGATGGACTGAGCCCCAGTCAAAGGTTAAAAGCATAAGTAAAACAGCTTTGCATCCAAAAAGCCCCAAACGGCAGCAGGACGCGCGCTCATTAAATGGAACCCTTTAGTAAAAGCAGACGGGTGAGAATGTCGCAGACCCCAGTCAGACAGAAGAAAAGTACGTCCGTATATCTCGGGGTGAAGTCTGCGTTTAAAACTTTCCTCGTCTCTGGTGAAAACCTGGCTGGAGCCCAAGTCAAACAACGATCCCTCTGTTCGATACACTACATTACTCTTGGGAATAATCCAAATGCCGGTATCATGATTGACTTATTCAAACCAAGGACCAACAAAGTAGTCAGAAATTTCATGATTGCCTTGCATAATTTATTCGCCGCGTTCGCCAAAAATGCTCGAATCCGGTAAATATTTGACCGATGGAGTTTTAACCGTATCCCGGTGCCACCGGCTATTTCTAATGAAGCCGCTCATATGTGTGCTAACAGTTAAACAATGCAACACGCAGGAGGGTTCAGTCACGCCCGTCCCGAAATAGAAATTCACCTGCGCGAGGGGTAAAGTGAGGTGACCACCGGCAACAAAGGAGCGGGCCGAGGGAGAGAGGCTTCAGCTGCCCAGACTGCCACTCACAACACTGATTCCATTTTAGCCGTGACACAGTGGGTGAGCAGCAGCCAGTGCCTACCTGCAGTGAATTCTAATCAGCCCAGGGGTCTGTCTTCCTCCCTCCCTCCCTCCCTCCCTCCTGTACCCTGCCTTGGACTAAAGGGGCTGATGATCCTTCAAAATTAATTAGATCCGTGTAGGAGGCGGCCATTTTCTTTCGCCTGCTAATGCTTCGGCGGCGTGCAACATTTTTTGGGGATTAAGGAGAATTTCGGGGGTTGTGTTCCTGCTGCTGGCGTGGCTCTGCTTCTCCAGCCTACCTATTTCCTGTTTCATCACTCTCTCATTGTCTGTTCCTCCAGATTTTGTCTGTCTCTGTCCGTCTCCCCACCCAAATCTCCTCCTGCCCCTCCCTCCCTACAAACCTTCCCCACCACCTCCCCCCCCCCACCACCCCACCCCTCCCTGGCTGCCTCCATGCTCCCAGCTCTGTGTCTGCCTCTGTGGAGTTTGCTGTCAATAAATCCCCAGAGGTCAGTTTGTCTGCTGCAAATCAGACACAATGCTTCAGACCGCCAATGTAATGCAAGCTCTGCTGCTGCCGCCACAACAAAGACCGCGGCGGGTGGGGGGTGGGGGGGGAGATGGGGTGCAAGAAATATTCATAAAAAAACATTAAGACTGGGAGGTGAGGGTTACAAGTTCGCTATCCACACTCCAGGTTAATCAGCCGCGTATATTAAGTGACAGGCTGATGAAATACGCCGCATCGAATTGGACATTAGTTAATAAAAGGAGGGGGGCGGGGGGGAGATGGGGAGGTTGGGGGATGGGGGTTGAGAGCCGGCATGCTCAGGAGAGGAGCGGCATCATTCATGTGAATAACATACATCTTGAATATGCAAATACTGCTCACAATACACAATCCAAGCATATAGGGAAGGCCCTTGGTACATGTAAATGTGGAGACAAAAGGGCCACAGGGTGCAGTGTGCAGCTCACGCGTGTGCATGCGTGCGCATACGCCACCTTCATGAAACGCATCCACGGCTGCACTTATCCACACTGTTTTGTGTTACACCTAATTAAAAGTCATTTATGAGTTTGTCTGGAGCCTGCTGCTTAATGGTCAATGTCCAACAATGTAATTATCAATTTCACCCGTCCTTTCAGTCTAAGAGCATTAGCATATAAACCACCGGGACGCATGCTTTAATAGTATGGTGGGGACGTGCGAGCTAATGTAATATAGCGCGCACTGTAGACGCGTGATGAAGCGTCGATGTGATAATTGGGGATATGTTACAACACCGGCTTTGCACATCGGGGGGAGTTCACGTCTCGAACTTTTCGGCAAAAGAGGAAGAAACGTCTGGTGTGAAGCTCGAGTAGGTAGAGGCAGGAAGAAGCGATAATTTCAGGTGTGCGTATATTCACCCCCGTCGTTCCTCTGCGGTGGGTGGGGGGGTGCCCAGTGGACCTAAACCACACAAACAACCTCCCGGTCTGGAAGTTTTAATAGATTTGCCTTCATGGCAGGAGCTGGAAATCATCACTAAGCTCACATAAGCTGCTGGCTAACTGTGCCAACTTTTTTCCCCCTCTTTTCCACACCAATTACACCTAAACCCCTTAAATAAACCCCTTCCCGACCTTTGAACTCATGGCTCAACACCTACAACACGCTCACACGCGCGTCTGCAGTGGTGATGCTCGCCAACACGTCCGGGTTAAAAACAGCACTTTACTGCTCTCATCTTTCCTTTTTTTCTATTCAGAACGTTCTCCTTTGATCGTTGCATCATGAAGCAATTAGGAGAATGCCAGCGTAACGTTATAGACGCGGCAAAACTGAAATGGCTTGAATAATTGTACAATGTTGCATGTGTTTATGTGCATCACACGCTAGCTCAAACTGTCATTAACTTTCC
Source organism: Takifugu rubripes (assembly GCF_901000725.2). Taxonomy (NCBI): domain Eukaryota; kingdom Metazoa; phylum Chordata; class Actinopteri; order Tetraodontiformes; family Tetraodontidae; genus Takifugu; species Takifugu rubripes. The sequence continues at coordinate 14,009,183 of NC_042299.1, read as the reverse complement.
TCCAGACGCCCGAATTTAATCTCTTGATTCGTGTTTGCCTCCACTGATCCTAAAATGTCTGTAACAGCGCAGCAGATCAACGTGATGAGACGTTCGCCGCGACAGAACGTCCGACAGGATGTGCGGCTTTCCAATAAATTCCTCAAGCAAACAAATAGCAAAACACGCGGCGCTTCCAACACACGAGTTAAAGGCAGATAAAGTGTATTTTGACAGGACAGCTTGTTTAACTTCATCATTTTCTGTCAAAAAAAAGAGAAAAACCGCCCACCGCCACCCGTGATCCATAGCAGATCTATTGTTTTTCTACAGATGGGATGATAATCTACTCCTAACATACTTTTTTTTGTTTTTTTTTAAAAAAAGTCCTAGGCAAGAGTTTGTGCTGTGAGCAAATGTGTCCGACTCCATTTCCAGAACTTATCGACAGTCAAAATTTCAGACATTCTCCTCAGCACCAAAGGCCCCAGTGTGGGAATTTAAAACGGAGAGAATATTTCACTATGGTGATACAAAGGCTCTGAAAGAATGACTTTTTTTTTTCCATTATGCCGAAATAGCTTCTCTTATTTTAATGAGCAGTTGACCAAAAAGAACCATCTGACTACTCATATGATACCCTCCGAAACACCTTTAACCCCTCCCCCGAGCGGATTAGGCTAAAGTCAAGAGTTTTAAGAGTCTGCGCCGACTGCCTCTCTGCAGCTACTACGCATATCGAGGACATTTTGCTGAAAAAAAAAAAAGAAAAAAAAAAAAAAAAGGGCCTCACGGGCTATTAAGAGATCTTCATGAGCCCACAAAGATGCTCATGCTGGGCCTCTCAGACTGTTAGTGCTGAATCGTGATAAAGGGGCATTAATTGATAAATCCAGAGGAGAAATATTGGAACGCCGCGTTTCCAGTTTGGGCATGTTGAAAACACAACCCCAGCAAACGCGGCCATGAACTGTTTTTCCGTCCCTGAACAAAGGCTCCTCCTTCCACGTCCTTGGCAGACAAATGGCAATACGCGCCCGAATACCTGGAAACAATGAAGCCCGCACGGCCGCGCGCCGTACGATTTACACCATGAGCTTGTTGTTTCTCTCAAAGTTGGAGGAATATTCTCTGAAAATGATTTGACCTCTGACAGAAACTTTACTTAACAGTTTTACAAGGTTTTTTCTTGGGGAGGGGGGGGGGGACGTGACTCTCGGCAGCCTCAGAAGTTCTGCGTCATGTGCCTTGGCAACATCTGCCCGCGAGAGCGCAAGCGCCGGCCCGAGCTTCCCCGAACGCAAGAGGGTGCTTTAAGCTAGCCTGTGCACCGAGGGTCAGCCGGCGCTGAGAATCTGGCTTTCTCTGAGCCTGCGTTTCAAAGAAAGAGGTCATCATTCTGCAGAACTGGCAAGCTGCGGAACCTCTAATGCGCTGCATTCCAAAATGAAACTGCTGAAAATGGACTTTGTACACTGAAGAAGCAGGAAGAAAAACCCGAAGGTATAAAACTCAGGTGCCACCTGTTTACAGTTCCTATTCATGAGAGGCCAACAGCATTTATCAATGGGCTGGGCTAGTCCAATGTTTACCAGTCATTATATGGAATTTTACAAAACAAGATCAACAAGATTCCACACAGAAATAACCACAAGAAGTGAACACGTATGACCTCCCTCTATTAGAATATGCAGCGTTGCTCATGAGCTCCATATGAGCAGCGTGTTAAAAAGTGGCGATTGCGTAACCACTGAACCACAAAGACAAGGCATAAACAGTATGTGTTCCCTCTGAATCTGCAGATACATTCAAGTAAAGGCTTGCTGATTTGTTATATAAAACTCTTTTATGGATTACTTTTACAGACAGGTATGTGAATGTCTTTCCTCCAGGGAAAAGCTATGCAGCCACTTGGAGTTGTTCTACTTGCGTGTCTACTTCAGGCTTATTTGTACAAGCTACAAATGTCTATTTGCCTTTTTCTATGATCTTTACATTCGTTGCAGTTTAGGATGCCTGTTCTAAAACTGCCTCGGCAGAAGGAAATCTTTCAATGGACCCAGCTTATGCGGATCAATCCGGCCGTTGGCCTCACCAAAGGTACACACATAATTAGCCTGTGTGTGCTGCTCAAATGTAGGATAGCTAAACTTGATAGCAGCGATCTATAGCTCACCGGGGCTGAAGAGTAACCCAAGACCAGCTGCTGTAGCATTACTATAAAAATCCCACCACATGGCTGCGAGTATTTTCAGCAGACCTTAATGTGATCCTCAGAACTCGCCCCTAATGGGCCCAGTTGGAGTTTCTTAAGATTCTTCGGCGATTTTTCGGCTTTTATTAGTATACCTCAAACGAGTGTCTTCCTCTGTTCGTGTGCTTTTTCGCGGGGGTTTTTCCTCCTCTGAATCCACGTTGGGATGCGTCGGACTGACCCTGAAGAAGCGGGACGAGCGAATAATCAGCGCGATGCCAGCCGAGCCCGCTCCGGCCTAAACGTCTGCATGTTATGTTGCCTTTTCATGAAAAGCAGAAAGAAAGAAAGAAAGAAAGAAAAAAAAAGTGTCACGTTAGTTTGGGGTTTTTTCTGCGCTGGTGCCACAGTTGACACGACGACGGCTATATCAGCGTTTAATGTGTCCTGACACGTCTGCGGTGAAAACGTGGCAAAGCAAACCAACAACTGGCAGGGTCTTAACAACCTTTTAAGGGAAAACAAAAGAAAAAAAGAAATTAAACCAAGCTGGCGACTTTTATACACACAATTTGTTTTGCCAGTTGTTTGTCATTGAACAGGTTAGGCCTGCTTCTCCTTTATCACATGGTAAAACTGCCATAAACCCGTCCGTGAAGATAAAAAATTAATTCTGCTCGAACAATAACTCCCGAGCCAATTTTTTTTAATGATTTTCCAGCTTTTTTCAAAGAGTCTTCTTTGAAATTGTTATTTCTTTTCCCTACGAAGGTCATTTCTCAGGGCAGAAAACAATGTAGACGGCATCGGTGCTGGTGTTTTTTTTTTGTTTTTTTTGTTTTTTCCATTCCCAGTGATGAAAAATGGAAATCTTTTGAAAAGACAAACTCTCACAAAAGAATTTTTCTAAAGACAAAATTACGCTCTCCAACCCTTTTCTCCGACACACTCCACAAAAATACTCCTGACAGCTGCATTCATAGCATGATAAAACTGCAATAAAATACTATTGTGCAAATCCCCCCCCCCCCAAGGTTAAACCTGTCTAACTACGCAGCCTTAACTTTTTCAGAGCTCTCAGCTGGCACGAGACCTACTGAGGTTTCTTTGTGGGGTTTGGAGAGTTTGTCGGGGTCCTGTTGCTTCACGCGCTATCCTTAAATCCCTTTCAGATACTTCTCCCCTCTGACGAGGCAGCGAGCTCAACATGACTTGTAGAAAACCATATGGGCAGCAGGGTGAACCGAGGACACACACGCACTTTGGCAAACACGCAAGTTCGCTATTAGGATCCAGGGTAATTTTTTTTTCTCTCTTGCTCTCGATCTTCCGAATGCCTGGGCCTGCCGTGTGGGGCTGAGGAGGAAGAACACACACCAGTTTTTTTCCCTCTCTCTCTCCCTCTCTCTCTCACACACACGCACGCACAGGTGTGTTATTACGACGGGCTTCAATTTTAACCCGAGCTTTTTACCCGCAAAATGAAAAAAAACAACCGCCTAATGAATAAATGAAACAACAAAACTCGCTTATATTTAATGGTTAAATGACTTCTGGTTATACTGTTGGATATTTGAAGATGAATAGCATTTAAAACAGATGTGAGAGCACAAAGACGGCGGAATCTGCTAACGATTTTAGCATAGGCAACAGAAACACAAGACCACAACTGGATTGTGTTTTGGACTGTTTATGCTGTGAAGCCATCAAAGGCAGCAATATTTATAGAGTGATATTAAAAGCAACAGGCAGCAAAGAGCGGATTTTATTTTGCATGGCATTAAAATGTTTATAAGAGGCAGGATATTCTAAAAAAATATGCTAAAAAGTTCATTGTTTTACACGAGCAAACTGCGGTGTCCTGCTCATATGTATATTATATTCATATTGGAAACTCTGAGGATATCTGCGTTCCAGAGAACTTCGTAAAGTTCTGCAGCTCACCAAAGCTTCCTGACAACCACATGGCACATTCACAAACACTCCGTATGCTTTCATTACGCATTCCTGCGATACTTGCAGGGAGGGGAGATTCCAAAACAAAAGCAGTCTGAAAAATGAAAAACATGCCTTAAAGATTTGGGTCTGTTAGTTTTCCATCTTGGATTCCCTGCGAGGTCACTGGGTTTGCAGTGCAACGGGCTTGTGTGCAGCCACTTCTGGGGGCCAGACTGTTCACGTTCTGGATATTAGCCACAGACTTCCTCCCATTCAGAACCACCCGTGTCCTCAGAAACGGTGTCGATGAATGTGGCTGATTTGGCCTCGCATGAAAAAAATGGCGGAAGCAATTTGAAATTTGAGCGCGCTGCACATATGTTCATCAAATAATTGAGAGAACGTCGCACAACAAAACGAAGGTCTATGGCTCAGGATAAAAGAGCCTGGATCACTTGTCCAGGAGGCAGTTCACCCCCCCCAACTCTTAATGTAAAATTCATGTATGTCTATGCTAACGCTCCACCGTCAGCAGTCGTTAGGAATAATAAATATGAGCACACCTATAATATCATTTAAATATAAAACGACTTTATAAAGATACAAAGACGCCTGAGGGCTTTTTTGAGGGGTGGGGCTGCCCGGGCAACTAGGGACACAATTATAGAAGAAATTCCAGTGAAACCACCTTTGCAATAAAGATCCGGTAACAAACTTCACGTGTTCTTATACACACAGCTTAATCTTCGATCTTTAAAGTCCATTAAAGGCTTAAAGGCTGTTGATTGTAAGACGGAACAATTAACTTTAAGGCGCACACCTGAAAACTGCCTCAGCTGGCAGCTTCATCAAAGATTAATTCTGGTTCATGAGGGAATCTCAACAAGTAATATACATAAACGCCCCCCCCCCCACCAACAAAAAAGTAGGGGGAAATGGATAAACAGTGTCTGAGACAGAAAGGCCAAGCCGTTAACAAGGACTGTGACATTCTGGATGCAATCCACAAAGTGGCTCGTTATATCGATGGATCTCCACTGTACTCCCAAAATGGCTGCCAAATATGTTCAACTAGACCAGACAAAGTGCCAGAATGAACTCAGCTGCATATTTTACACCAGTACAAGGCTCTACTTCAAATTTGCCTTTAAATAATGAAACACGCTTCAGCTACAACAATCACAATCGCGTTCTGATGGTTTAAAAATAATAAGAATTGTACCAAATGTGCAGTTTAAATGACGTACATTGGAGGATTTTAAAATTGCACAATGGTAACGCAAACAACACACTTCCCGCTACTGTCCGAATTCTGTGCAGAAATAAAACCTTTACAGGAGAGCTGCGCTGAAACAATGGGATGTATTCCTGCATTTAATAACGTAGGATGTGGGCCACAAGCATTACCAGAATAACCTGGTAAAAGCCTGGTGGAGATGGCGTGGGAACAACCAGAATTTTGGCATTGTGGGGCTTCAGAGAGATATCCCGTCTATTTGGACAGCAGTGTCTTTGCGCTGCTTACAATTTTTTTTATATATATATATATTTCTATTTTTTGGAAGACCGACCCACCATCTGTGTGTACGTACAGTACGAGATTACTGCGCGTGTGTATTTTATTTTATTTTTTCCTCGATTTGTCTTTAATCTCATCCAAAGAAAAGCAGCCTTTGTCTTCTTGCAGCATGGTATCCTTACACATTCACACTTGAGTAAACCCAAATAATGGGCTGGGGGGGGGGGGGAATGTGCAAAAGAGTCCCTAAATCAACTCGAAAACATTTTAAAATTAAATGCTCGGGACACATTATGTCAATCTGTTGGTCGATAAATAATTGCTGTAAGTGGAAAGAGAGTGACAATCTAGAGAGGACGAGTGAAGGGTGGTGAAGCGGGAGAAAACTGGGATTGATTGCTGAGGGTCGATTAACTGAACACCTCTCCCCCTCCTTATCCTCATCTACAAAAGGTGTAGACAATTTCTGCAGGTCTCCTTCATACAATAATGAGTTCTCCTGGTATGCCGACATGCCCTTAAATATTCATTAGTCATGGGTGGCTTAGCTGTGGTATAGTCAGCACACAACTAGCAATGTAGAATATATTTACACAAATATGCACAAACCGAAGCTAAGCACAAAATATTGTGGATTATTAACACTTCCAATGATTTCTGCCTCCAATAATGCTGCTATTCTAGACACTACTGGGGCAAAAAAAAAAAAAAAGGACTTTTCCCCATGCTCACTCATACAGTTCCCTCCAAATAAATCATCTAATGAATACAGGCTTTCTTTTCACATCCACATCTCATATTATTTCCACTTTGCTCACTCGCATGCATCTGGCCAATCAATGCTGACCAATTGTTACAACAGATTTCTGGTGTGAAGGTGAAATCCAGCACCAAAGTAAACACTCTCCGTTCCTTTTCCAGCTGCAGGAGCAGCTCTGTGTTCTCCAAAAAGGTGCTCCATTCAGACAGGCATCATCTAAAGCCACCAATTACATAACCGAGCCTATATGATGGCAGCCCCGGCTGCATCCTGGAAGCATATTGTGAATGAAGGCAGGAGAGAGGAAGTGATCACAGGGAAAAGGCGATGAAGGCGCAATTAGGTGGTAAATCCTACACACACACACACAAACACGCACGCACGCACGTCCACAGACCGTGCCACTGCGCTGAGGGCAGCCGGGAGCAGCACTGAACCCTCCCGCAGCCTCCTCTTCCTCGGCCAAGCCGCGAGAGTGACCGCAGCACCTCTGACACCGCGGACGCGTCGACGCCAAACGCTTCCTACCTGCGCACAACTTGTGGAGAGTGGGACGCGCAGCGTGGAGGGCTTCCAACGGACGGACACAACTACGCGACGCCTTACTTTCTTTATCTGACAAAGCCAAACGCGCAGACGTCTGCGAACACACACACACACACACACACTCGCACGCACGCACATAAAACGCTCGATCGCTCTCGTGTTCAATAGCTTGCACGTATCGACTGAGCACCGGCTCCCTTTGGCCCCCTTTTTTGTGGAGAGTCATGGCTTCATTCATTTTTTATGGCGCCGATGCTGCACACATACACACCTATTTTTATTTTTAAGCGGTGTGCCGGAGCGCTGCTGCCGTCTACCAGCCAAACACCAACGAATCACGCTTTGTGCGCGTTTAATTTGCAATATAATGTTTTAAAGAGAACGCGCGAAGCGTCTCTTGCAACTTTAATTACACTAGAACACAGTCCCATATCTAGGCCATCCTTCAACACCCCCCACCCCCTCCAAAATATATTTCAAAAATCCTCACATAACGTTATTATTCTCTTAATAAGGCAGGCTGTGCGTAAAAGCGGGTCGCGACAGTTTAAGCCTTCCTCCCCCCATTTTTGGAGAAGTATGCCATCAAAATCCAGAGTCCCGCCAGAGATATGGCTTTGATTTATCTCGGAAAAATAAAAATAACCTTTTCTGTTCTTTTAACATCAGATGGCCGCCTTTCCCCCCGCTCACCGAGCACATCTTAATATAGCTCCCTCTCATAAACGCCACGTCGATTTGATATTAATTAATTCTTTTTTTTTTTCTTCTTTTTTTTTTTAAATGAGGTTAAACCTCTGAGCGCTGCTGCTACGGTGGCGCCTCTTCAAAACGGGAATTATCCCGTTTAAAAATAAAGATGTAATGGAAAGGTTTCTGCCGAGAGTTCGCTCCGGTGGTTATTCGGAACGCACGTCTTCAGATCCAGCCAACTAACCTGAAAGACAAATGCGCACGTCGGCCACAGTTGTTCCGGCTCACAGCGTGTCCAGACGTGAGCGGGCGCCCTCCGAGCACCGCTGGGGCTTCGCTTAGTTGGGAAATAAACCTGTAAACACAGTTTGACCGGCTATTGTCCTCAAGTGTGTACCCCCCGCGGCCGGCTCACGGGCAAAGCCGACGGGGCTAAAGGGAACGGGCACGCTGAGGATTGTGACAGATGGGGAAACTTGCGTCACGCCGGGGCAGCGCGTTCGCTAGTCGGGTATAAATGGACAACAAACCCCCCGTCGGCCCGAGCTGGGTCCCCGGAACACGCGGAGCTCGCTTCTATTCAACTGGTACGACGGCGTCACGTTCGTCCAACGTCCGAAAACCCGCTGAAGAATTTAAGTTTGCGGGTGGACACAGCGTGGTCGTTTTTGCTGCCCAGGGAAGCCGGCCACAACTACGTGGAAGTCCGCTGCGTTTTCACGCCGATCCTCAACTTATGTTGGAATCTGTCGTCCGGGGGGAACTCCTGTCGTTTCCCCTGCGTGATATAGATTCTACCGACCCATCCCTGTTCCTACTTTTCGCGATTCCTTACCTGCACTTCCAAAAAAAGTGGCGACAGCGTTCCCGCGGATCCTCTGCTTTCTCCCCGGCGAAGCGTCTTTTTTTTGTTTTAAAAAAAATATATATTTTATTTTTATTTTTTCCCCTCTCTCAATATGTTCCTTTACTTTGTTTCATTTCTCACTTCCATCTTCTTTTCATCTCATCAATAAACACACGCTGCAGCCTACCTTCATAGAGCAGCTCGGTTCAAGTGTGCCCTCCCATTTTTTAACTATACATCGAGTACTTTGAGGGGTGGTGGTGATGATGGTGGTGGGGGGAGGGTGGAGGTGGGGGGGGGACAAGCAGGCACGCCTTTTCACTTAAAGCTCCTATTGGAAGAACGGTCTTGGGTTGGATCTCAAACCCGTCAACATTATTATGTCCCAATAGCAAAGAGCTCAGTGGGACGGAGAAAGCGGCTCCATTATGGCTCTCCGGAGGTGGTGGGAGTAATAGTAATACCCCAGCAGTAGTAGTAATAGTAGTAATAGTAGTAGTGTTACTCCTAGTCAGGGTGTAGTGTGCTTGTCAACCAGCAACAGCGATGTGATTAGAGCAGGCACATCAGCGAAATTAACAAATTGTCTTAACTACCTACACCTTATTTTTTCCTCATATACGACTTCTTCTTCCTCTCTTTTTTTTTAAACACTCGTCAGCTCTCAGCGCTGCTTGTTCAAACTAGAAGTGACTGTAATTGTGAATGAAGTGAAATCCATCCCCGGTATGGCTCAAAAGGAACGGGGAAATTGTCGTCTCTGTCCGTCAGTCGACCGAACTTCCCATTGGTCGGCTCAGCTGTCAGTCAAGCCAGCCAGCTGCGCCGCGGCCTCCTATTGGACCGCGATGCCGTCAATCACCTCAAGTACCAACAAGCTAGATTGTCTGCCCCGTTTTCTACTTTCTACGCATTTCTATTTTCTCATTTATTTATTTTTTATCGTCCCGAGCTGACCTCGAGTTAGCGAGCAGGGGGGGAAATCGCGTCGGTTTAACCGGCCAATCAGATTTGGGAAAGCAATTGCTTTCTTCTTATTGTTGTTGATTTTTTTTTTAGTCATTATCCAACGCCTTGAGATACGTTCAGGCTGGCACAGAATAAAGCAGTAATGGGTCATGTGGGACGCCCCCCTCCCCCACCCACCGCCTTAATGCCCCCTCCATGTCTAGACAGTGACAGGTGTGTGTGTGTGTGCGTGTGTGTGTGTGTGTGCACGCTTTCACTAGTTCGCGGAAAATGATCGAGCCTCAGATGGAAAGTTTCTATTCCGTTGTATTCAGGAAACAGCGTCAAACATAAACACTTCTACGTACTGTAAAATAAGCTTTCTCCGACAAAGAGGTCAGCTAAGGTTACTCGCCTGCAGCTACTGTGACACCATACTTCGCCCTGCCTCCCCAGCTGCTCCGCCCTGCAGCCTTCTAAACTTTATTTTATTTCTTCTTTTTTTCCTATCATTCCCCTCCCCCGTGAAAGCAGCACGTTGTGTTTAGGGTTGTCCAGCGATGGCGGAGAAAGAGGTGTTGCTTCAAATAATCGCCATCTCGAATGCGGGGAAGGCTCCATATGGATATTGTTGCGTGTGCACGGTGGCGAGCACCCGGGGCACCCGCTTGCCTTTGCGCGCCATCTGCAGGACTGCGATGTGGATTTAATGCGGCGGGTTCACCGGAGGACACACTTTCGTCACTCTTTTGACCTAGTTTAACCAGAAAACCACCGGCGGCCTTAATGCGCTTCTTTGCCACCCGATCCCGAGTTTCATCTGCATATTTGTTCGTCGAAACTCCGCAATGTTCGATCCTTGTGATCTTTATTATAACGGCCGGGTCATATTGCACAAGGTTAAACTGACTCAAGCGCGGGCCGTGCGTGGGGAGTAATGACGGTTATTATAGGGAAATGAATCACGTTTTTAAGTGCTTTAAGATGTATTTGTGAAAAGGAAGTTCAACGAAAACAGTCACATTAACATGGGATCCAGCAATAATGCTAACCACAAATGTTTTAGTGTTTGTTTTTTAACCTTAAACAAAATGGAGGTTGGTGTTGTTTAATCAAGTATGCGCCACAAGAAGGAACAAATAAAGTCATATAACTGCAGAGAACACGGTGCATTTGTTTTCCTGCCGACTGAAACTGTTTGTGTTGCATCTTATCCAGCCTGACAACCTGAACCTGTTTTCAGTTCACACCCTCTGTAAATCAGATGAGAATAGCAGCCAGCAGCTGCAACAATGTCTGATGTCTGACATACTTTTAGTTCTCTACAAAACAAAGTCCTCTGCAAGGTTTAGGGTGAAGAGAGATGATAAGAATGGTCCCCGTATTTAAAATCACCAACAAAGTAGCCGAGTCTTGCAACACTTTGTTGCAGACTACAACTTTGGAATACAGAGAGTTACACACGTCTCATCTTTAGACGCAGAAACAACAAAATCAGAATAATGTGACTTTGTTAGGATTCATCTTTGCTTTGGTAAGCTCTTAATGTGTCAATTACGGTGCCTAAAATAACTAGTTTTTGTAACCACTGCATATCTGTGACAACATGTTACGTGTTTCTCTGAAACTCTCACAAAGTGATCACAGAAAAGCAAGATGTGAGAGAAAACAGTCTTTTTTCTCACATATTTGCATGTTTTTCTCATCCTTCATGGGTTGGGATGCCTCTTTTTTCCATCCAAGAGTTTGCAAATCAAAAAATGGTTACCATACAAAAGTCTAGCGTTGTTGCACCACGAAACACGGACCATCTGTCACCGTTACGCTGGTTTATTCTTTTATGGTAGGACTGCTTATAAATCAACAAGTCTCGAGGATTCCTGAATGTGCGCTTATGCTAATTTGCCACACAATTGTTACAGGAAATGTGAGGTTTGGATTACAAAGAAGTCGAAATTGCTTAAACAAAGTGTTTAATCCAGCTGAGAGAGCTCATCAGACTGCCATTTGAAAAAAAATATGTATGCAAATAAATAAAACATAAGCAAACAAAACACAAGCAGGCACAGCAGATAGCAATAAATTATGAAAAGTGATGGATTGCTGGGACAGCCAATAGTTCTCTTTATTAAAATATTCTTAGAATTTGCTGTCATGGAGCTGCTGGAACATTAATGTTTTACCTTTACCTTTTGTGCATCATGAACCTGCCAATTCAACAACACAACCAAAGCCGTTCTCATCTTCTTGACACCGACACAGTGGGAAGCAACTCGTCAGACAGAAATAGTCACCAAAATAAATAAAGAAATCACATCACATGTCATTTTTCATGTGTTTTCATTTATGCCGTGACATCACTTCTGCTGTCTCTTTGTTCCGCGTTTGCATGTGGCCGCGGTCTTAATTTGAGTCTTTGCATGAATTTTCCTACAGTGCCATGTGGCGGCCTCCCCCAGAATCCATACGTGTGTCGCGTTAAACCGGTTCCACCTCCGCCCGGTCTCTTCTGGAGGTACTTTAAGGTGGCATCAACGAGCAAGCGCAGTGCTGTCTGCTCTGGATGGTGGTCCAAGTGGTGCTGTAAATGATTAAAAGGCCGCACTTGTCTGTCAGCTTTGAGGCTGATACAGGGATAATGTCCCCTGCTCTCTGCAGCTTCGTCCTCAGCTCCCCGCCTTGTCATTCCTCCCCCCTCAGCAACTGAGGCTAATTCCATTTAAGTTCACTTCTCCTTATTTCAACTAGACTGTATGAAATACATTTTCCTGCTTTCTCTGACACTTTTAATTGCCCTAAACAAAATTGCCTTAGTGTTTGTGTTTCTAAAAGAGCAAATTCACTGAATTTACTTTGTATGTATCGTGAATATTAATGCATCACTCGGGCCCTTTATAGATTCTCATTGTATGTCTCTGTGCTGCACTTAATTTTGCTCAAATGACATTCTGATTATCTCCTCCATGTGTTAGAGTTAATTATTGCTGTTTGAAAATGTACTTTAGCTGTAGGCGCAAATGCTATGGCTTCGGACATAGGCCTTGAAGAGAATTATTTTATCTTGTTAGCATCTTTTATCTTATTAGCATGTGTTATACTATATGTTTTTGTTTTATGTTACAGTTAGTTTAGAAGTTAGGAATACTATATACTCTTTAGTAGGAATACACATAAGCAAGTCAGTTGACCCTTCCTTGACCTGAATACTGTTCAGACAGTTGGAGCCAGGCAGACAGGAAATGGTAGACCCCCATCGTAAAACATGACAACGTAGTTTACTGGTGTTGATAAGTTCCTTGGCAGGAATGACCTCTGACCTGGCCATCTGGGGAAGATAATGGAGAAGAAGGACCGCACCAACACCAAAGGAGGCTGGAAGAAGAAGATGGGGTCATCCAAGAAGAAGGACTGGATTGGACTGAATTAGCATCAATAATTTACATATATCTTTCTATAAAAGACTGGGCCAAGGGATAGTTAGGTCGTCAGACTTCATGCCCTGACAATTGACTTGTTGTTGCTAGGGTTATGAACTGGCCCAGAGCTCTGTAATATTTGTATCTTGAATTGATTCTGTTTGCTAAATACATTTTGAAATTGACATTTGTTTACTTGAAGTCTTCATTTAAAGAACACGCGGATTGGCAGTGACACACGAGAGGTATTGCAATCCAACAGCCTCCTGTTTATCTGTGAGGGTGAGAACATCCCCAGATGTGGCTGAAGCCATGTATGGAATACACCAAATGGTCTGAGACAGAGACATCTGTTGCAACGTTTGTCAACTGCATCTAAATGGTGCCGTTGTTTAGCCAGTTGTGGAAAAAGCCCAAGGTGAGGTGCGAGGACAAGGATAAAAGCTCCGAGATTGCAGCACCTCAGCACACTCTCACTCAGTCTGCATTCCACTCTGTCTATGAGACTTCAAATCAAATACTCACATTATTGTTTCTCTGATCTGAATCATCTTCATTTCGCTCTCACCGGACAGACATAAAGAAATTTTCCACAACACGTATCTGGTATTCCGGTTTGATGCCATCTACATGCAGGAGGTGGCTGACGGTTTGTAGTGAAAAAGGGTAACAGGCATAAGGCAACAGAGGCAGAATGTGTGGTTGTTGTATTTAACCTTTGATCTAATGAGTATACCGTCGTAGTTAATGAGTGCAATGGATAGACCCTTTTAGTTAATGAGTAGACAGGTAAAGCGTATGAGAAATGTATACGAGTCATAATGATTAGACAGGTAAAGCGTATGAGAAATGTATACGAGTCATAATGATTAGACAGGAAAAGCGTATGAGAAATGTATACGAGTCATTGTCACTGTTTGAACACCTGCTGTATGTATGCATGTCACTATTTGATGTACACATGTCACTGTAGTGAATGTTTGCTATGAGATGGGAAGTCCGGGAAAGTTATCAGAGGGTTAAACAAAAGATGGGAGGCTGCCTGTTTGAACAGGAAGGTGCCGATTAAAAAAAACCATGTAAGGTACACCTGACTTCTGATAAGTGTAATAAACGGTACTTAATGGTGGAAAATGAGTAAAAAATAGCTAACCAGAAGGAGGAGTCCGGGGCGGGGTAGCCCCAGGCTCCAAATAGTATAAAAGAAGGGCAATTTTTGTCAAAGATCAGACTTAGCCCGGGCTACTTCTCATGGATGGTGAATTGTGGATCTGCAATAAATCATCATTTGGATCGTGAATCAGCTGAACCTGACTCATCATTCGACCCTGTTGTGGTATCCCCGCACTCTGATTCGTTTGACACTGGCATAGGTATATTGACTTGATAGAAGCATAAGTTTGAGTGTTCTAGCGTAGGGGAAAATCCACTACATTTTCTTCCCGATCGATATCCGAGACAGTTCTGACCTCTGCAGAACAGCAAGGAGACAAAACATTGCCATTCAAAACGCATTTCATGTTTTGCAAAACATCCTAATAGAATCTCAAACAGAGTGTTTAATATCTGGCTGAGTGAGCTCATCACACGGCGGTTTAAAAGGAAGAGTTTTACATTTTTCAAGCGAGGTTCTGAAACTCGACTGTGTGGTTCTGCTCTGGGAGTGGGAGTCACGGAGCAATAATCACCTGAAATAAAGAAGCAGACACAATCTTTCATAATCACCGAGCGCCTCCACTTTGAAGGACAGCACAAGCGATACAACTTGCTCCTCTGCATTGTTTAAATTCCATCTGTGTGACATCACCTCACAGTGCTCAGTTCATGCTGGCGACACTCGAGTCCAAGTCCCCAACTGTGGCCACTCTAATGTATTTCCACAGCATTAAATCATTCCCTTTGTGCTCTCAGGCTCATTTTGAGGGGCAAAAAAGTGAATATATTTGTGTAAGCTCATATAACAATTCAGAGCAACCTGGGGTTTGCACTATGCAATTCAGAGCAACTCCTACGTGCAGAGTTTTTACAATCAAGCACTATCAAAACACTTCAGTCAAAAGGCTCGACTCGACACAATCCTGTTCACAGCTACCGGCAGCCAGCACTCATATAAACAGGAAACTGAGTTGCCATTTAAAAGTCCCAAGTTTCAAGTGATATCAATTAATGTATGATGTTTGTACTGTTACACGTTAAAATGTCTTCTGAGTATTAGTCGAAGTTGGAACATATCTTCTTTATCAGGCCTACATCGCACTTATGACAGGTTTTGCACACGTTTTATTAATATGTTGATGTTGAAAAATCAAATGTTTAAATTAAATGATGAACCAGCGTTAATGTGTTGTAGTACCCACACTAGCCAGATGATGGCGAGCTGATCCAACAATAAGACTGACCACAATGTCTAAGGATTAAGTTTGTGATATGTTTGGATCTCTTATATTACTGAATGCTAAAGTGGCAGCAGTTTGAATGAAAAATCAAAACATTAATGCATAACTCATATCCGCCATAATAACAATAATAATAAAAACGTATGCATGTGCAGTTAGATCAAAGTATTTAATGCTTTTCTTTGCTGTAAAATAATGTGAAAGGTTCTCACTAATACAACCCAGTGTGAACTAGTATTAACATGCTGCTCTTGCTTAAAATGCAACAACAAGTTGGTTTGGGCGGCAGAAACGGCAGGTTGCTGCAAGCTAACCAGCTGCTGTAGACTAGCATTAGTCATGATGGAAAACACCTTGTTCACCATCTCTGTGGTTCTTTCACTCCTTCACCAGGCTGCCAGCGCTGCCAGTAGCATGCACAATAGGGCTGTTCAGGTGGCTTTGAATATCCGTGGCTGAAAATGTAAAACTATTTGGCCTTCTTTTCATGTAGGTTTGATGCGTTTGACATTTAGATGTAATCAGCAAGCAACCTTGAAAAGTAAATGGATCTTTGAGCGATGTGTTAGTCAGAGCGGCGGTATGTGTAGAACACCCACGCGTCTCTGCCTCTGCTCTCCGTGGAAGGCTGGCACGTCCAACGTTTCTCTGACGTATCTGCTGGGAGAGTTCGATTTTAATGTTCCCTCCGTCTGCTGGCAGAAAACCTGCTCTTTATTAGTGACGTCTAATCAGCTCAGATGATGTCTTTTTAAATGCTCCTCAGAAGGCATGACATGAAGATTGGAGGCACGGTCTTCATCATTTAGCATGAACCGCTCATGCCCCGAACAATGTTCAGCAATTTCAACAGCTTTTTTCCCCCCTATTTTGCTGTTTGAAAGAATTGGATTATTCACGAGTGACTCATCACTAATGTGCGAGGCATGCTGCTTCATGTTGGCACTGCCAGACGAGCTCCTTAAGCTGCTGAAAGATTACGTCTACAGTCACAAATAAGCGTTTGTGTTTATTTTATACACTTAATTAAATGCAAATACCGGCCTCGCTCTTTATCCTGGTTAAATTTACTCATCAGCCTCAAAGACCCCAAAACACACATCTTTAATAGCTTTTCTAGTCTGACAGTTGCAAACAAACTACAAACACTTTTAGAACATTTGAACAGCGTGAATTGTTCACATAAAAATCTTTGACAAGCTTCTTCCTGTCAGTATGAGGCCGCGATACACTGGAATCCAATAATGTGGCGTATTTACATTCAAATTCCCTCAGTTTTCTGCTATTAACAGTATATCAACTCGTCTTTTCACCAACAAAAGGAACCATCTTACACTTCCGATGCCTTTTTAGGCCCTATGGTGCCGTTTTCTGGTCTCAAAGCAACCACAAACATGCCAGTTTACACATCAACAGAGCACAGACGGATATTCTGGCACACATCAGGTTTTATTGCACCAGGTTACTCCAGACTAGATATTATCACTATTGTTATTAGCTGCGGGTATCAGCGCTGCAGTGAGGGACAGATTAAATCCAGCCCTAAAATCATTGCATATCTGGTAAATATGTTGAATATTTTCCCCCTCTGTGTTCCACAGATCTGAGAATCTGCAGTCACCACAGTAATAAATAATTCTTCATATTCTTTGAAGATCAAATTACATAACATAATTTTGCAAGGAGACAGGAAATGGCGCATATCACATTTATAGAGAATATACACACATTTATAGAGAGAAGCAAAATGATATTGACGATATTAACCCAGGGGAGGCTGGTGTGTCACATTCATTACCTGATGGTTCAAACCTCCGGAAAGTTGCAGTCGTTGTGCTCGCAGCTGCCAGAATCTTCACAAAGAGACACAAAAACAGGACACTACCTGGAGCAAACATGCAGACACCTGTGGGGGGCTCAGAAACGGCCTCCCGCTGCTCACACCCGCTGATATTTTGGAATCTCTTCTAAGTAGAGGCCAGCAAGACTAGCAGTATTTTTTTTACATCGCTAAAACAATGCTAAAATTAACCCCCCCCCGTCTATGCCAACACGAATTAACTGGAAGAAAATTTAAATTCTTATTGAACGAAAACACTTTGTTCCTGCATTATCGCCGCAAAAACTAAAATAGCTTCATGAGAAGTATGTCAGTGATGTAGTATTAATGACATGCTATGGCTGCTCACTGAGCCGGTCACTTGTTCTGCATAGATTTAGCCTGTTTAGATGCCCGGTGCTCGCCCTTGGCCTAGTTACTGTTCAGTGCAGAGGGACCAAATAGAGCTGAAAGACCAAAAGCAGGAGACACCGATGGACGCAGCAGACGTTTGGGTGAGTCCTCTCAGAGGGAATTATTCAAACCAGGAGTGAACGTGTATCGGTGGGGTTGATTTCAGGATCTAGAATGGAATAAAACAGAAGCATACTGATTATTTTTAGTGTGCACGCGCGTGTGTTGGTGTGTGCGCCACTTTCGAATAATGAGTCTCGAGAAGTGTTCGAACGTGCGTCTCTTTTCATTTCTGTCACGGTCGTAAGAAACATCCCGACAGATGGGAGAATTCGCTCTTCCTGAGGCTCTGTGGCATTTTCAGGTGACTTCAGCAACACCTCTGCTGACAATTAGCAGGAAGGAGTGTAGAACAAGAAAACAGGGGCCGCCTGCTACAAATGACAGTGATGATGTGGAGTGTTGTTGGATGCTAAAACAAATGCTCCAGTAATGAAGAACAACACTTTAAACAAAGCTCTTTTTTCTGGTTCTCTCTGGGTTCTTTACTTATTTTGTAAATGGTTAAAGCAATAATGGCTCCAACTATGAAGCTCTTGTAGAGCTCTTCACTGACGTCTTCACTGACGTCACCACCAAGAATACTGATTCACTTCCTGTTTCACCTTACAATACAGTATTCTCAATATTCTTCCTTTCGTGGCCTCTTTGTTCCGAGGCCCTGCTGTTTATTTAAAAACGCAACCTTTAAATTAAATTAGACTAATTTCAAATTCCTTAAGCTCTGTCAATATTGCGTTAAAAACGTGTGATTGCAGAATGTGATCATGTTAGACAACCACCTCTCTGACGCTATAGACTAGTTACAGATTCCCTATATCCGACAAGCTGTGTTTCATCCCATGATGACGTTATGACCATTTAACACCCTCTTACTCTTCATTTTTTTTAAATAAAAAAAAAAAAATTCAATAAAAATGTTTGTCTCTGCTCACGTCATTAAAATACCAACAAATGATGCTATTGTGTAGCTTAAATATTCCCATAAAGAGCCGCAGAGGCACAAAGATGAAGGTCAGCTAAGGAGACTTTTATGAATGGACATTGACATTCATCCTGTAGTGGAAGTGATGTAATTAAAGTAGCCTCTCCTCGCATGCAATTACTGAGCACGGCATTAACGAGATGAGAGACGGGGAGTGTGTCTATAGCAGTCATCTTCTGAGCAGCGCAGCCATGTATGAACGTTCACCGCACTTTTCTGATCCAAACCTCTACTCTTCACCTCAGGGGATAAATGTGTTCATCATTTAGAATTGCTTTATTGCTGCACCATTGCCCCTGCATTGTGGGGAGCTGGGAAGTGGGTGAGGGGTGGGTTTGTGCAATATTAAAACTGATGATGTAAAGACAGTGAAGCACACGTTCCCCCTAACGCGACTCTGAGTGGTACGGCCCACTGGCTTAAAGGCAGAGAGCACCTTTTTCTTGCGTTAACATGGTTAACGTGCCAATAAGGCAGGATCGAAATCCCACAATAGTTTATTCAAGAGGCGTTCCTGGAAAGATAACATTCATAATGTACTCAGTTTATTCATAACTCTGTAGCGTGTGAAGGATTTACAAACCCCGCCAACCCTGAAACTGTCTTCAGGTTTCTGGTTATTAATCATCCTCCAGGCTTCTCGTCCTCTTCCAAAATAAACAGATGCAGGAACAGCCTCGTTCTCTTTAGAGGAAGCCGATGAAACGTTTGAAATGATTTCCGACTGTCATAAAAGAATGAATCCATAGACCTGTTGAGTTTCCCCACAGGATTTCAACAGGCTGGCGGTGTTGAGATGCTGACGCAGGCCCCTCGTTGGCTGTGTCACTCTTATTAGCCACTTGGACAGAGAGATTTTAGAGTCAGGTGTGGAAATCCATTGCAGAGTTGCCTCCTCAGTCCTCATCACTACGACGGCAATCATATGACAACAACAAGCTCCTCCGTCGCCATGGCAACAACTGCACCATTGCTAAGGCAACAGCTGCAGAGTGCTACAACACACATTTCCAATCTTATTATTTAAACCAGTGTGTGTAGGCGCGTGCACGTGCGTGCGTTTGAGTGGCAGAGAGAGGCTGAAAAAGACGACGGAACACAGATTTGCTCTCATCTTTCTCCGCTTTGTGTTTTCTTTTTCTGCGATGCATATGTAATTCACACTCTCCTCCTAAACACATTTTCTTTCGGTCTAATTCCTTCTGTCACACACGCACACACACGCACACACACACAGACACACACAGTCACTCACTCACTCACTCACTCACTCACTCACTCACTCACTCACTCACTCACTCACTCACTCACTCACCCACTCTCACTCTCTTCCTCTCTCTCTTCCTCTGTCCCCTCCCGCAGTTCTTCCTCTCCATCCTTAGCTGCCTTGCTATCTTATTCTGTTTCTCTTTTTCCATTTTTCCAAAAAGCGACCCCCCCTTTTTTTTTTTCTAATTCACACCACCTTTGCTTTCCATCTCCATCTCCATCCCCATCCTTCCTCCTTCTCTTTTCACCCCGTCCTTTTTCCTTCCCCCCCTCCCGTCGTTTGTCTCTAGCCTCGGAACCGAAGACTGGATACACTCTCACCTTCATTATTCTCTCTCGTACTAAACTGCGAGACCACCCCTCACTCCTCTTCCCTCTCTTTGCTCGCTCTCTATTTCCCTGTGGCCCTCCCCCTCCCTTTTCATGTTTCCCCCCTCCCTCCATCCTCTTTTTCCGTCGCCGCTTCAGTTAGTCAAAGAACAGATTCACGGAAGGAGAGAAAAGGGGGGAAAGACTGGACGAGAGTGAGAGTGCAGGAGCGGGGCAGGCTGGGGCGAGGGGTGCGGGGTCTCAGCCCTCTGTCGTGGGGGGGTTGAGGGGGTTGAGATACACCCCAATATTTTGCTATAAGTACCATGGACTGCCTCTGCATTGTGACTACAAAGGTAAGCCCGTCTGTTCCCTACTTTAGTTGATTGTGGGAGAGAGAGCGCGAGTGAGGCATCACAACTGTGTCTTCATACAGAAAATCATTGTCCCTCATCTTTCTTTCATTTGAATAATACAAGTTTTCATCTCAAATCTCCCCCCCCCCCTCCCCCCATGGATATGTTTCTATATTTGGTTTCTCTTTTGATTTTTAGAGAGGCTGTTTCTCTCCGGCTGGCCCTGTTTCCTACTCTTTCAGCATTACCTATCTCTGCTTTGTAATCTTACCAACAGTGTGCGTGTGGGGGGGGCTGACCTGTGTGGATGTACGGTAGTAAAAACGGCAGCGAGCCAGTGGGGGGGACTGCATGCGTGGAGCATTTAATCGCGCCCAAGATGCAGGATACTCCAGCGGACGCTAAATCGGAGTCAGCTCGCACCTCCGCCGTGCAGGCGCACGTTACAGCCACCCACCGAGCATCTGCACTCGCATGGGGTACGAGAGCTGTGTTATATCACGCACGTGTGCTCGGCGTCCTCACCCCTGCCCCTGCTCCACCGCCCGAGAAAGGCGCCGTTCGCCGGACCCTCTCAGTCCAGGTGGCTCTCAGACGAGTTTCCAATTTCCTCCTGGGAATGTTTGACGCGGAGCAACAGAACACAGCAGCTGCATCTGGGGGCCTTCTTTTTGGGAGGAAGTGATGGCAGAAAGTGGGAGACGGAAACACACGCACCAATTTGGGCGGTGATGTCATAATGAGGAAAAATTTCACTTGGGTTTAGCTCGTGGAAAACGGAAGTGAGTACAGCTGGCCGTTTCAGACGGATTACATAAGTGTGTGCTTAACCGTGGCACATTACATTCATTGGCTTATCAAACACACAGTTTCCTTGGCAACAGAGCATACCGGTCAGCTTAGCACAGGAAGAGAATTTTACCCTACACTGAAGAGAGATTCCTTCTGAAAAGTCTGCTGCTTCCAAATGCGATATTAAATTCAACTGATGTCAAGGTATCCCCCCCCCCACATCATCTCTCCTCCACGCATCTTATTTGCCCGAGTGTGACTCACTGAGTTAGCCGAGATAGAAATAGAGCAATAGTGCAAGTAAAAAAAAAAACCACGGTTGGTAACAGTGGCTATTCCACCAAACCTGTTCCAGAATGCAGCACTGCCTTCAAAGTGAGAACAGACTCGGTGTAAAAGCTGTGTGAAGGAGGGAAAAAAACGCAGCTTTTGCCAAGAGATTGTGAGGCAGATGGTCAATCTATAAAAGGGAATGTTAGTGCCCTGAGGAAAATGACTACTGATGGGCAAAGCAGGTACCAGATCAATGAATGAGATATTTGACTTTTATTCCGCTGCCGGAGCGCAACGTGAAGCTCGGCGCCGTCGACCTTTCACCTACACAAACGCTGGAAAATTCCAAAAGTTCTCGTCGAACTTCGGAGGGAGGCCGGCTGCATTGCAGGTGAGGCGTTTGGCTCGCCGTCGTGCAGCAGATGATGGCGGAGCGGCTCACTGGATGAGCTGTCCGGACACCCACATACTGTTGAGCAGGTTATGTGAACAGCGTTGCGTCCGCGCGCCGGTCCGTGCGCTAACTTTACTGTGTGGGTGAAGCAGCAGTCAAGGCGCTGAGAGAGAGAGAGAAAATTCTAACACTGCATATGGTGCTTATACTTGAACAGAAGTGTGATTAATGCAGGCGATATCTCACTTTATTTAATTCATTTGAAGATGTAAATGTCACCACAGTCCCTTAAATGGTGATTTTTGAATATTGGGCTTTCTAGCTTCTTCTTTTAACCAACCAGCTCCTGGCTGTGGCTCAGGTACTATTTCAAGTAAGCTTGTCCTCCATCTTTGAAAACCCCCCAAAAAGCCTCTGAGGCCAGCGTCCACGATACCTGATGTGCACAGTTCAACTGTGGCCAGAAGCGTTGAGAGGAGCAGCGTTTTTGTTTCACTCTCTTAAAAAATGATGCTCTGCCTGTAATGAGGTAGTTTTAACCTTATGGGAAATTGCAGTTGTTTTAACTCAATTTTGTTTTATTTTTACTGGACTTGACAATAACCTTTCCCTAAATAATAAATCTTTTTTTAAAAATCAGATGTGGTCATAATTGCAACAGGGCTGCATTATTTTTTCCATTTCATGACATATTACACTCTGTAAATATACATTGAATTTTAACTGTTACAGTGTTTTTATTAGAAACAAACCAAAACAACCCAATAGGAAGACCCGGTTAGCACGTAGGAAGGTTCTCGGTTAGATTCTAAGTCTTTCTGTGTGGACCCTGGGGTACCCCGGGTTCCTCCCCCAGACCCAGATATGCTGCACATTATAGTGACTGGAGACTCTGAGTGTGTGAGTGAATGGGGTGTGTCTGTGTGTGACCCATTGACCGCTGGGACAGACTCCAGTACTCCCAGGGAAGCTGATTAGGAATAGAAAATGCATGGATCCTGGTAACTGAGGTGGCCTGACGCTTGTGTCCAGCTGGAGATGCTTATATTTATTTAAAGAGGTGGTCCTGGAAGGTCCTGCAAGTTTCAGTCCCTGGCGAGTAAATGATTCATGTGCGTTCTCCCTTCGTTTCAGCAGCTTATATAATTTTCTGCTCCTTCCTACACTAATTTCTCAAGAAAAATTAATAACATCTTCAACAAAGCAGAGCGGGAAGGCGTCATTCACAAGCCAGATTACGTAACATTTAGAATATGAGGGCATATCGGCTTGAGGAGACGTCACAGGGTTTATATTTGGTTGCGAGTTCGACAACGCCTTTCACACTGCCTGTGTTGAGTCGTGGGGGGATGGGGGGGGGGCTGTTGTTTGATTATGGGAGCAACGACGAGTTTGACTGTTAAGCAGGTTCTCAGCTGGGTTAACTTCGACTTTAGTGAGTATTTTCTGTGCGGTGCGGTCCAACGGTGCACCTCTGCGTAACCTTCCGCCTGCTGTGTTGCCCCCCCCCTTTGATTACCCCTCCTCTCCCCGTCCTCGCCCTCGTTCCAGTCCTCTGCTCTCACATTTCCACTTCCATATTTTTTCCACCCTCCCTGCCTCCTTCACCCCCGTAATTCCTCCACTGTGTTGCCTTCCCTTCCTGTTATCTCCCTTTCCCTCCTCTCCGCTTAGTCCCCCCCCCTCCCTCGCTCTCTGCTCACTAGCTTACCTTCTTCCCTCCTCTTCAGCACTTTTGAGGATTCCTGAGCTAGTGCTCCTTCCAATAAATTATAGATTCGACAAGATGTAGTCAAAGTCAGCAGCGCCGTGTGCACTTCAGTGGCTTCACGTATGGCTTCATGCCCCAACGTAAACGCCATCTTCCCTGGAATGTGTGAGCGCTCACATTTGTAATTATTTTGTGCTCTCAGCTGCCCTAATGGCTCCATACATGAATATTTATGCATGTGGAACTCCGAGCACGAGGAGCTCATGGCTAATGCGTTCAGAGACTTCAAAATGGAGCTAAGATAATTCATCCAAACAGATTCTCCTCAGTATTTATTCAACTCAAATGCATTTTTCATCCATCTTATCAAGTGTCCATTCACCCTTCGGAGAAAAGAGTGTGTTCCGTACAGTACAGCGCGCTGTGGGTAAGGATTAGTGATCCAGTGCTGGGCTCTTATGATCTCAGCTCAAGGACACTGGCTTCCATGAGGCTTTTTGTATGCAGCCAGAGAGACACTGATCCTGCCAAGATGCTCCCAAGGCACAGAGAGCAAAGACACGGGGCTTGCCCCGGTGCAAGGCTCACGCCATAACTGCACGATGCAGAGGATCCGCTGCCCAATTAAGAACCACGGCAGAGTCAAGCAGACGGGGGAAATGTGGACAGACGTCCTCGCCCTTCGTAATCTCTCCGTCGACAGTTTGGCTCCAATAACAGCTCGTAAACCGACGATGCAAATTTCTGCAGCTGATGCAGAGTTTTTGGGTTTTTTTTTTTCATTTTCAAAGCTCCTCCCTGTTTTTTTTTGGTCAGAACGCACACCCACATGATCAGACGGTGCTCACTGTCGGGCCTCCAGCATCAGCTCACGCCCCATGAACCACACATGCATCGAGTGGCGGCTTGTGTCAAAACTTGCCGACTTTAATTGCACAGGAGGAGGAGGAGGAAGAGGAGGAGGAGGAAGAGGAGGAGGAGAAGGAGGCCAGGGAATGGCTCCGCGTTAGCTTCTGTTTTATGTCGGCTGCCCAGCCGGGCCGTGCCGCCCTCTGGGTCCGTGCGCGTTCGTTGATCGGTCAGGACGGATCACACTGGGCACGTTTCAGCGTAGCAACACAAACTTTACTATCAAGACTTCAGAGTCTGTTTAAGGACACAACCTGTCTGTCAGCGTGGTCCCCTGGAAGACCAACTAAGGCTGGGCCGAGTCCATCTTATATGCGGTTCATACGTCACTTCCTGTTTACCCTTCCTCAGGTGTTTTCCCTCGTCTCAGCAGAACATGACCTGACCTTTCCTGAACCTACCACATCTTACCAGACTCCCTCAAAGCACACATGCTACCTGTTCCTGTTTCGACTCAACACAATTAACAGTTGTGTAGATTTTATCTATGTAAGCAGAACTTTTCCTCTTGCCCTCGTCTTGAACTTGCTGACATTGTAACGTTAGCTTGGCACAGATAGAGTTAGTACATCTTGTCATATGCTGAGCTACCTGCAATCAATCAGATGGTTCTCATTCTTATAATCACATACATTTCAAATACTTCCACATTTAACATCTCTGCTCGCTATCCATCCAAACACATTAGTTACCCGCTTCCACGGTCCCAACGCGAGGCTAACCCCTGGTCTCTCAACCACTTTATTATGCCAACCAACCCCACCAGGAAGATGGCTGGTGAGAGCTTCACATTGTCACAACACAGGCTCTACTACACTGTAACTCTTTGCTGTCCCTGCTTTTACAGACGGATTCAGCTAGAACGGCAATGGGTCATTAATCTTTTCTTGAATATTCACAGGCTGTGGATTCGGGGGTTGTTTAACGCTCTGCGTTTGATCTGCCGAGAAGGTCGTTGGCTCGTACCCACATTTCAGCACATTCCTTAACAGCTTACATATATGGGCCAAACGCTGCACCACCACCAAAAATGGCATGAACAATGTCAGTCAAGTGGAGCTAACATGTCAAGCATGACTGGCGGGTACTTTGGGGAGGGGAAAAAACCCGCGTTAACCGTTTTTGACCTGCTGTTGTTATCAACCTTTGAATCATCTTTGGGGTAGTTGCACTCTGACCGGTGCCCGCTAGAGGCGCTGTTGTTGAGCATGGAAATGTGTGCAGTCATTAATATTGAAAGGAAACCGAGCATAACTGAACCTTAGCCAGCACGCTTCTTTAACGTGGTCTCTGTATTTTATGGGTGTATGAAATAAGAACCCAATATCTTCAAATTTACCTTTTTTAGGAACTCTAATATCTCCTTGTTGCTTATCATTTTTTTGGAGTTATTATTTGGAGAAGGTAATTCTGCTTTCATTTTGCTCATCATATGAACGAGCGTCCAGCCTCTCTCTGCCACTTAGCTTCAGCATGTTGGCCGTCCGTGTCGCTGTCAGTCCAGGAAATGCCCGTACGACAGGTGACAGATTTGATTCATCGGGGGCTGTTCGGGCTAAAGAGGTTGTGTCATATCACGCTGAGCGAGAAGCATTATGTTGAAACATGAGGCTGCGATGATGCACAGGGAGGAAGACTGTGGCTGGAAACTTCGCAGTTCCTTCACATTGTAGAGCAGAGCAATAGTCAAGATAATTCAGCTATATCAGCGGAATATACAGTAGCTGCGATGAACTGGTGCTGATCATGGATGATAGGCAGAACAGGTCCTGGCTCTGGTTAGGTGGGCTCAACCTCTCACTGGGGTGTCTGTAACACAACCATACATTGGAAATTTAATTTACGAACAATAACTCTACTAACTGGCATATGTTACGTAATGAGTGTATTTCCCAGTGTGGGTCAGTATACTCACCTTTACTACATACTGAGGACCAAAGCCCTCCACCAAACTCCAAAGTGGGGCCATTTTGCAGGGCCCCACAACGTCCAAGGACTGTTTGAGGGTTTAAGGAAGTGTTTTGAGGTTAAGGGGAGAATAGTTTAGAGTTAGAGAGTCAGTCGGGGGGGTTGGCATTAGGGTGAGGAGATGGGTAACGTGTTGGGCCTATGAAAGTCCCCGCAAACATAGAAATATCAGGATGTATAAGCTGTTTAGTGTATGTATGTATGTATGTATGTATGTATGTATGTATGTATGTATGTATGTATGTATGTATGTATGTATGTATGTATGTATGTATGTATGTGTGTGTTTTATGGTGCACAGAACAGCTTGAAAAAGCATGTAGAAACACGGATAATGATGGAATACCAAGGAAGTTAGTGCTGGTGGTTTATCGGTTTAGCAAACACCTCCTACAATTACGTGGTCAAGTGTTTCATTAGGGCACATCATGACACCTTGTGGCGCCCAGGTAAACTACAATGCAGGAGCCCCCGACTCGTTTTCATCGTGGATCTGGTCAAATTTGAGCCAATTCGGTCCATATGAGCTCAGATGCAGTGTTACGTAACACAAGTCCCTGAATAAACGCTTAGGTTGGAGCTTTCCCTCGTGGATACGAAGTGGATTTGTATCATGTGGTCGCGCCGTTGTGGTGCCACAGGCCTGGACGCTACACCGATGCTAAAATTTTGGTTCTGGAGGTTTTAGTCGTCCTGTCCAGCAAGGCAGAGATGATTTTCCAGTGCCAGTAAGCCACTTCCGGCTGGCATGTGGGGAATTAGCTTTAAAAAGGAAAGAGGAAGAGGAGCGTGGGGATAAAGATGGTGATGTTCTGATGGCGGAGCCAGAGTTCAAACACGCAGTGATCACATTTACCACAGCTGCGTAAGAGCAAACACATTTTTTATGGGATTTGTTTGTCTCTAGCTCCGAATCTTCATGTTCCTCTCATAGGTGATGTCAGTTGCCTAGCAACCAAGCAATCAGGGGCCCGATTGTTGCCATGACAACATGGCAGGGGTATCATCATCATGAAGAGAATAGAGATGAAAGGAGGAACAGAGAGAAAGAGAGGGAGAGAAAGAGAGTCCTGCCAGTGAAGGGTGGTGAGGTAGGAGGATGACCTCTGAGTAGGCGGCAGGAGAGAACGTTCATGAACGCAGAGGATAGAAAATTAGCGGCGGCTAATGTTGCGCAGCGTTCGACGCCGTTCTAACGGAACAGGCCCCGTTCCAGATGGAAATGTCACGATGTGCTCCAGTTGTCTTCGGTCACGCAGCGAAGCCGACGCAGACGCCGCGGCTCAGCGCGGAGCCGGGGTCCAGAGGGCCCCGGGGCCGAACCTCCGCAGGTGTCATAACCCATCCATCAGCCGACAGCAGTCCACTGTAAAACGGCCCGACGGGGCCATGCTGCATTTACCCCGTTCGCTCTCTGCCTCAACTCTTCCCTCCACTTAATACAATCACGCAGCCGAAAGAGCGGAGACAGAATGGAAACGAACGCGCCCCCCCCCCCCCCCCCCCTTCTTTTTTGACAACAGTTGTGACGCTTATGAATCAGAGAAGATGTGAGTTAAGTCTCAAATACTGACAACATTTATTGAATAAGTGGCCTGACTTCAGAGGGGGGGGGGGGAATGTCTCGAAGCTACCCGGGCGGCGGTGACAGCTGTGACCTTTGAACTTTCCGAGGAGCTTTGAGTCTTTATAGGAGAGTCAAAAACAGTCCCGGGCATCGCCTGGAAGCTCCCACTGCCGAGTCAGCATGTGGTGCCACATGTTTATCTGCTGACGTTTATTCTTCTGATTTTGATGTTGAGGAGTATTTTGTGGCGGCGCTCTTGTTAAAACAGCTTCACGGTGGCTTATAAGAGCAGACGGATGAACAGTGGACGAGGGGGGGGGGGGGGGGCTGGTTGAGGTTGCTGACATGACCCATGTGTCCACCAGCTCCTGCTACCGTCAGGTATCGGGTCAGGATGAAGACGCGAGGAACCTTAAGCCCGGAACGGTTGAGCGCCCGAGTAAAGGGATGAATGGCTGCGTCTGGTTCGCTCCCTCCGTCTCCATCCCTCCCTGCTTCACTCACCAGCAGTGACAAATGGATTTTATGAGTCACGGCTGAAGCAGGCAGCCAGGCTTCTCCGTTCAGACCCTCTCAAAAGAAGATCCATCTAACACCAACTACCAGGGCTTCCAGGAAAACTCTCTCTCCTCATCTGCTGTGACCCCCTCCCCCTCCTTCTTCTTCTTTTTTTTTTACAATTCCCCCCTGCCATTCTCCAGCTTTCTCTCTCTCTCTCGCTCTCTCTCTGTTTCTCCTCATCCCTCCCCTCCTCTACTGCGGGTGTCTGGAAAGCTGTTTTTCCTCTGTCTCTCGCTCATGAAGGGCTGCACTAAGCTCCCTTCTCTGTGCCCATGTGTGGTAGGTAAATACACCTCTCTGTTCCCGTCGTCCTTCTTCCTCCATCTCTCTGTTGCCGCCTCTGTTTTGCATGTTGCTCAAAGTCTGCCGCTCGCTCCGGCTCCGGCAGCCTTATGGGAGGACTGCAGCTCCATCTGCGTTTACTGCCTTAGACCCGTTTGCACTGTCCTCTGTGGTGTCTGAAAATGCGTATCGGCCTCTTTATCTTGCGTTTCTACTCCTGCGTATGCATTGCTGGGTTTATTCCGGCTCGCTCGGTGTTACATACGAACATGGCCTGGCACGTGTGGGTGTGTATGTGCTGTATGTCTCATCACACACAGGGAGCAAAACTCCAACAGACTTGTTGATTAAAGCATCACAGTGAGTGCGTGTTTCATTCCACTGCAGGTTGGGCTTGTTTTCCTCCATCTTTGCTACGAATCAAACGTGTCACTTGATTTTGGGGCACGACGAGGGGTGTGTGCGCGGGGGGTGTGTGTGTGTTGGGTTGGGTTGGAAATGACCGATGTCATCTGGAGGGTGGTCCTTCTGTCCTTAACTCAGAGTGTCGTTTTTAAAGACAAAACTGGGCCGTCTGTTACGCCACTTGAACATATTGAGCAGTTGCCCCTGAAAATGTAACGGCAACGAAGGCGTTTAGCTCACTGTGCAACAGACTGATGGAGGAAGTCATCAAGAACGCCGCGCTGATGGAGGAAAGTCCAGATTTTCACTGGTCTGGCATTGGATATAAAAGTAGCAGACAATAGTTAACATGACGAAGGTACAAGTGGTTAACATTAATAACAGGCCTTTGCTTTGAGGACGTGCCAGACGAGAACTGCTCGCTGAAGTCCTGTTGAAACCAGCTGACAAACGTTCGTTTCACATTCAGTGAAATGTGCCAAACACTGTTGGCATCCTTGAGGTCTATCACACCTGTCAAGTGCATTCCAAAGCGAATAAACTATTTATAAACCTGCATTTTCCAGCGCAGTATCACCCTTCATCTCCGTTGGTGTGTCTTGATGGGGTGTAAATCAGCGGAGCGTCAGCATCATGATGAGCCATCCAAGCGCTCTCGTTCATAGACGAGCTGTTGACGCCGTTACCCTGGAGGTCATAGTTCGCAAAGCAACTCAGGAAACTTTCAGAGTGGAGGGTCGGGGCCAGAATTAGCACACTTGATTGGCTGATTGTGAGTTTTTCAGATATACACAACTGCTGCCTTCATGTCATCGTCCCGGTCAAGCGTGGGTAATTTGGAGGAAGGTTTAGAGAGTGTGTTGGCAGCTCTGGAACCACGTCGCCACGCTGTACGTTGCGGTTTGATTTTAGAGAAGCTGGTGGTTTGTCCACGTGTGTAGGCAGCAGATACGGCGCCTTACCTTTTCCTGCATGTGCTACTTTAGCTAGCTGCATTTAGCTAGCTGCATTTAGCTAAATTGCATTCATCCATCACCAACGGCAGCTTCTTGCCATTTTGATCAATTTTTGTAAAGAAGCTTTTGTTTTAATATTAATACGGACTCTACTGAGTGCTCCTGGAAAATCTTTTGCACAGAATGTAACCTTTTAATTACAGTACATTTGAACTAGCGGCTGCTTTTATCCGACCTTCTCTGAGTCAGGTCCGCTAGTTCCTGGCAGTGACCTGCACTGAGCAGGTTGAGTCCAACACACAGTCACAGGGTCAACTCAGAGACCCCGATCAATCTAACGCGCATGTTTGTAGACTGTGGGAGTAAAGCGGAGCACCCAGAGAAAATTCACGCAGATATGGGAGGAACAGACAAGTGCCCAGCTGCACTTTCTCCATGATGTTTTATGGTGTTTTCTGATGTGTTTTTCTCTTTTTTTTGACATTTTTTGGTGAACAAAAAGTTGTCAAAGTCAGCAGAACTCCAATCACCTTAGTTAGATACTCTCCAGTCAGTGACAGTACTAAAATTAGGTTTGGCCAATAATGTTTTTTTTTTTTCACCAAATCGACCACGTCGGCGCTGCCAACGATCTCTACCTGCTGGCGCTCGATGGCTGCCTTTATCGTCTTGGCGGAGCAGATTGGTAGCCTGCTGCGTCCGCTACACGCAGAGCCAAACCCATCACCGCTTGTCTCTTAAGTGAATTTCATTAAGGGTGGTTCCAAAAAAATATTTTTCTTTTTCTTTTTTTTTAACCTTTGTAGGGTGATTTCCAAATTTGCCACAGCAGGTGGAGACCGGGAAGTGCTTCCATTTGAGCAATCTAAGGAATAAAAAAACTATTCCAAAATATTTCAGCAACTGTTCCTAATTTAGCTCTTTAATTAGGCAAGTCTGAGTGCAGTTTGGATGAACTAATGAAGATTATACTGCAAAACCGATAATAAATCAGACATAAAGTAAATATACAGTGTGACACAGACAGTGGAAGCATGTGTAAGATCGCTTTTATGGAAAGAGCTCTGTTCTGGAATACAATAGATGGGTTTGTTACAGGAGTTTTGGGGGATGGCGCATACTGATGTCAACACAAGCAGAAAAAAAAAGGTTTTTTTTGGGGCTAATCCTGGGCCTTTTAGGCACGTTAAAGGTGTATCATGGTGGCTGTAGTTCATGCGTAATGCATTACTCCGAGTCCACTGCCGGTAATGACTTCATTCTGGCATGGTGGATTTACACAGCTGGATGGGTTTGCAATAGAGAGAAGCAGGAATATCAAATGAGAAAGACTGTGGGCTGCCTGCAGAGCAACCTTTGAGTGCTGCTGTTTCACCTGCAGAAGTGAAGTAAGGCCATGTGTATCTACAATAAACTACACAAAGTGAACCTACCAAATGTGCACCTCCGACATCCTCCGGACTGAGCCAGCTTGCAACAGTGAGAGCAGTGAAAAGGCAAACAGGACGTCTCTATGTGTCTGATTAATGCAAACAATCAATAGCGCGTCTTCCGTCTCCAATTACACTGGAGCGTGAGTACTGGAACTCTCACTTTGGGTGTTTCCCCTCTTCAGCAGAGCTCAGGCGGTCTGAAGGCCTGCTGAAGAATCCCAGTTGTGTTTGCACATGAGGCATCGTCAGAGCAGCTGAGATGTAGAGGTCCTGGAGGCAGCGTTGGCGCGGCTTTAGAACCCCCAAATTCTGTTTATGACAGAGTTATATGCCGTAAATGCCAAGGGAAAATAAGCACTATATGTGTGTTTGCCTCCCAGTCAGGCCAATGTGAGTTTAGAATGTGGCTGTGAGGATCCATAAAGAGGGAATAAATGCCTGCGTGTGCTGCGGCTGAGACGGAGAGGCTGTTCCAACATCAGCCCACCGTCAAGGTCAGCGCTGGGATATCCGTGGGGCTCCTTGATTTAAGTTTAATTCCCCCACAAACATCCCCAAATGTCAGCTGGCCGCGTTGACGGTTGACTCGGAGTAATCCAGGCTGAGATTTATGATGGGACGCCGTCATTTGGGAATGATAGGGTGAATATTAATTAAGCGATGTGTAATTCTGCTGAATGAGCCCCTGCGTAGCCCAAACGTAGCTCATAACACAATCCTTGCCGCCCGCCCGCCTGTCACTGTAAAGAAGCATCATCCGCACCAACAGTGACCACACAAGGTATATGGACTCTTTATTAGGGATCAGCCACCCCCTCCCCGCAAATGTTGCCATGGAAACGTGCTTTTGGGGCTCTTCACACAAACACTGGCCGGTTTCTCACGCACAGAGTGCGTCAGTGGCAGCAGCAGAAGGATGTTAATGTTGCACTTGGAGGTGGAACGCCATCAGCTCAGGCTTCCATATGAGCCTCACGCCTCCACACATGAATGCCTCACTGGAAGTGGGAGGTAATTTGTACCATATCATAAAACATGTACTATAATAATGATAATTAAGGATGTGTCACAGCCATATTCCCTTTCCTGTACTGGTGGTCTAAAACTCTGTTTTAATATTAAGAAAATATATATCTAGACTTCAGGACGGACATAAAAGGGCCTTTCAGTGGCCAAAACATGTCGTGGAGAGTACACAATCAAGTCTGAGCTGACATGGCCTCCCTCCTGCTGTTCCTATACACGTCAGTGCTCAGTGGACCGAAAAATGCATTTCTGCTGTCAAAGCCTTTCTCCTACTGCTCTAGTGTCTGTCACAAAAGCAGGAGGAGCAAGGCTGCTGCTGGCACGGAAGGAAAAGTCCGAATAAATCACAGCGTTTTAACTTTTCCGAGTAAGTCCGACCGCGCGCGGGATGAGCGGCCATGAAAACGTGTCGTGGGTCTGAAGGAAGCAGAACCCCGGGCTTCTGTTGTGCCACGTCTGGCACATTTCATCGATTCCATCCATCCGATCACTCCGAAACGGCTTCCTCTTTCAGTGTGCTGTAAAAGCCATTTTCCCAGCAGTAGCTGGTTTATTTCACACATTCTCATTGATTTCCCGAGATATTCCCCAAAGGGCCTGTGAGGGTTTTCGAGGGGAAAGTGGGGGAAACATACAATCAAACGGCACAGTGTTGTGTTTGGGCCAGCCTGTGTGTTCAAATAATGCTGACGTCACCTGGGAATGTTGGGCCCTGCGCCGCAGTCGGTCCTGAGGTGAATGCACAATATTTAAATCGGGCCTACCTGGCTCTCTCGCCCCACCCTGTGGGCTCAGCATGTCAGCACATGATTGAGACCCACCTTCGAACCTCTTCTGACCATCCACGCGGCCTTTCCTTGAAAATGCCAGCAACAACATTCTTTTATTATAGCAGACTTTTTTTTCCCCGATTACTATCAGCACATTTAAATACATTTTACCTACTGTATAATTAGAAGTAGCATGCAATACTAAAGGTACTTCACATACCACACTGGTTGTGTGGAAACGTCAGGGTGTGAGGATTATTGTGCAGTTTAACCACTGTTGAAAATGTGAAGATATTGAATAACTTATAACATTTGGTATCTAATTATTTTCAGGTACATATTTTTTCTGTGCACAACATGTGGCAGGCAGATACACAGGAACCTTTTAGGGCCACCAGGTTCCGTCCAGTGCTGTGGAACTATTCAGCACCTTGGACAGCTCCTGCGGCACTTTTCTCAACTATCCGACAGG
Organism: Takifugu rubripes; assembly: GCF_901000725.2. Lineage (NCBI taxonomy): Eukaryota > Metazoa > Chordata > Actinopteri > Tetraodontiformes > Tetraodontidae > Takifugu > Takifugu rubripes. The sequence goes on along the minus strand of NC_042299.1, from coordinate 13,975,216 downwards.
GGGCGCAGCGGCCATTCTGCACCGCGGTTTAACAGAAAGCTGGTGCTTGATTCACACACACACACGCGCACACACACACGCACACACGCACACACACACACACACACACACGCACGCACACACACACACACACACACACACACCTTTGCATTTTTATGTTTGTGAGGACCTTCATAGACATAATGCATTCCCCAGCACCTTATGCTAAGCTAACAGCTACACCCCTAACCCTAATGTAAAGCCTAATTCTAAACTTTAAAACCACGTCTTAACCCTCAGACAGTCCTTTGAATTTGTCATGCCTTCACTTTTTTTGGTACCCAGCATACAAGTACAAGAGGAAAGGGTTAAGTTAGGGAGAGAGAGAGAAGCAGATAGAAAGACATTAATTTTGTAAGTGTTTGCAGCTGCGCATTGAGTACAAACCTTACGGTTAATCCTATACAGAGAGGGGGGGTAGAGAGAGAGAGGGAGATACTAGTGCTAATTTTGAATGATTCTCGGTGTTTCACTATGGCTCTGTACGGCATCACAGCGACGCTTTAGACGTGGCTGGAACCATCGGAACCAGGAGCGGGGCAGCACCGGCCAGCTTCCTTCCCCGCCACCTCTCCGCGGCTCCCAGCAGCAACGCGCCTCTGAATGAGCGGAGCGACGGAGCGACGAGCCGCGCTCTTGTGCTGTCTGTCTGCCGCGCGTCTCCGGACTGATGTCTCTGCCTGTCAAGAATTTTAAGTGTCTCTCGCCGGTCATGTGCCAGTGTAAGGTCATCTGCAGCAACCGGACGCTGTCTCTCATGTTCGGATGCAAGGTGGGTGCGAGCAGCCGCGGCTGGGTGGCACATTTGCCGCGTTCGGCTGGTGCCATTAGGATTTAGAGGCAGATGTGAAATCGAGCTTTTGTGTAGCACTTGAACGGTCGCTGCTGATCAGTAATCACATTAACCTCTTGACTTAGCCCGTGGATCGCGTCGTTCCGTTCGTTAGATTTAAATGCACTGCGTTTGTTCCCAGCTCACTTGGCTTGAAAGCGGCGGCAGCATCCGCGGCGGGCGTGATTGTGTTTGGAGATAGCGCTTCTTTACCATAAATGGCCACTGTGATTTAATGAATGGAGCATTGATCTCCACCAGTGACCTCCTCAAACACCCAGCAGGTCACTCTCGGGGTTAATGATGTGGTTCAGCCATACTAATTAGGTGCAGATTTAGCTTTGCATCCCTCAAAGCCTACAGAATGCCTTGCTTATGTGACCTTGGACAATTCACACATAGCTTGAGGCCACTTCCAGTAAATATCATTCATTATCCGGGAACCAGTTCCAAATCAGGGGCCACTTGCACGTCGAGCGATTAATCATAAAGCAGATGCTCAATATCAGCTAAGCTAAATGCTAATTTGTTGCGGACGTGATGTGTCTGATATAATTTCCATGATTCTACAGTTCCACAGGGCTGTGAATGAGTTTCTATCCCAGTTTCTCTCCACAGATTACACAGAAATAAGTGGATATTATTGGCATTTCTACATTCTGCCTGGTGGACAGGAGCGAGGTCTTCGTTCTGACACCATCTTTGCTTGAAGTGCTGTGTAGTTTCTGTCCCGCTGTGATGAATGCTGGGAATTGCCAGCACATGTAATTGATGCGCGCCGATGCCTCCTCATCCTGCTGCTCGTACCTCGAACCAGGCAGGGTAATGAAAATTCAGGAATCAGCTCAAATACCTGCTCTGCACAGGAGCGGTCCAGATCTCCAGCAGATTCAGGTGCCATCAAACAGCTGGTGCCCAGTCCGGTCCAGTCTCATGTCCCAGAGGCCTCGACGCTCTCTCCAGATTCCTGACTTTATGTCCGTCGAAGCCTTTGTTTTTGAAAGAAACGTGCAGCCTCTCAGTCATCTTTAGAACCTAACTGATGAGTTCTTTATGTGGCTGGAAGTCTTTAGCTGTGTTTTAATGTGCTTTTTTATGCCCGATCCTCACTGATTTACTCCCAATATGCCGCGCAGATGGTGCCATTCCAGCCCTTCTTTAGGTTGGCTTATCGGTGCTCGTGAAGGTCATGTGATCTAAGCTGTTAGAGATGAAGGAATCACCGTTGCTGTAATGAAGGAGTAGGGACTCGCGGTGTCTTCATCACAGTATCAGGATCAATGTGAATTCAGATGTCCTTGCTGGAAAATTGACAGGAAACCGACCTGCTGCCACTCGTTACCAGCCAATCACATGAGCGGGAGAAATGAAGCAGAAGCCGGCAGGTGATATTAGAGCGAAGGACAGGCTGCGTCCCCGCGTGTGAGCCGTTAGTTCACGTCTTTGCACACTGTTTTTACAGCTTCTGTAAGTGTACATTTCCTCCTATGGATCTGACCCATTTTCTCCTTCTGCTCGAGTCATCCGGACTCGTAAATGGCGGCGAATCTCAGCTCTGGTGGTCAGCTCGCTGTTGCGGCCATAAGTTGCCACAGCGGATCCTGCGCCATCCATCCACGGTCACCTCGCCCCTAATCACATCATCCCGTCCGTTACGGGCGGCGTGTTATCAAAGAGGCATGTAATGTTTCATGGTCACTGGTTATTGGGTGCGTCTATTTTTATAAAAAAGAATCCTAAAGAAGATGAAGAAGTTGCATATAGAATCTGAGTGAAGGGCCGAGCGTGTGTGTGTGTGTGTGTGTGTGTGTGTGTGTGTGTGTGTGTGTGTGTGTGTGTGTGTGTTTCTCTGTGAGAGACAGATGATATTCAAACATGCCAACCTAATCCTTTACAAATGTCAAAAGCACCAGAAATGAAACTGCATATTATTACAAGATGGGTTGCTTAGTTACATAGTGTGCAGCTAAGCCCCGTCCCCCCCCCCCCCCCCCCCGCAAAAAAAAAAAAACTGTCTGTGGCAGCGGAGACCTGTGGTCGGCCCTTCTGGAGCGGAGCTGCTAATTAACAGCGTAGACGAACAGAAAGTACCTGGTTGAGATGTGCGTCATCGGCCTTTGGCAGGTCTCTGTGTGGAGGACATGGACAGAATCAGGAAGTCAACGTTCAGGACGCGGGCGTATCCGGACGAGTCGGGGATCTGGATCGACCGCAGTAACGTTTGAGTCCGCGTTGTTGCTCTCGTTACACTCAAACCTGGAGTCCCAGCAACGCCATTAGCTCGCCAGCCTCGACTCTCAATCTCATCACAAGCCTGGGGAAGCGCCCCCCCCCCCCGCCTCCCTCCCTATGAGTGCAACATACGTGAGAAATGTATGGAGTCAGCATAAAAATGCTGTGTGCATGCATCTGTGTGGATGGGGGAGGGGAACAAATGAGGCCTGCGTGAGGGCCACAAATAAACCACAAAACGAGGGGGGGGGGCGAACGCCAAGGTATCAAACAAATGTTTACACCTCTAAAGATCCGCTGCGTCGCTTCATTCCTGTAGCCGATGAATTTTGATGTGGTCCCGGCGACACATCTGTGAGGGTCTCGTCGATAGTGCACGTCCGGAACCTCATTAGTCACAACCTACGTGCACGTGTTCAGAAGCAAAATGTAAAGCAGGAGTCGCTGATTTAGTTTTCACCCGTTTCCATCTTTTCTCTGTAGTCCGAAAAAAAGGAACCCTCCTGGTGGGGGTGGGGGGCACTTAAGCCACTTTTATTTCTTATTTTTAGAGAACGTCTTAAGTTGGTTAAGACGGTAATGAGCTTCCAACATGCCTCAGCGGATGTATTCCTCGAAAATATAGTCAGACGTTCTATCGGCCGGAGGATTTTCTCCCGGCGGGAGGTGCTGATGCAAGTGACGTGATGCTAAATATGAACCACCTTCACTCTCCTGCTCCACTAATTAACGACCTTTTTTCCCAAAAAGCTGTCTATTTCTGTCGCCTCTATACGACACCAGCACAGATTTAAAGTAAAAATCTAAATGTGCTTGGGTTCTGACAACTTCACAGGAACCCGGGGAGGCTTCTACCAGCTCAGCTTTGAGCCCCGTCTGGCTGGATTTATGCATCTTTAAGCGTTCCGCCCTGAGGTAAATGTAAAGCCTGTTGTTGCAGCTTGTAGCTACAGGATACTAAAACCTGGTAATGTGCTGTGCTGGGGGAAAAAAAAATATTTTGAAGTTAGCATTGGCAAACGATGAGAGAATTTTCAGTCATTGGGGATCTTAGAGTTTCAGAACAATACAAAAACAGTGCAGCGTTGATATGCATCATTTATGTATTTATGCGCGCACGCTATCAGATCCGTGCACCTGTCAGTTAGCATTATCGAGGTTAAATTAGAACCGTTTAGCAGGCGTGCAGCGTTTAGAGTCGCGCTCTTACCATCACTTAAATTCCTCTTTACTTTTTTTTACCTGTTTAACAGCAGAGACGGTCCAAATGAATCCAAACAGAGCGAAGGGTTAGCTAAAGCAAAAAAAGAGGCGCCTGAAAGGGCCTCCGCTCCGTGACTGTGCGGCAGGAATGGCAGGAATGTTCTCCTCGTGGCTGCCGTGACACCTTCACTTCAAACGCATTTGCAGTCGGTTTCTTGGAAATTATATGCCTGGGAGGTTAGTTTTCATTCCATTACCTAATGCACAGCAATTTCAAAGGTTGGCACTTGAATTACAATATCCGATGACGGTGGATAGCGTTTGACATTTGACTCTACATTACGGGAAGTCGTTTAACCATTAAGGGAAGAGCTGGCTCGCTGCACATTTGCTATTATAGCGCAGACGGGTCAGAACTATAGCCGCCGTTGGTTATCGGCACCCGTAAATATGCCGGGAACAAATGTATCGATCACCGTCTACTTCCTCTTTCTGAAGAAACCCGCCCGGGTCAGATGGCCGCCGGGCTCGTGGAACAAACGCCATTGTGGCATCGCGCCGCCGCCATCACGCCATCCTCTGCAACGACGCTTTGAGTCACATTTTGTGCGTCAATTGTCACATTCCCGACCAGTGGAGCAGAAGGCGGCGGAGACACATGACCGGCCTGGCGAGAAAGTTAAATGTATAGAGGACAGATTGTCACCGCATTCGTGTTGCTCCGTGCAACACTTGGGGGGGGGAAACCATTCCCTGCCTATCAACTGCTAATTCTGGACTGGTATCACCAACATTTCCCTCCGTTCCACCTCCATGCCGCTGTGTTCTGCCCGTCTTTATTTTTTCCAATTTTACCCTTCCCCCTCCTTTTCTCCTCTATCTTCATCTCTGTTTCACTCCCTCTCTTTCTTGCTGTCTCAGTGTAATGTGATCCAGGACTGATGCTGGCAGCCCCGACTGTGGCGCTGAAATCTCTGCTCCGGTTGCTAGGCAGCCTGTCCGAGTCGGGACCCGACGACCCCCCTCCCCCAAAAGAAATATATAAATAAATGGATAAACAGCGCGAGAGATGACCCCTTTGGCTGTCAGACGGAATTTAAAAGTCAACTCGGATTGTAACAAAGGCACCGGGACAGTGTGTCACAGTGATGCCGCCCACCTTCTGATGGTGATGCAGAAAAGCTCCATGCAGATCTGGTGTCATCACACCTCAGATGAAGCCTACCGTGTTCAGCCAACACAGTGGGCCGCTGGCAGGCTGCCCGGGTGTGGGATACGGGTAGGATACGAGCGAGAACCAGTATGATCTGCTGCTGTGGAGTCACCGTGAGTCACGGCTCTTAATGGAGGATGCTTCCCAGAATGCACTCTGGCAGTATCTGAAGCCTCCTATGATGCGTTCCTCGTACTTGTAGGTGTCCTTGATCATACGAGTGTGAGATGTCTGTTTTTCATTAACATCTTTGTTTATAAAACAGGACCGCCTGATTAATAAACAGGTCAAAACAATGATCCGTCGGTGAAATGTGATTATTTAAGGATAATATCTGGGGTTTTTTAAGGTCACAGGCCTTCTATTTGTTAAATGCACGTTTTAGTTGTGTACAACCCTAATTGGTGAGCAAAGCTGTGTGGAAGAGCAAAGTATGACAAATGACAGGAGGGAGAAATCAAATCAAATGCTACTTTTAGACGAGCCAATTAGTCTAAGTAACGACATTAAATGGGAAATGAGAAATCCCTCATTAGGAGAGCATCAGAAGTGGCGTTCGCTAACACTAACTACGGTGGGACAATGCGGAGTTTAACATCAAAGTGTTGGGATTAACGTCCTCTTTTCCGTGTGTGTGTGTGTGTTTCTGCAGAAGTACAGGTACCAGGATGAGGAGACGCCCCCCTTGGAGCACAGCCCAGCACATCTGGCTCCAGGGAAAAGTGCCGAGATGCTTCACATGAGCGACAAGAACCTCGCCGCCATGGAGGCCATTCATGGCTACACGCCACACACACACATCTCCCCTGTCAAGGTAGGACGCGTTCTGGTGGACCCACAAACCTTATCGTAACAAGCAAACTTTGGGTTTTGCGTTCCCAACCGGTGATGGCGTTAAGAGGAAACGGCGCCCGCGGCCCCTCTAAATGTCAGATCAGCCTCACGCGTGCAAAACGCCAATTTCACACTTGGGCGTAACAGCGCGGAGATCAAGCAAGTGAGAGTTTGAAGGGCGCGATCCGCCGGCCCCTGGCAGGACGTGGTCAGCCCTTAACGAGGGCTCTGACATCAGAACGGAGACGGAATCCTAATGCAGCAGGAAGCTGCCGCTGCTGGGTCGCGTGCAGATGGAGGCCGCGTTTGCATCAAAGACCCGAGTTTCGTCTGAAACGACCTGAAAGGATCCTCCACCGGACCTCTGTGGGCGCTCCGATGGCGGCGAGGCGGGGCCCGCGGGGCCGAGGCTGCCTGGATACGGCTGACATCAGGGGGAATCCGAGCAGGGCCGCCTTCCCTGGAGAGCATTAAATCACCCTGTCGCTACAAAGGCAAGCAGGTGTAGGCAGTAATGCACGTTCAATAGGCGTCTAGCTCATGTTTACTTGTTGTTTAACTGCCTGGCTGACAACAAGGGCTGCAGAGAACCGGCGTACGTTTGTCCTGTAGCCTGAATTTGGCAAAGAGTGAATCCAATAAAATCCTGTCCAACTCTCAAAGGAAAAACCTGGAAATGAAATAAGGCAGGACTTGACCCACTGTCAACCAGAGTTCAATAAGCCATAAACAACACACAGAGCAAGGAACACAGGCTGTGATGTAATTATGGGGTGCTCTTAAGAGGCACCCTCCATATATTTGTAACTCGTGTCACGTTTCAAAGATATTTGAAATATTTTTTTTATCCAAGGTTAATATTTGGATATTTTGGAGTATTTAAAGGTGAATGGCCTGGTTGGACGCACAGACTCTTCACACATGTGCAAAATATTAAAAAGGAAATGTTTTCAGAGATGTTGTTAATATCCTGTGTGAGTCTGGATTAATATCCTGCTCATTCATGAACGCCCGTCCGACCACGCTAAACTCTGTCTTTCACAGCTTCGAATGTGCGTTTTTACAAGGTCAGAGTCCGTCTGCCACACCCGAGCCCCCATTTCAGCTGAAAAAGTATTCATTTTGCCTTGTTGGGTTGATGCTGCAACGGAGTTTAAAACAACAAATTACACTGGACCGGACTGAAGACGCTGTAGTTTCCACATCTGGCCGCTAGTTGGCGACAACAACGCGCACATGTGCAGTGACACTGATACAAACCCGCAGAAGTATTGACACCACCTGCAATGGTCATGAGCAGGTACCTCCTGTTGTGGTTTGGAGAGAAAGAAAACGTCATTTAACCAAAAACATCATCTAAGTTGACTTAGATGCATCCCTTCGACACCCATTATGATGAGTTTTCCTCTGCTGTGGGACATTGTCATCCATCAGCAAAACCTGGAGCTCAGTAATTGTTCATAATGGGTGAACAATATATCACTAACGTGCGTCATGACGTGTGTGCCATTATGGAGGAGCTGATGTTTAGGTGAATTCTGAAATGCGCTGGTGGGCTTTCACAATATAGAACTCCCACTTCAACAGGCGAACAATAAACTCGTCAAATGTTAAGGCTGCCAGTCTTTGGTTTTAATATGATTCTTTTTATTTAGTGTGTGTGGGAGAGGCCATTTTTAAAACAGGATGTGATTTAGGCTGACCTGCGCTGTGAAAAAGCGTGGGCAGCGCTCATTTCTGCAGTCAGACATTTCCATTAGGCATCAAAAGTCTCCAATTGGTTTAGTATAGAAACAAGTTCTCAGCAGAATGCAGGTCTCCTCCCCCCAGTTAGATGAAAGGATGTGTACTTGACACTAGAAGGCAGCAACATTATAGATTCTGGCATCTATAAGAGCGCCCGTCCGCCATGCACATTATGCAATTAGCATGATGTTAGCATTAAAAGCTCAACAGCCATGAATCATACCTTCTGACACGGTGATTTCAACACCTCTCCCAGTGACCGATGTGATATCTCGCATAACAGAAAACGGTCAATCTGAACCGCTGCGGCTTCGCCCGCGCTGCGTGTTGATCAGCCAAACCTGGATGCTTTGGACGGTGTGGGAAACACGAGCTCCCGGAGGGGCCTCACGCTGACAGCATGCTAACTCCAAGGCCTGTAACCGGGGATCAAACCCACCACCTTCTTGGCATGCTAACCACCACGCTACTGCCCCGCCGATAATGAACATGAAGTAGCTGTAGCTCATCACCAAGCTAATGGTGAAACTCTCCTAAAGTTCTTTTTTATCTCTTCATTTCTGCCTTACATGCATTACTTGCCCCAGATTCTGTTGTTTCTGTGCTTTACCCTCACTTTTTTCCCCTGAGCACGCCGGCCCTCCCCCCCCCACACACCCCCTCTCTTCCTGCTTGCGCCTCGTTGCTGGCAGCAGATCCCAGGATGGCCTGCTAGAGGTGTTCCAGTTTAAATTTGCTCCCGTAACAGGGAGGTAGCATATTAGTTGGGGAGGAGGCGATGCGCTCCAGGTGATACCAGGATCAGCATGATTCCGACACCCAGGTGGTCCCTCTGGGGTCCTCGTACTCCTTTAATAACGTGCTTTGCAGCAACCCTTCCAGAAGGAGATTTAAGCACCTTCTGACACGTGAAAATGCTGCACCGATCGATCAGATGTGATAAGTCAGTTTATGATTTTTAATGCAGCTGTTTAGCGACGACCAACAAGCCACGATTCGAGCTTGCGGGATGTGTACGGATGCTGCCGCCTGTAGATCATTACAGACACCTGACTAATTTGAATTATTGAGCCAGCCCGGCTTTAAGGGCCTGAGCGTCTGATAAATATTCTTTGTAAAAATGCAGACCCAAAGTTACTGTGGGACAAACTGCTTAGAATAGCTGTTTTATAGTGTCATTGCAGTCTTTGTTGTGGCAAGTTAGTTATTTAAATGAGTTAGCATAGCCTGCTAACACCAATGCAGAGGCGGCCTTGATGCCTAGTCGACCTCTGCTGTGTATGTGAAATGTACACTTCCCATGACGATAACGCAAATGTTCTTCCCCTGTGCTCGCCTGCATGATTCGCACTATTACCCTCTGCCTTTTGCTGTTTTACAGCCAGTATTGATGTCTACGGGACACACTCCAATGTACACCTCCGCTGTTTCCACACTGGTAAGAGTGCAGTGACGCATGCCACCCCAAAAGTCAGCAGTGTCGCCGCCCGTCATCACCGTCTGGTTTTGTGTCCCCATTTACCGCCTCGGCTGAATTTGCCGTCGTTTTTTTTTTTTTTTTATCACAGTCTGTGTGGTCCTTTTCTTTCTTTTCTGTGTCATTTGTGATGCTGAGGCGAGGAGGTCATCAGTGGTATCAGTGTGTTTGTCCTCATTGTCATTCAAAAACTCTTTTGTCTGGCAGATCTACTTATCCTGTGTGAATATAGTCAGTGTCGTTGTGAAAGGTTGTGTTCACATCACACATTGAATGTCTGGCTTAGATTTGCATTTCTGTTCTCAGGGCATCATGAATATTTGAATGTTACTATTATAGAGCCAGTGTGATTCTCTATTTAATTGTTATATTAAACACATACATTGAAGGATTATGGGGTATCATGGATGGTTTGATAGAGAGGAAGCCTGCAGTGGTGCAGTACCAGAGTTTATCAGCAGGTGTCACTGTTCCACCGTGCAGGGCGACCGTTTCTAAAATAGTCCCAGTGCGGGTTTATTTTGTCTTAATTACCCATGAAAATGAGTAAAATAGACCATTCTGTTCTGTCTTTCACAAATGAGTAAAAAAAATGTCTTTTACTAGTTCTATGTCTACCCCCCCCCCCCCCCCCCCCCCCCCCCCCCTTTTTTTTTTTAATCTTCTTGTCCTGACGGTGCATTAATAGAACATTACCTTAATGGAACATATGTGCATCTACACAGAAGCACTTTCCTCTCAGGATGCTTTCATACAGTGTAGTGTGGGAGTGTACAGTTTTTTGTAGTGTGTGCAGGGACGTCTTTGCAGCCAGGACAGCGTGGTCATCCTTGATGTCCCGGTGCTGTCTTCTGTCTGTGTCTTTATTGCTTTAATGGCGTGCGGCTTGCCAGTGCCTCCCCACTCTGATTTATGGATGGAATGGGCTCTGGAAGCACAGTAATGGTTTGACGAAGTAAAAGGAGGTCTTTGGGTTATATACATGATTTTACTAAGAGCTGCATATAGGCTTCCAAGTTAGAGAGATCTATTTCCTGTCAGGTTATTATTACATGAGTATTATATGCTGTTCCACTAGAAGAAAACAAAATATTCACCATTTTACATACAATACTTTTGTAGGATTCATGTTATAAATGTTGACCCTTTATCCTAAAATGCAAAGATATATGGGGAAACATGAGCCAGGGTTGCCGCACTGTCAGGTACTGAGAGGATCCATTCCGCCCTTTGCAGTGAATCCCACAGGTATTGAGCGAGAATTCAGCATTCCAGCCGTCCGCTGTGTGCGGGGTTCTGTGGAAGTATTAAAAATAATAACAAAAAAGCAGTTTGTGCTTGTTCAGAATTTATTCCCTGGCCGCACTCACCCGCAAGAACCAGCAAATCATTCTCAGAGAGGAGCTTTAGTTAATGTAGAATTTTGACCCAGTCTGCCCTGTTTCTGTTACCCCCCCCCCAACACACACACACACACACACACACACCTTTGTTAGGCTGGAACCTGGTTTCTCTCTTAATTTTCCTCCCTCCTCCTTACTTGTCTTTAATAAATGTTTAAATATGTCCCCGCGGCCTCGCTGTAATTACAGTGCAGCAGTGGCTCGTGTCCTTTGGGGGGGGGGGGGGGGAGTCGCTCCTGCTGAGTGAGACTGATAGAGGGTCTTACAATGGGAAGGGTGAGGAAATTAGATGTAGGCGAGAGGTTTTACGGAATGAGCACGTCGGCTGGCGGCTCCTGTCCTTCAACGCGTCCTCACATAAATCTGTTGCGCGTGCCAGACCCACGTGCACGTACATGCAGTACGTATAATGTGCATGTCAGTCTTGTTTCAGTCGGGAGAGCTGCTGCATATTTTATCCACGTGCCTGTGAATTCTGAGGCTCCTGCATCATTTATCGCTATTAAAGGTTAAATATAGACGGCGTCTTCCTTTTTTCTGCTCGGTCTTTCACCTGTTTTGTTGTGTCATTAGCACAAATTTACTCCCACGGTTAATGTTACCATAAATATTCAAGCGGACTATGAAAGAGGAGCTGGATCATTACAAAAAAACCCCTACTGATGATCATTTTCCAAACCTAGAAAGTACCCCAAATTTAAAAAAGATCTGACATGAGACTGCATTTCTTCTGCTGTTGTTCTGCCCCCCCCCCCCCCCACACACACACACACAAGCCCCAACCCTCGCACCCACCCCCACGCGAGACCAAGTGCTCCCTGAGATGAGTGCGTCTGAGCTGCTTGTCCTTCCGAGTTCAGCGAAAGCAATAATTCCCCGTCCCACCCATCACCAGCCTCGGCATTATAGGGAGAGACAGCCAAGTAATTGCCGTCAAACTTTCCTGCTCTCTCCTCGTTCTCCGAGAGCGGGGGTGGTGGGAGGGGGGGGAGTAGCGCAGCCTCCCCACTCCCTCCTTCCACAGAGCAGTAGCAGCAAGGAACTGAGAGAGGAAACAATCCACTGAGGGGATCTATTTGACTCTCTCCCTCTGCTGGTTTGGGTCTGTCGGATCAGAACTGTGCCTGGGTCGCACCTTTAAACGGGGATGGACTGAGCGGTCAGGGCTTGGCTCTAACCTGCCATGGCAGGGCCGAGGGCTGCCACCGCCTGTTGCAGCCGCGCTTTCCCGGGGTCCCTGAAGGCAGACGCCTGCGGGGATGCGCGCAGACACGCGCTGGCTGGGCGCGGACTTCGCAAGGTGAGGAGGGTCTGAGCCGCGACGCGCTTGTGTCCCGACTCTGAGGCGCGATGTTCATGTCTGTGTGGTACGCCAAAAAGATGGGCAGCCGCTTCCTCAGAAATGTGCGGAAAACCAAGAGACATCGGCATCAGAGGATGGTAGGCACCTTTAACCTTTAACGTGTATGCTTGGTTTCATCATTCCCAAAGCCAGAAAATGTCAGGAGGTATTAGTTCAGTGTTAAATTAATCAAAATTAGGAATAGAGCATGGAATCACTTTGACATTTTCTACCTTTGTCTCTTAGGAAACATTAATATTATGAAGATATCGCTTTTTTTATTGCATGCGGCACCTTTTATTATGAAAACTAACAATGAGTCCTACAAACGTCAATATTAGCAATCATCACGTGACACCCCGCTCACAAATGAGCCCTGGACACAGAAACCGTAGGTGCCCATTAGAAAACGTGCATTTTCCTCTCACAGCCTTGAACGGTAGCGGTCCAGGAGCAATGATGCTGTAACTCTATCAAAAAGCTCTTTTACATCCACCAGCAAAATGACAAAATAAAAGTAGGATTGTATGAAAAGTATGAAACGTTCCTGTTGGCCAGTGACTGTCGTAGCGGTCAGGACCAGGGTTAATCACATGACATCTCCTGCGGCTTCTGTAAGGAAGTCCTGGATGTGCAGCCGTAGCTGCTCTTTAATGCAGCTGCTGGGTTGTGTCCAGCACCCCCCCCCCCTTCCCCCCCGCCCCCCCCCCCCTAAGAAGCAATGCGGGGCAAATTTAACTTCCATCCTCAAAGAATTCCACCAGATAGAAGTCTTCCTCTGACGTGGCCCGTGCACGTGTGCAGATGTGACCAGGTCACCTGACCTGTGCAGCTGCTCGCTGGTGGGCGCTTTCTGCTAAATTGCCAACATTTAATGGAGAAAATTGATCCAAAGTAAACACTTTTTTCTTTTTTTTTGCCTTTTTACTGCTCGGTTTGTTGGCTCAGCAAACGAACAGGCCCGTATCGATTTTTTTCTCCCTTCTTCTCCGGAACTCACACAGACCAGAATCTGGAAATGCAGTTAATTAGAATTCAAAAGGAATCTAATTATGTCCGCTTCTGCTGCACCTTCAAGATGTTCATTTTGTGGCACTTTGGCTCAGGTCCATGAAGAAGAAGAAGAAAAACGCGGATTTTCTGAGAGACAAAAATAAAAGTAGTTTGGCAACGGCACCCAAACACCATAAATCTGACAGCCACGGCATGGAGGAAGTTGACAGTGCCGGAGAGGAAGAGAGGGCGCTGTCAAACCCCTACACAGGACTCCACTCCTGCTTGGTATCCTCATTATATGCGTCTCTAGATAAGGATGAGTTTGACGTAATGTTCAGCCCGTGTCTGTTGGAAGCAGCCGTGCACACGCGCCGCGCTCGGCCTGTCGTGAGCATCTATGTGCGTTTTTCTCAGTGGTGACGTGATTGTTATCGTCCAGGTGGGTGAATGATAAAAAAGAAGTTTGGAGGCAGAGAATCTGACAAAAGTGACAGCAGGAGGCTGGAATTAGATGCAGGTTGCCGAAGGATTTGCGCATCATTAATGAGGCAAAGTTGCGGGTCGACACCTGGAATGAGCTGACGTTTGTGTTACTCTTGGCCTGTACCTGAGCGATGCGCAGGAAGCCGGTGCTGGTGCACACAGTAAATCACTGCGGGGACATTTATCTTCATTAGCTGCTGTAATTCGACCAGTGGCTTCACCAACACACCAATAAAACCACTGAGAGTTTGTAGAAGTCATCATCGGGGGTGGACGGGAACAAATGGATCTGGAGCGCCACTCTCCATCCTATTTAGCGGCGGGAGAACCATGGCAACGCGGGAAGGGTGCTATCAGAAAAGACCTGAAATGGCGATCGCTCTCCTGTGGCTGCATGCATAAGGGCTATATGAGTTTGTCCAGGTCGTTAACCTGTCCTCTCTTGCTCCTTATTTCCCTCCAGGGAAACACTCCTCCTGTGGTGGTGAACACCGACACACTCGACGGATCCCCATACGTAAGGATTAGCTTTGATCTTCTCTTTATGGCGTGATTGTGAAGCCGCCCCTGCTCAGCCGCTTTTATCAGTATTTCCAGTCATTTCTCCACATCCAGGTTGGCACGTGCCCATTGTTTGAATCTGCACGATAACAGTAATTACGCAGACTTGCTCCTAATTAAAACGGCGTTTGTCTCCTTGATATACCTTTGAGGAGCAGGGGGACTTAATTCACCAGCAGCTTGTTTGAAGGCGGCAGCTTTAATATGAAAGCAACAGGTTTTCCTCCGTTTAGAGCATTTGGAAACGCAGCCTTTCTGCTCGCATGAGCGCCAAGAAATGCTGCGCTTGAGGTCAACATGAAAGCTTTTTTTATACATCCTCTTCCTCTGGGAATCCTTATACCGAGGATCCACCTACAGCATGTGTAGGTTAGACTGTAATGAAGATTAAGTCGTTATTAACCGACACCCTTGTCTGTCAGGTGAATGGGACGGAGGGGGAAATTGAATACGAAGAGATCACCCTGGAGAGAGTGAGTGGCTCACATCCACATTTCTGAGGCCTCGGTTAATGATTCCATTGCCGCCCTCTACGGCGCCACGGTGACCCTGACGATCGACCGATTCTGCTCCCGCAGGGTAACTCGGGCCTCGGCTTCAGCATAGCGGGAGGAACCGACAACCCCCACGTGGGCGATGACCCCAGCATCTTCATCACCAAAATCATCCCTGGAGGAGCCGCGGCTCAGGACGGACGACTGAGGTGAAGCAACTCGTGTCAGGCGTCCAAAAAAATACCAGAAACGCCGCCAGCTTCCAGCTTTCCAGTAAATGGAATCTCATTTCCGGAGCATTCTCCCTTACTGTTCAGGGAATTCCTTTCTAAAGATAATTTTCCCCTAAGCCCAAGTTCTTAAAAATTGGCAAGATTGTAAACAAACCACATATATTACGGAGCTGTTTAGTCAGTCAGCTGTGCCATGTTGTGTTCTCACGTGTCCTAATGAAGCTAAACGCTCACTCACTCAGAACTCATGTCATCGAAATGCATCCGGGAAGCAAAGTTGCATCTTAAAAGGGTTTCTTTGTCTCACAGCTACCGAGATTCTTTATTCATGGCAAAGGATCGTTTCATGATTGTGGCCACAACAACTGGGAAGAGTATTAAATTGTTAATAAGGCCAGCAACATAAAAAAAAAATCCAAACAGAGCGGGAAAAGGGGGTCCCCCCGCCTCTGGAGGCTCCAGCTGATAGAGCCCTCGCAGCCCTCAGAGATGATTTCGGTCTTACACTGTGTGTAATTACCATAAAAATTGATTTTAAACACATGACTGAAATAACGATAAGGGGAGTTTTTTATCCCTCGGAGGAAGCATGTGCGTGTGCGTCTGAAAATAGCCCTTTTTGCCAAAGTCATATTGCTTGAAAGAAACCGTCTTCTGCTCGCCGGCTGTCACTTGACATCAAATCTCCTCACCGACTGAGATCAGATAACATAAAGACCGATTCCAGCGCAGCAGGTTCTGACGCGGCGGATCAATAGCAGAAGCTTTTTCTGCTCTTTAATATTGCATAGGCCTACTGCGAGGAAAACCGGGTCAGATGTCTTCAGTGAAGCTGGACCGGAGTGCGTCTGGTTCTGACCTCCGTTACTGGCGGATTTCACCCGAGTTTCCCCTCAAAAGTGTGTTTTGGTGCTTTCAGCGTGAACGACTGCATCTTATTTGTGAACGACGTTGATGTGAGGGAGGTGACGCACAGCCAGGCCGTGGAAGCTCTGAAGGAGGCAGGTGCTATCGTCCGCCTCTACGTCCTCCGCAGGAAACCCGCTGCAGAGAAGGTCACAGAGATCAAACTCATCAAAGGGCCCAAAGGTATGGCAAGTTGCCCCGTTAAGCCCCGCCCCCTCCGTTAAGCCGATCGGCTCATCTGTGCCCGTGTCCCCGTGTGTGTTGCTCTGCTGCTCCAGGGTTAGGTTTCAGCATTGCTGGAGGTGTGGGAAACCAGCACATACCAGGAGATAACAGCATCTACGTCACCAAGATCATCGAAGGCGGGGCGGCCCATAAAGACGGGCGCCTGCAGATCGGGGACAAGATCTTAGCGGTTGGTCATGCATGTGAATACATGTCGCGATTTATTCCTCCACTAATACACATCATTGATGGCCTCAGAACCTCCCCCCCCTCACAAATACACATTTTTATAGATCACAGATGTAATTTCCCGCCATTTACATGTTAATACAGATGTGGGATTGCATTAATGTTGAACAGCACGACCACCAGAAGTGTTAGGGATCATCAGCGCCACCTGCTGGATAACATGGAGACTTCAGCACTGCAGCTGATGGCAAATTCAAGTCCAGAACCTCAAAATGGTGCTTGGTGTCTAAATGGTGTCTATCGCCACTAGAAACGGCTGGAACACGCTCGTGGTTGCAGTACTGCCAAGAAATGAATAAAAGGATGAATTCTATCAATAAATCGTCGCCTGTCTTTTACGTTAATCCTGGAAACATTTGCACAGATGTTGCAGATCCTCTTTGAAAATGCACTGACTAAATGCGACTTATTTTGACCTTGCAGGTGAATAATGTCTGTTTGGAGGATGTGATGCACGAGGATGCGGTGGGGGCTCTGAAGAACACAGCGGAGGTGGTGTACCTCAGGGTGGCCAAGCCCAACAACCTGTTCCTGACCAACTCCTACAACCCCCCAGACCTCACCAGCAGTAAGCATGAAACATGAACCGTGTGTGTTAATCAGCTAATCAGCAACAACCAAACCTGACATGCATCAGATTAAACATTTAATTAGATTTTTTTTTCTGTATAAGTACTGTGGATGTCATGCTGAATATATATATGATCCCTGCCTAATACATTATACCCATTTAGGTCTGGTGTCTATGTTTCCAGCATATTCCCATATGGATACTGAACTCAGCCATCCTAATTATCTCGGGTCAGATTATCCACAAGCCCTCACTCCCACCTCACCCAGTCGATTTTCTCCCGTTTTGCACGGCATGATGGGAGATGACGACATCCCCAGGTGAGCAACAATACGCGCTCTTGTTAAGTACTCGTAACCCGATGGACGTAACTTCCCCCCGCCCCGCTGTGTTTGCAGGGAGCCACGTAGAGTATTGATCCACAGAGGCACTACAGGCCTGGGATTCAACATCGTTGGAGGGGAGGACGGGGAGGGAATCTTCATCTCTTTTATCCTGGCAGGGGGGCCAGCTGACCTCAGTGGTGAGCTGCACAAGGGCGATCAGATCCTCAGCGTAAGGACATTTTTAACCCCTCTTTTTCACGCGCATCTTACTGCAGCGGCGCGACGGATGCTAATGGGGGAGGGGGGGTCTCTGTGTGCCAGGTGAATGGTGTGGACCTGCGTATGGCCACGCACGAACAAGCGGCCGCAGCCCTGAAGAACGCCGGCCAGACCGTCACCATCATTGCTCAGTACAGACCCGATGGTAAAAGGCCCAGATATTCAGGGCAGAAATCGCCTTTTTGACCTGAAACAACTGGCTGATTTGTTCCGACGTATGTTTTATATTGTAGAGTACAGTCGGTTTGAGGCCAAGATCCACGACCTGAGGGAGCAGCTGATGAACAGCAGTATGGGCTCCGGAACCACAACGCTCAGGAGCAACCCAAAGAGAGGCTTCTATATCAGGTCTCACATAACAATTAGAAAGAGGATATGAATATTATATGTGAGACTTGAACTCATGTTTAAAAGCCCAACGCGTGCTCAGTGCTCCCCCTGGTGTCTCGCAGCATCCGTGCATCAATAATAGACAGGCACCTATACGCCGAACTGAAGAGTTAGACTGTTGATCCATTATTTAACCTCCATTGTTCCATATTTTATCAGGGCTCTTTTCGACTATGACAAGACGGCAGACTGCGGCTTCTTGAGTCAGGCGCTGGGCTTTAAATTCGGAGACGTCCTGCACGTGTTAGACTGCGGTGACGAGGAGTGGTGGCAAGCCCGTAAGGTCAGCCCCCAGAACGAGGCTGAGGAGGTGGGCTTCATCCCCAGTAAACACAGGTCAGAAGCACTGTGAGTGACTGGTCCCTTTTCGACTCAAAACAGCTTGATTGAACTTTTAGGTGCCAGTGTAACATCTTCTTTCTTCTCTCCGCTGCAGGGTGGAGAGAAAAGACTGGTCTCGCGTTAACACCAAAGAGAGGGTAGGTACATCCAGCCCAGGCTGCCTCCTCCCGCCGCTCCCAGGTGTTTAAATCTTTGCTGCTATTTCTCTTGCAGGATCACGGCCGAGACACTTTGAGCACTCAAGGTGATTATAATAAAAGACAAATGTATAACTGTGTATTTATGTGTGGTTCTGACCTCGGCTAATTATGGACCGTGCTGATTTACTGACCCTGATTTACAAGCCAAAAATCAGCCACAACAAGCTGAAATATAGCTAAAATACAGCAACACGTCAGCAAAAGTTGGGGGAAAACCGCTACCGAACCGGTGATTTTCATTTTCAGCTTGTGGCATTTGGCCACGTGTCAGATTCAGCACTCACGCATGCAGAACAAGAACCTGAATGTCATTTTTAATTGAGGGCCGTGTTTGACTGAATGTGTCTGCGTTTGTCAGGAGGGAGAGACAAAAGCTCGCACAGCTACGAGACGGTCACCCAAGTGGAAGGTAGGACGATAGACGCCTTTTTCTTATTATCATTTAGCCGGGTTTCTCGATTCCTTTTACCGATTCCTCTCTCGTTCCTCCCTGAAGTTCATTATGCCAGACCCATCATCATCCTGGGTCCCGTGAAAGACAGGATAAATGACGACCTGTTGTCTGAGTTCCCCGACAAGTTTGGATCTTGTGTCCCACGTAAGTAATTAAGGTGTCAGTAACAGGGACGGATCTTTTCCTGGTTTTTGTTTGACGTCCCGGCTGAGTGCAGGGTTACTGAATAACCACCAATAAGGTACGGGAGATTCTAACCTTTCCGTCTTCTGACAGACACCACACGGCCCAAACGGGAATATGAAGTAGATGGGCGAGACTATCACTTTGTGTCGTCACGGGAACAGATGGAGAAAGACATTCAGAGCCATCGGTTCATCGAGGCGGGCCAGTACAACAGCCACCTGTACGGCACCAGCGTCCAGAGTGTCCGCGAGGTGGCCGAGCAGGTGTGTGACGCACACTCAAACACACTCTAACTGTGCTTCCTGGTCCTGATTTCATTTCAAACGAGCTCCTATTTCAATAGACTTTCACAAATTAGAAGAGCAACGAACAATTATTACTCATTTCATAATGATCAGACAGGAGAATCGTTTTAGAAGTGAAAGTTTTAACAGCGTCCTGGTCGTCCTGTCCGTCTCTGCGCACGTGTAGCAGGGGAAACACTGCATTCTCGACGTGTCTGCTAACGCCGTGCGAAGGCTACAAGCGGCTCAGCTCCATCCCATCGCCATATTCGTGCGGCCCAAGTCCCTGGAGAACGTCCTGTGAGTAGCGCCGGCGTCCACGCTGAGACACGCCGAGGTCACGCCACGAAGCCGTCCGCTCTAATAAAGATTTTGTTCCTGATGCTGACAGAGAGATCAACACGCGTCTGACCGAAGAGCAGGCCAGGAAAGGAATGGACCGAGCCCTTAAACTAGAACAGGACTTCCTGGAGTGTTTCTCAGGTAAGACAACCAAATCCATCGCTGGGCGTGATGAGAGTTCTGGGAGATTATCGTTGCCTTTGCTGTTGTCCTCCAGCTGTGGTGGACGGGGACAGCTTTGAGGAGGTCTACCACAAAGTAAAGAAAGTGATCGAGGAGCAATCGGGGCCTTACATCTGGATCCCCACTCGGGAGAGGCTGTGATGCTGCGCCCGCAAGACCCCGCCACCTTCACGAGCACCGCCCCGCACCGCCATTCACTCTCACCAAGCCGGCCTCGCCCGCCTGCCTGTCCTCCAGCAACGCCAGGCCGGGGGCCGTCACTGAGACTGCGACAGAGAGGCATAGACCAAGACCAAAAAGAGACTCTGACACAGAAACGAACAGGGTGAGGGGGGTAATTAGATGGGTAATTAGAGCGCATGAAACCGGTAATTCCACTTAAAGGCAGAGCGTTATGTTGACACTTTCTGTTCAAACACTTCTTGGACAGCTCTAAATACAGCTGCGTCCCACATGTCCCCAAACTCAGCTTATTTAGTGCTGCCAAAACACTCCCCCCCCCCCCCCAGTTCAGGTGCAGTCTCCCAGCAGGTTAACGAGCAGCGAGATGTAGTCGCTGCCAGATTTCCGACGCTCTCTGGTGGTGAAAACCAGCGCATGCAGTCTGGATTTACTGGACATAAGTGGACACACAGGTGTGAACAGGGTGTGAACAACAGCAGAGGGTGACCCAACAGACACCCGTCAGCACATCACCTCAAGTCCCCCCCTCCTGGTCATCACCACCGGCCCCCCTTTTTATACATCACCACCAGGCTTTCTCTGCTCGGCCTCCTACTCCTGTCTGCTCTGCCTTGCCCCTTGACAGGAAGCGAGGAGGACCCAGAACAGGGTGCCCAGTTTATCCCCAGCCCCCCCCCCCCCACCAGGAGTCTCTTCTCAGCAGACTCCTTTACTCACTTTCTTGTGAATCTCCACTTGCTTTTTTTTGAGCGCCAACTCAAAACTAAAAACCTCAGTGACCAAGAATTACACCTACTTAATCACTCCATGTTGAATATTGCGAAGCATTATTTATAGGCAGTTCAAATTATTATAATGATGAAGAATTTGTGCATGCATCCTGAGAGCTAATTTAGACAATAAAAAAATTAAAAAAAAAAAAAAACAATAGAAAAATCTGACAAAAAAAAAATGGAATAAAAAAATCGAACCTTGAGGGAGCGAGCGGGGGCGAGATCGTGTCCACGTCACGGCGGAGGAGTTTAAGCATGTCTCACGGAGGAAGATGAGAAGAGGACACACTGACAAAAACAGAGAGACCACAGTTTAGCCTCTGCTCTCTTACACACACGCGCACGCACACACACACACGTATCCTCAGCTGTATCCTAGCACACTCCTCTCCGGGGGGGGGGGGGTGCAGGCTGTTCTGACCTGCTTGTCAGTTTCCAGGATGAATGTTCTCTCTGCAGGCACAAACAGCAGAGCCGCTAGCGTTCTCCCCGTCACGGCCGACTCTTCCAAAAGAATCCCTCAGCTGTTCCCGGTGGCCGCTGTGGAAGCCATGGTGTCCTGTGGGTGTGGAACCTCCTGTGTGGGAGGACAAGTCTTCTTTTAGTCTCTCTCTTCCACTTTTTTCTCAGCTTCGTTCTCCTGGTGTCAACACAAATTCAAAGTTCAATTATGTTTAGCAAATAAATGGCCTATATACATAAAGAAATAAATAAATTAATTAATATAAATATATATATATGTTTTTTATGACAATTTCTAAGAGACTAAGTATATAAAGCTCTACACCTCCAAATGATTCCTTTGGGTAATATTGTGGTACGGTTAGATTTATTCACATCCCCATTTTATTGTTGCAAGAATCCGATTTTTTGGTTTGTTTTTTTTCTTTTTTGTTTTAACAGGAATAACTGAACCAATCGAGTGGATTTAATGCAGATCACACCAGAACTGACACGTTTGAGCTGTGAGTGGGGAAAACGAATGGCAACACTTGTACAATGCGGCTGTGTGTCCCTGTGTGTGTGTGTGTGTGTGTGTGTGTGAGTGAGTGAGTGAGTGAGTGAGTGAGTGAGTGAGTGAGTGAGTGAGTGAGCGAGCGAGTGAGTGAGTGAGCGAGCGAGCGTGCTATATATGAAATATAAATGATCTTTTAAGGACATTTCTATCCTTTCTAACATCCACTGGTGGTTATGATGTTTAATGCATCAACGGGTGTTGAAGATGTAGTGCAATACTGCTACAATGTTATGCAACGAAGATGGTTTTATGTGTCTAAGGTGAAAAAAAATATATAGATACATATATATAGGTTTGCACTGATGGCATACTTATGCTACAGGTACCAGCAGGAAAAGGACGGCAGGTAAAAACAGAGGGACTCCATGGTTTTTTGAGCATGTGTTTGTATTTAATTTGTTCTGATTTGTAAGAGTGAAGTTGGAACTGTTGATGGAAGTGACCATTCATATCTATTGTTCTTTTATTTTGGCTCGCCGGCTTCTCTCAGCTCTTTGGTGGAACAGCGGAAGCTCCTGAGTGACGATTATCAATTTCTGTTCTGGATATTTAGAACTGTCACCAGTTCCATTTTAAGTCTGTATATATATATGTTCTTTTGTATTTTGTTTAATTTATTTATTTTCTCCACACTGAGAGGACTTTTTGAGTCTGGGGCCAGAAATGTTGTAAATATAACTGAGATGTTGAAGTGCTGCGTGGCTTCATATTGAGCCGCGCTCTGTTCATCAGGCCAACTCAACACACACACACACACACACACACACACATCTACACACGCACACAGCAATACTAGCACATCCACACATCCATTTAAATTTACACATGGAAGGGTTCATCAGAACAACATGTGATCCATGAATGGGATATGTTTTCAGTTTATTCCTTTGGAGGGTCGATGTGTTTCTCAATATCTCTCTCAGCCATTCATATCAGAGTGTGATATTCCTTATGAATTATATGAATTTTTACAAAAAAAGAGACTGAATTACAAAGTTACAACAGAGTCAACTGATGCAGAAGAATATATTTAACAATGGTAATATCAAGCAAAATAAAATGTTCCAGTTCAGTGAAGCGCTTGTTGTAAATTAGCTATAAAATAATAAAATTAATTTAAAAATGCTTTCTGACAACTGACTCAGTGGTCTCGTTTACCCCCACCCCAATCCCAACCTTAGCTGTGTTGTGACGATGATAATGACGATGATGAGGAGGAGGAGGAGGAGGAGGAGGAGGAAGACTTGTTGGAGACTAATCCGCCAGAAGGGGGCGCACTCTGTCTAGTTTCTGCAGACCGTGTTTATTTCGGATACGCACCCATTTTAAAAGCACACAGAACTGTTCTCCAAACTAGTCTCTAGTTACTTTCGGTGTGAAAAGGTTTTTTTTGGGTTTTTTTTTTTGGTTTCACAAAAACTCATAATTCACACGAAATAACAAATATGAGTGACATTACTGAAAAGTAAACATGACGTTTTCGAAACACTGTTATTGTTCATGTACCATCATCAAACCAGACCTCTGGACAGAGTTTGATGTTAGGTTGCATGAAAGAATTTCATTTTTTGTGCCAGGTTTCCTTTTCCTCCTGAGCTCCTGCTTCTAATGGTCTCACATACACGTGCACGTGCGTACTGTGGTAAATCAAACAGGGAAAAGACACGTAAAAAGCTTGGCTCACACCTACAGTGAGCAGCGACAGTGTGACATTTGCTTTCTGTGAGTGGCAGCCAGCGTCTAGAAACTCTGTGGATACTTGTAAAGTATCTGCCCAGGACTTAAAACAAACCATCTGTTTGAACAAAGCGATAGAGTTGCACAAACCTGAAGGTCCCTTTGAGCAAAAGATGACATGTTGGGTCATTTTACCCATCTGCCGCCACAGGACATTATAGCAAAACCTAAAACACGAAGCTCCCGTGGCGTCACACGCAGTATAGTGTGTCGGGCACGATCCTGGGGAATGTGTCTAAAATAATAACATTAATAATAAACATGGAGCTCTGCATAGATCGCTCCCCCTCAAACCTGTGGAGGGGGCACAATGTAAATGCACAGGGTAAACAATTCTCATCTATTCATCTTTGTTTTCGCTCCGTTCTGGATTAAAGAAGGATAAATGTGTCATAGCTGAAAGATGAACTACCTGGTCCCCACTCTATTACCAACTGAAAGTTAGAGAACGAAGGATTTAACGGAAAGAGGAGGGCCCATCCATCAAAGGTCGTAAACACGATTTATACCTGCAGCCTGGTGTAGTGTATATCAAAGGCCTTAAAGTGATCCATTTCTCCGGTCCACGTGGTTCCCCCAGTCTCCTATGAACCATTAACAGGCTTCTCCTTCATGCGCCGTGTAATATGCAGCTACCCACAAGCTGTTGGAGGGAAGCGCACTTGGATGGGAGAGTATGGCAGATGTCTGAGTGATGGGCCGCTGAAAGAGAAATCGCGCCAAGGTAACGTGGCTACGTCAAGATCAGAGCTTGAAATTCCTTTTGATAAAGCAGACGAGCGCTGAATGGCTCCGCGCTTTCGGAAATCTCGAGATGAATGTCGCAGATGTCCGCGCAATTAAGTGTCTCGTTTTGCTGCCAGACTCCTCTCTTTCTTTCTTTCTTTCTTCTTTTCTTTTCTTTATTTTTTTGACAATGGGATGTCAGCAGGCGGGACTGGATTTCAAACATGTTCAAAACAAGGTGGATTTAAAAGTTCTGGTGTGTGTGTGCTGGTCCTGCATCTGGTTCTGGATACAGTGGTGATGAAGGCTGGATTTGGATGAAAGGGCAGCTGACATATGTGGCTTGTGAGCGCTGAAAGGACTCGACTGAAACTTACCTCAAAGCGCTCAGAGCAGCTTCAGAGCCGCTGCTGCACCTCGGCTCAGGAAACTCGGCAAAGCATTTCAGGACAAGCTTCTACCGGTGCGTCTGGAGGCCGCTGAGTCCAAGAACAGCATATTAAAATCATAAAATGTTCAGATGTGCGTCTGCAGCATTTCCTCGGTCAGAGTGAAGATCCTGTCTGGTCCAGCATGAGCTCACAGCAGAGTTTCTGTCTTATTTATATGGACATCTTTGGCTGCACGCAGCGGGCTGCCATCATTATTGATTGCACAGGCTACACCCTGCAGTCAAGGATCAAACGGACAGCATTTCTATGTTAATATTCCATTATTAATTTTGGCCTGCTGCATCTCAGTCTCGCTGTGTCTCCGGGCCCTCTCAGCCCTCCTACACCCTTAAGTTCCCAGCTGGCACCAGTCAAGCTGTTTCTCCTCCTAATCTCTTGTTTATCTTGAGTAAATCGGGGTGATGTCATCGATGCCGCTTCACAGCAGCGTTTCAGGCTGCTTAAAGATCAGATGCTCAGATCTTCTGGAGATGTCACTTCACTGTCACTAACCTTTGGGGATTTGTAGACCATAAAACTACTGCGATGTTGTGCCACAATTCCCAACATTATGCTGGATTATCCCAAACACTCAGAGTCTCAAAGTGACAGAAGCTCCACAAAGTAGCCAAACCTGCCAAACAAGATAATTCTTTGCTGATTTATGCGCAGAGCAAGTTAAAGGAAAAGGGTTGCGTGAAGTATTTTGGCATGTTTATTTCTTTTAAAGCCCTTTATATCAATTAAAAAAGTAGCACCTTGACTTCAAGGGAATGTTAACTTTTGCGCTCAATAAAAACCAACCTTGGAAATCAGTTGAGCACAAACTGTGGCCGAGGGAATGACGGCAATCACATCTTTCTGTTGACAGTCACCCGTGCTAAAAGCACCTTTCATGGAGGAAGAGCAGACGATCTCGCAGTAGTGGCGACGACGTACAGGAATGCGTCGGCGTTCCAGTTTTAAAACGTTGGCAAACACACAAATGAGCCTGCTAAAGTGCCGTTAATGTTAATGGGTGCTTCTGGTGATATATGGGCGAAACAAGCTTAGAGGATTTGGAGAAGCGTGGGAGGAGCTGATCTCTCTGTTAAAGGAATCGTAGAAGACTTTGAAGAGGACCAGTATCATCCTGTGACAGTCAGAAAGAAAAAAAATCCAGTTTTTCCCATATATGTGGTTTTGACAAAGTTAATAAAAAGGGTGGCATGGTGGTCGTTGTGACTGTTGCCAGCAGAAGGTTCCTGGGGCCCAGCAAGAAGGTTCCTGGGGCCCTTCTGTGTAGCGTTCTCCCTGTGTCTGTGGGGTTCTCTCCGGGTACTCCAGCGTCCTCCCTTGGCCTGCAGACCTGCATTTGGGGATTAGGCTCGCTGGTGACTCCAAACTGACCTCAGGTGTGAGTGTGTTGCATTGCCACAGGTCGAAGATGCTCTACAACGAGCTGGCGACTGTCCCCCGTCTCTAGAGCAGAGGCAGCTGGGATAGGCTGCAGCTCCCCTGCTACCATACTGAGGGATAAACGGTAGGAGGATGGTCGGATGGTTCCATGAAAGCCTCTGGAATTCAGTCAGTTCAGAGAACGCACGAGCATACAATTAAATCTGAACAATGTGTCACCGCTTCCTGCGAGCTACTGAACCCTGGAATTAACATTTGCAGTCAGATTCTGATAGAGCCGTCTGTCCAATCACTCGCAAAATCCAATAAACGAAACTGAAATGCATTCAACACAAATTCGTGCCATTAGAACGAGTGAAAATGTCACAAACCATATGAGTCCCCCCCCACCACCACCTAAACTAAAGGGTATGTTGGGATCTATTCCTTTACTGCAGCTAACCACCGGAGACACAAGATAACGCAGCTGCACTGAGAACTCTTTGGTCTGCTCTCAGCAGTTTCTCCTTGGATTGGCCTGAATGTGAAAGCTCCTACATTTCCCACATCTCAAAGGCTTTCAACAATATGTGACAATCAGTGAAACTGGGACGGCATTCAGGTGTCTGATTACACAGCCTCGACGGGGATAAGCACAGTGTGTGCCAACAGCTGACAAATAGCCTCGTTTTCAGGCATTGATAGGTAACGCTTTTAACAAATCTCTTCTGTCGTACACTCAAGGGCTTCTTCAAGCTATAGACTATGTGCAAAGATGACTAATAGAACCTCCCAAGAACATTTCTCAGTCTTACTTCAGGATTGATTCCTGTAAGAGCCTCTATAACTCGTCGTTGCCGGAAGTGGGATGATAATAAAAGCCTATGATGAGAAATTCCATGTAGTGCCTACATGACGGCTTTGGGGAATTGAATACACTTAAGTATCTGAAATTACGGAAATGAGCAACAGGCTTTAGAGAGTCTGGGTGAAATTTTTTATTCACTTGCATCCAACAAATGTCTTTAGAGTAAGTTGTACATTTTTTAGAGAGACTCTCCCCCCTGTTATTTGTGGAGATAGTTAATGTTTTACAGCAACCACAGATATGTGAATAGGGGAGATCAATTAATTGTAACTCAGAGCACTGCCTAATTATTCAGCTTCATGGATTATAAAACAGACCAACTGTATTTTGATTCAAAAAGGGTTGCAGCCTCCCTACTGCAAGAATTAAAGGGTGTCCTGGCCTTGTTATTAAGCTAGACTTGCTAATGTCTTTATGGTTTTGTCATATGAACTTAAAATTTGCATTTTCTGTTATTTATGCCGACATCTCTCCCAGACTTTCTTCTAAAGTGATTCTATTCAGCCCCCCTTTTGTGGATAACTCTTTAATTAAACAAGAAAATAAGCTGTGCTGCAACGCTGATGTAATGAATCGGTAACGTCAGCGCTCCCATTAAAGTATGCAGTGATCAAATTACTATTGCAAAAAAATGGGTGTACGCGTGCGGTGGCTGTCACAATACACGCCATCTTTAAAAGGCTCTGCAAACGTGACGCAAATACATGATAGGACCTTTCTAATGCAAGCCATGCTAGTTAAGCAGAATGTGTTTTCTTATCAGACTGCACAGAAACTGCAAAAAAGGCCGATGCAGGCAAGACTCCCCGTGGTCAGGTGATGTTCTAAGTTCTGCATTTTGGCATATTTGCACATTCCTTTGACCTCAACGGAATAAAGTGCTGCTGAGGCTGCTCTGAACTGGATTAATTTAGTTCTTGGGTGTTATTTGACATTGCATTTAAAAAATGTCCCCAAATGCGTGTGTGTGTGTGTGTGTGTGTGTGTGTGTGTGTGTGTGTGTGTGTGTGTGTGTGTGTGGAGGGGGAGGGTATTTTTAAAAACTGTCCTTATTCCAAGATGTTATTATTATTAGAAACTTGTGGGGTCTGGTTAATTGTTTACTGCAACTTCCAGCCTTCATCTAAAAACAGCATGCCACTACTTGTGCACATAAAACACACCCGCATCAAGAGCCAGAGCCTTCAGACATCACCGGAAACGTAACAATCATCCTGTCAAGATAATAGCAGTGCCGCGAAGCACAAACGTTCTAAAATCTGAAATATTTTAAGGTCATTGTCAAAAGTGTTGTCAATTCTGTTGGATGGTAATTTACATTTATGCCGTGCCACAAGTGAGTCTGTATAGAATGTAGATGTGTAAATAATCATTAATTCGGTCGACATGAATTACAGTGATAGTTTAATGTGTCTTGGGGTTAGACTGTTTAGGAGTCGCCTTTCTAAAACTGTTCCGAGCCCAACATAATATATAGGTGCGTAATTCGTAACAAAACAAACTGAACATTAAATTGCTGTCAGACACCCGTTTTCGTGCGTTTATTTTGAAGGCCTTTAGCGGAAGTATTGCATCCTGCCGCGAGCCCTTGATCGTGGTGTTATGGTAACGGTTGTGGGCGGAGCTTGCTGGTGCCGTTCCGCTCCGCGTTTGATGCGGGGATGAAAACCCCGGTGACCAGCTTTACGAGCTACTTCTGCGCACAACTTTTGATACCCGCCGTGAGACCAGACCGCATCCCTCGCCCGGAGGACAAAGTAGACATTTCTGACAGTTTCAGACTAATTAAACTCTCCATCCAGGCCAGGTCAGAGGCGTCTTGCGCAACATCCCTGCCACCTTTTGTGCATTTTTTTCCCCCTTCGAGGCGAATATTTTTGGGAGAAAAGAGGGCAGGTAAACACCTGCCGGCGATGCCTTCCCCTGGACGTCTGGAGAAAATGCGGAGGTAGTTCGGCAGCGACCGGTGAGGAGGATCATCCCCGGCATGAGCAGATGCACTGAGGAGCCCGGGGTGTGGATTGATTGAGTCTGCTCGCTCGTCGAGCCGGAGGGCTGAATTTGGAAGAAGTCGTGTGGAGCACAAAGAGCGCATTAAGGCAGCGGAGGCAAGTTTCAACCTCGCAACTCATGTGCCGACAGAAGAGAATCGGGCCAGTCAATTTGTTCTTTCTTAATTCGTTGACTCTCACCACCTGAAGTTGGACAATTGAGGGAAGTTTCGGTGTACCCGCTGGCATTGAAGTCTCTTTTTTTATTTTTTAAATTATTCTACTGCAGTGTTTCCACCGACGTGTGAAGCTCTAAAGTCCACTTTAAATCTCAACTGCACAGCCGAACTCCACTTGTCACATCCCTTTTTGAACTGTTGTTTTGTCGGCGTTTGATGCCATGGAGCTGACACATTGGAGCGTTTTCTTCCTGCCTTGCATCTTCCTCCACTGGACTCTCCGGACTTCTGCAGAGGAAGGTAAGTCTGATGATGCTTAGACTTTCCTGTGGTTGCAGTTCTTCCTCCCCGAAGATGCAACCAAACCAAATAGGCCATTTAAAAGGATTCTGATGGGCTTCCTCCAAACACTCTCCATCTGACCGACATTAACTCAACTATTGACATATTCCCTTTGCTCCTTTTCCTTAATTGACTCGCTGTTTCTTATATGCTCCTCAAAAAAGGTTCAATTTGCACCAAAAAAGTAACATTGATTCCTTTCAGGATGGCCATTTCCTAGACGCAGTCACTATTAGTTTTCTCTCCCCAGTCATCAAAAGCACCCTGGGGACTCAACCAATTCACCCTGAAACCAATAAAACACATCTGGTGCGTTGAGGCTAATACATGTCTAATGTGCTCTCTGTGGTGGCGGCGGTGCGAGCCGCTTTGATGCTTTGAGGGAAAACAGCTGACATCCCGGAAAAACTGATCAATTTCTGCCCCCTTCATCTGCACCAACAAACAAACTGACGTGGATTAGCAGTCAGAAACCAGCCGGGGGGGGGGGAATGTGATGTCTTAGAAGGAAACGGTGAAAAATATCAGGCTTTTAGCTTGTTTGGCCAGACTTGTTTATAGTTCCGCACCATTGGCATAACAAGAGGACCAGTTTCTGGGTAATTTGCCTAAACACGGGAAGCCCTGAGCCACACAGGCACATTAAAGCATCGTCAGGCTGGGGGTGTTTATTCACTCAGCATCTCCCACCACGTCTCCATGTTTTAGCGGCTTTGTTAGGGAACATTTCACGACGTTTGAGTCATCTTTAAGTTGATGCGCCTTTGTTTTTGCCGAGGAAACTGTGAAAAGAGCTTTCAGAAGAAAACGGTCTTAACAAATAGCAGGTCTGTGTTTCACGAGGGATTAAAGGATATCTTTCTATTGCAGTTTATTTTTTTCTGCCGGGCTCTGAGAAGCACCAACTGCTTGAGGATGCATGCTGCTTTTTTTTTCTTTACTCATTATTTCTCGCCGTGCTTTCTCCCGGTAGATGCTGAAGCCTTATGCGGCGCCACGGTTGATTTCATTTGCCTTTTTTACTTTGGCATCGATAGAACGGATGTGCAAACACAGACTTGCAGAACGGGGACGCGACACTTGTTTCTTCGGGCGATTCCCGATGTTGGTGACTGTGAAAATAAATATGCAGTGCCAACAATGAGCACTCTAACAATGAAACTTTTCCTTTCTCGATGCCCTCCAATCAGTGGTCCCTGTAAACAGGAACGCCGTGAACATGCATGACCAGTCAGGCACTGTGGCCGGAATTTCGGTCTGTCATCTGCCTCTGGTTTGAGGTCGGACTCCCGATCTGCTGATGCCAGAGCTCCTTTTTCTGCAGGATGTGCTGCATTATGTGTGTTCACGCAAGGTTTCATGTGGAGTGTTTTGGAGCCCGGGCTCACCACTTGTGCACACACCCCAAAAGAAAACTCTGAATTTCCACGTCGACCCAAAGTCTTGATCCCTACAAGGGGGGAAAAAAACTGTTGACTTTTTCGTGCACTGTGGGATTTTCCCAGACCACTGAGGCTGAAGAGGGACGTTTCAGCTGCAGACTCTTTGACCCGAATCGGCTCCAAAGGTCACTGGCGGGGACGGTCCCTGTTGCTTCCCAAAGCAAAAGCACCTTGGCTCGGCTAAGAAGAAAAATGAAGAGGATGTTTGCCTTTAGTTCCAGTTGTTTATCCTTCCCTCGTATAACACGCGACATAAATTTTCAGCTGTCGGTGGCAGGAGCATTCCGACACCAAACCTGCCTCCGTCCGCGATTCGTCCTGCTCTGCATGCAGGTGCAACACGGGCTGGATGGGAATAGCAGACGCACCATGGACAAGGGTCAACGTGCCTTGTCGACCCACTCCGGAACATCTGGGTCTTGCCAAGTGTGAACAAGATGTCAGAATTCCACATTGGTTAATGGGCCGCTCCTCAGCCAGTATGCTCCGGATCGTCCTCCCTCTTGTTCTTCACCTTGTACCGAATTCCGTAGTGAACTGATGGGAGGGTAGATGAAGCTTCCAGCTGCCAAATCTCCTCCTTTTCCAACGTAAGGATAAATGACTCTCTTACACACACCACTTGCTCGCTCAGCACACGGATCTCTCTTCTGTCTCCAGGAAGATTAAAACATGAACCTCTTGATCAGATAATTACGTTGGCGGGAAATTCATAGCGAGCTTTGGTGAAAATTAGTAATGGAGGTGAGTGTACGTGGAAATAATCTCGTGTATCTGGCCAGGTTTTCAGCCTCCACCCCCCAGATGTGACCTACGATCTACCAATGTTGGCTCCCCTCCCCACACCCCTTTAAAATTCCTTCCACATGCAATTTCTCGCTGCCACACATGGCAACAAGCTGTTTGTGTCTAAAAGGCTGCTGGCTTTTCCACCTTTGGGCACCTACAACTCCCAATTTTTAGCCGTAATAATAGAAGATGAATAAAAACATTGGTGTTTGAATCACGTAGGCCTCCATGACAGCAGTTGCATTTTTAGCCCTGATTTTCAGCCAAATTCCAATAAAGCAAAGTGCATTAAAGGGGAAAGATGCTGGCTTTCAAATAATGATCTGTTTAATTTGGCGCCTTTCGTGTCACCAGTATCAAAAATGGCTTTCAACATCCTCAGTCTGGTAGTGGCAGCGTCCTTTTAGCAAATTTCTTTATTTTGGCCCTGCAGGCTTTTACTCGGCACTGCTGCGTTTTACAGCATTATAAATCCTTCAGCACAGTGGCAATGAGGGCGATGTTGTCTGCGATACAGTTAGTTACCATTCGTGCAGCTGCTGCCTCGTATGTACAAATCATCTTTTTAGCATTGTGCATCTGCCAGTGTGGTTTTGTTAGCATAAGCACGCCTGGTTGTCTGTTAACTTCTGCTGAAGGGAAGGGGAGTGAAGCCTCATCCATCACTTCAGGAGCAGCGGTCTGTTCCTTATCACGCTTCCCCTCACGGAAATGTTCTAATGTTTTAGCACTTAAAGTCGGAACACTCCACGTACCGCTCTAGCTTCATGTTTTCAAGAGATGAGCATGTATAAGACATTCTCCATACTATTACATTTGATGTGATAACTAAACTATTAAGTGAATCTTTGTGCCGGGATGCAGAGTTTCGGCAGAAGAGAAGCAGCATCTCTTTTGTGCGGAAAATCTAATTTACTTCGATCTACCCAAAGAATAAAGCATTCACTCTAAATTTACATAGACTAAGAACCTTTTTTTTAAAAAAAACAACAGGACAATCTTGCATTTTTTGCTAATCTCCTTTATCCGGTCACCTCCTGAATCCTCGGTCTGAAAACCAGAGCGATGAAGAGAATAATGCTTCTGAATCCAAACTCACCCTCACCGAAATGTCTCAAATGTAGAATGGATGTTTTTATCTCAGGGGCCTTACTTGAGCCTCAATCCCTTCTTTCACAGACATGTTGCCTTTTCTCTTGCTACTCTTTCCACGTCTTCTCTCTCCTTGATGTTTGACGCGCACTGTGCTGTTTTCCCTTGCTCACTGTCTCCCCTGCCGTGGCAGTGTGGTTCTTTCCCCAGAAATCCCTTTAAACGGAACCGATTTTTATAAGAAAAGGATTTGCATTTAAAGCAACCCCCCCTCCTCTGGAAGCCTGTAGCCCATCATCCACAGCACCTCAATCCCATGATTAGCTTCCTCAAGAGTTAAACAGGCAGCAGAGTGCCACAAGTACCCCCGGTCCGTGTCTCTCTCGCCCTCTCACCGAGGATGCATATGGCAGCGGGGAATTGCAGGTGGATGATGGTTCAGCTCGTGGAGCGGATGCACCCCCGCCCTCAGCCCATACATCCATGTCAGGCACTCGGTTTGGAGAGGCAGTCTGTCCTCCACCCACACGTTGCCGTGCAGAGAGTGGGACACAATGGGGGCAGGCTGCAGCAGAGAGGGAATGAGGCCACAGCCGATCAGCCATAAGCACCAAGGAGAATGGCACTTTTAGAGGGGTGGGGGGGTCTCTTTGAAGTAAGTCAAGGAGAGAAGGGGCGGGGGGGGGAACCGGTACAAGTCCAGGAAATATAGAGAGCAAGGAGGGATGGCAAGAGGGGGTGAAAGTAGGTGCACATCCGCACGCTGCATAATGAGCAGAGCAGGTATAGAACCGATTTGCATTCTGTAATCGTGCACACCTGGGACCGGGCGTTTGAGACACAGGTGATGCGCTGAACGTGCCATTACAAAAAGGGATTAAAAGGACCTTCAATTAGACGACAACTGTTCCGTAGCGATCTATGTCGGGTCCATCTTTTTCATTTATCTAGCACTCTAATCACAGCTGTTTTTTGAAGCCCGCTGAGCAACAATCGTTAGCGACGCGCCTCTCCGCGCCATTGTTGTCTTCTGCCTTGTGATGTTTTCGTAATTCGGTTCAAAAATAGACTGAAGTCTTGCAGGGAACAGCAACACGAGGCGGGCGGGACGTCTGAGGCTGGATGTGCAAGAATTGATTAAGGCAACCTTAATGCATGAAAAAAAACCAATAAAATAAAATCCGCGCCTGACGCGTGCATCGGTAGACGTATTTCAGCTTGAGTTCGGGATATTTTCCTCCCTGCGTCAGAGGCTGACCTACATCTCCTGCTTCATCCTCCTGTTTTAAGTTAAAATGCAATTCAGTCCTTTTGAACGCGGCCCAGAGAACACGTGTATGTTTGCCTCCACGCCGCTCGCTGGGGCTGCTTTCATATACGCGCTGAGGCCAGCGGGCGCTGCTACACACGGCGTAACCGAGACATCCCTGTTCACCGGCCACCTTTCACATGGCTGCGGGCTTTAGGCTGCGAGAAGAGTGGGTCGCGTTAGTCAACGAGGCATCGCCACCTTTTTTTTGGACGGGTGCAGCAGGGTGGTGGTATTTTTAGGGACTGCCACACTCCAAATGTGCTTCACTCCATGTTCTGTCCTGTCGACATGGCTTCAGAGACGACCGGGTAACTCGATGTTACTGAACACAATCCGTTCTCTGAGACTGGACCCAAGTGTGGTTTTCAAATCCAAACCACGGAGCGACTGATTTCAGTCCTGGTGCTGGGGGAGGAAAGACGATGACGGCGCCGTTTGTGCTCCGAGGAAAACCGAACTTTATTCTCAATTTAGAGGCAACTGCCACATGCAGACACTCGACATGATATGATCAGTGCGATATGTCGTCCTCTAACCAAAAATAATGAGCGTCTGTATCCTCTCGCTTCTCCACGGCTGCCCACGAGACATTTTACAACTTCTTCTACCTCTGCTAGTCTCCTTTTTTTTAGATGTGTGCTTTGGTTGCCCTCCCCTCTCTGGTTCCCCATTTTCAGTCCCGCTGATGTGAACCGTGGCGGATTTAACTCGTAAGTGAACCGAGACCCAAAGAAATCGCGGATCTCGGTTCACGTACGAGTTAAACCTGGTGCGGCCGCTCTTTGACCTCTTTGTTTTCAGGTCATAATAAGTAGAAACTCCAGAATTCGGGAGTTCTGTTAAGACGAGCTGCGGTCTGTTGGAAGCAGGAAGTGTGAAACCACCATCAGATGGTTGCAGGCGAACACTGATGAGCGGAATTAGCTCTCGGAGTGTCTGCTGTCATTTGAATATAAAAAGGAAGCGAGGAGAATATTCTGAGTCTGTTTTATGGTATCTTTACTTAGATGTGCCAATCCTTATGGTTTATTTAGCCGATGTCTGCACTGTTACCTTCAAGCTGTCCACCACCCACAGCAGCTTAGTCACTCTGCCCCACGTCCACCCCCCCCACCACTGAGACAAAAATGACTGAAATGTTGATTTAGATTTAGCAAATGTGTTAAGTATAGCAGCGGATTGAGTGCGAGGCGATTGGATTCTTCTCATAATCAGACAGGTTTGGAACAGGATGGATGGTTTTTCATTTAGCGCTTTATAAAGGTTGGCGTTTTTGAATCCAAGCTCATTCCAGTGCTGCATTTGTTTGAGTCCTTTCAGCCCTGTATGAGAACAGACACATCACAACTTTATAATTAAGCTCAATCTATTCCTGTTTGTGATCGCACAGCACAAGCCAGGAGCTCGCTAATGGCTAATCTATAGCTATTTAACCAGCAATCTCTCTGCTCCAATTATTGGACACAACAAAGACAGCTGCTGCAGAGTCTCCCGCTGATTAGGAAGATCATCTGAGATTTCTCCACCCTGCGGGATGTCGGCCCCTGACCAGAGCGGTCCCCGCGGACCCAGAGGAGACGAGAAGATGGATATCTTCTTCAGGGTTTGACGGAGGGTGCCAAACAAGCCTGTAACTCTCGTCCTCTATTGATGTTTCTGCTGTGATGACACACAGCTCCGAGCAGGTCTCTGGCTCGGTCCACTGGGTGGGTGGGGGGGGGGGGATGTGCAATACGGAGCCCCGCGGTAGAGAGCAGGGAAGTATATGAGTTAACCCGTCGGAGCTGGAACCTGGTCAACGGGATAATGGTGCTTTAGTGGAAGAAACACTCCTCAGATAATTGATGCTTTCTCCATTCCTATTACATAACTGAGCATGTGAAACATCCATTAGCTGAATCCCAGGATCCAGAATGGTTGCTCAGATATTTGCCGGCACATTGACTATGTGATGAATCAAAGCGTAGTGGGTCATTTCCCAATCTCAATGGTTTTTTTTCGTCCCAGGTTTATTGTAATTTATGGCTTCTCTAAGCTCATTTCCTTCCCTCTGTGCAGTTGCCGTTAACAAAAGTAAAATCTTTTGCTTTGAGCAGGCCAGTCGCAGCTATTGGCCTTTTCCAGATCAAACTGATGAAATGTGCTGTCCACGCGTCCCTCTGCGCCCCTCAAAGCCTCCACCGCTTTATTAATAGATGCAATGCCAGAATGTGACTGTCAGCATGCCATGAATGCAGAAACAAGAGATTTGACCGCTGGTATCGTGTGTGATCTAGAGCAGGCTCGTGCCAGTTTAAGCTGGCAGCTTGTTGAGCTTTTATATCCATTCATTTCACAATTTCTGTTCATAGATTGAAGAAAATCATTTCATGTTCATTTGCGGCACCATTTGCTCATATTTTTATGATGATTATTGACATTAGAACAAGATACAGTTAAAGTTTCATTTAGTTAAAGCAAATGTGGCCCTAATGCCTCAATACTTTAGAATAAAAGTGCAGAGCCCTTAATTTGGTTTGTCCCTGCAAAATGAAACCAATCAATATGTGACCATTGTTCAAACTGCTCTCGGCCTCTGCAGCAGGAGGCGAGTACAATAAAATGTTAAATAAGTAATGCGGTTTTTATTTTACGTGCCGCTTTCAGATGGATTTGTTCTCGGTATTTAGTCGCCTCTGATAACCATCATTTGCAGGGGAGATTTAGTTTTGTGTAAACAAAGGGGGCAGAAAAAAATATTAGAAACCAGAAGAGGGTACAAATGTTGAGGTGAGTTTCAAAAGTTATCCACGAAGGAAAAAGTCTCACGATAGTCCAGGAGGGTATAGCCGGGGTATTCCGAATCAGACAAAACACGCCAACGCTGGCCAACCGTGAGAACAGTCCATAAATAGGTGGCTTGATTACCGAGTGTCTGCAGGTGCACCAGTCCCCGGCACCACCTGTGGCTGAGGCATGGCTCCACCATGCCCCCCCCAGGAGAAACCCTGCAAAAAAGTTCCCAGAAACTGGGAACGTGACACTTTGGCCTCAGCTCTGTGAATTTTTGGTCCACTCACAGTTGTTGTTGAGCAGCTACCACATGTGGATTAGAACCTATCACCTGTAGGCGCTGATATAAGCGGCCCAGCCAGCCTCTCCCATCCTCTTAACCTTACACTCAAAAATGTATAGAGCTCCAGGCTTATATATTTCTGATCGAGTCAATATACCCGTTAAATAAAGGAAATGAATCATCTGTGCTGGTGTCTTAATCGACTTCTGTTTTTTGTTTAATCCTTTCCTCCACAAAGACACTCTTATGAATTCCTGTTTAATACCCGGCAAGAAGTGGGGGGGATTAAAGGGGATCCGAGCACGAGCACAGATGAGCAACAGCCAGATTGAAAACGGCTGCAGCATCGCAATGCATTTATTATTGGCAAAGGTAAATTAAAAATAAAAACTTTGACCTCCCAGGCAAACTCTCCACTTAAAGCCCCCCCCCCCCCCCTTCCCTCCCCCATGGAGAATGGTTCTGGGGTGAAAGCACCAGCCGTGCTTCATGTAATCATCCTGTGAAGTGGTGATTCTGTGTGGACCTCAGCTGTAACAGTCAAAGGTCGGGTGCCTGTGCTGTGCTCAGTGCTGCGGGTCAGCAGGTTTCAGTCCCGACACTTTGGTTTCTGTCCAGAGCGACGCTTCCTCCCTCATGCGCATCCTGTCCTGGGACCAGCAGAAACCTGCATTCACATGCAAGAAAGGAGACAAAGAAAAGTGTCAAATATTAACACGTCTTCTCCGCCTGGCTTTGATGCACTTAATCGCTATCTTCTGTTGTCCTTCAACGTCGCTGAGCTCATCAACACGTGCCACAAGGGGCCTTTGTTATTCAGGAGACCAGGAGTTAAACAGTGGCCCACATTGTGATGGTCCATGAGAATCCTGCCAGGAAGTAGACAGGAACTACAGGAAGCTGGTGTCTAATCTTACCAGACACCACTCTGCCACAGAAGCAAACACTGTTTTCACACACACACACACACCCACACACACGCACGCACACACACACACACACACACACACACACACACACACACCTGCTTTTCATGTTCCCACGCACACACAAGCATTGGAAACTACCTTTAAACTGGGACATTATTTTAAATTGTATTCCAGTGCCACCGCCTTCCATTATTATTGGTGTTAACACATTGGAAAAGGTTGTTAATAAGCACAATCGGTCATAATGAATGTGATCTCCATAAGGACAAATGTATAAATTTAATATTCAAACAAACAAGCAAACTTTCCAGTCTTGGCTGCAATCCATCAAACAAATGTTAATAGAGACAACGTTATTAAAAACACCGGTGCTATTCAGCCATGTGTGAATTTGGAATCAACACGTTGAAATAGATGCAACTGTTAAAAATATTGAAAGTTGATTATTACAGGAAATGAGGTTATTCTGTTCTTACCCCCCAAAAAATGAGAAAAATAGAAAATCCCAGTTGTGTCTTTGTTGGGAAGGATGAATGATTGAGCCCAGGACAGCTGTGGAGAGATTAACTGTTTTGACACATTAATAATTAGCTTTTAAGATAATTTCCTGAACCTAGCAAGGAAAAGTAGAATCCAAAGTAAACAGTGTTAGAAAAGGCTCCTTCTGTCCACAGTAAGTTCTGGAAATTCACCACAAAATAGTTTCTCAAGTGTCCTTCTGGTTTTAACTCTACTCCCTTCAAAACTTATTTCAAATTGAAATAATAATCTCTCGTATCAAAGAAACCGATGGTGGCTGATCATGAAGGCTGATCTTTACGTGTAACACAGGTCAAACAGCTGCTGTGCTCCTGCATCTGTAATTCATCCTGTCTCAATAACAATAATAATAATAACAGTGCAAATGAAGCCTTACATGTGTGGGATGTTTTCTGCCTTGTTTCACATTAGCTTACCAAGATGAACAGCAACGAAAGCTCGAAGGTAGCTGCAGATGTTAGCAAATACAACGGCCTGTTTTTCATACATCAATCAACTGTAAATCTGACGCACCACTTCCCCCTCAAGCATCTCCCGTTTTCCATTATCCCCCTTCTAACCCCATCTCAATTCCTCTAGCTCCGCGAGGGTAATTGGCACTTTAATTAAAATGAGGACTAATTTCAGAAGCGGGAAAAATGATCACTGTCCTATAATTTCCCGATCACGCTCCATCCAGAAGGACGCTTCAGTACTGTGAGAAAATGGAAAGATTTGGCCAGAGAAGTCTGTCAACAAAGTCCAGTCCAGAGAAAATGGGTTCCGCTTTGGGTTTTGAGGTCATACAAAAAAGTCTGAAGAGCTGTATAGAAAATGAGGGTCAGATATTTTCTTTATCCCCCCTACACACACACACACACACAGAGCACAGCTTTGTGGAAAAATAAGGTTGAGTTTTACATTTCAAAGGAGCGCCGTGTACAACACCCTCCGTGTACAACACCCTCCGTCTACCTTTCAGTCAGAAAACTAATACCTTCCCATTGTGGTTCTTTAACAAGAGGACGTGAATAATGTTAAAACCAGGCAGTAAAAGCAAAAATATGGACGGCTGTTTATTTAATGCTTAACAAATATGGCTAACTATCATTCTAATTCCCTGCCTCGGGCTGACACGGCCCATCTGCCAGTGCCAGGATCTGTTTAGACTTCTCTAGTGTCTCCTAATGCGGATGATTGTTTGGGTAATTACTGTACAACCGTTTGTTTGGGATGTTAAATACGGACAAATGACGACGTCTCATTGTTCTTTCATTTTTGAGCGCTGGGGGCAACTTTCCGGGGGGTGGGTGGCCTCCAGTGTTGTAAGAATGTGGGGAAACGCCAGCTTCCTCTAACAGGGCTTGAATCTGGGTCTGCTTCAGCGGAGGGCAAGGCCCTGCATGCACAGAATAGAAACACGGAGCGGTGCATCCTGTCTCATAAACCTTAATGATAGAGCACCAGCGACTGTGATTATTCGGTGGAGGTGGTGATTTTTCTTTCCATCTCACTGGTAAAAAAATAAAACTCCCTAACCTGAAGCCGAGGCAGGTGTGCATGAAAGCAGATCAGGCAGCCTCCAAACATGAAACCTTAACGTTCCGGAGGTGTTTTAAAGTCTGCCACGGTGAACTCGCGGCGGGCTAATGCAGGGAAACCACCTTTCCAATGATCCTCTTGATCCACTCCTCCCTCAGTTCTCTCCAGACCTCCTTTTGTTCTTCATCACCTGAGGTTTTTCTTATTAAGCTGGCGGGTTTCGGTGGGTTTGAAGTGGAGCGGGGCGGCATGCTTGTGTTTCCTGACAGGGAGTTTGAATAGAGTAAAAAGGAGGGGGTTGTAAAGAAAGAGCAAGTAACACAGGGGGAGATTACTGATTACTAAGATCACTGATTAAAAGTCACAGTTACCCGCAACCGAGAGAATTAGTGACGTCGAGCCACAGCTTTCGTTCGCACCCAATCGGCTCAGCGGAGGGGAGCAGTTCTGCACGTGTCGTGCATAGACATGCAGAACTGGGATTTTGGTGATCATTGACACCATTATGGAAAACCAGGGATAGTCGCAGGGAGTGGAGCGCTCGCAGATGACAGCTGTTTCACGCCACTTGTTCTCCCTCTCTTCGTTATTCTGGATTAAAATAGGTGGTCTGATGCAAGGATAGCAGAGAGACAGAGGAGGACGTTCTGATCACGTTATCAAACTCATGCAGGCTATTGAACTGCGCCACACTCCTATTTTATGCTGTTATTAATTCCTCGTAGGTGGGATCCAGAATTCATTGAAGTCACAGGGGAGAGCTAAAAAGTTACTGTCTACTTCAAGCACGATGGAGCAACAAGCCCATAATGAAAACCACCTTGATGCTGTATTCAGGCGTTGCAGCAGGACCGAGGACCTAGTTTCTGCTCTGTATCGAGCTGACGCCCTCCCTGATCTGATCTTTAGCAGTTTCATTAGCGTCACACAATAGCAGCAACGGAGTCGGCTGTGGGACGGCGGCTCACGTCGCACAGCTTTCCGCGCGCCTTCGCGTGCATTTCATT
This sequence comes from Takifugu rubripes, assembly GCF_901000725.2. Classification (NCBI taxonomy): domain Eukaryota; kingdom Metazoa; phylum Chordata; class Actinopteri; order Tetraodontiformes; family Tetraodontidae; genus Takifugu; species Takifugu rubripes. The sequence continues at coordinate 13,933,879 of NC_042299.1, read as the reverse complement.
GCGACGTTTGCTGGTAAGTGGTCGAAGTGATTGGCTCTCACTTCAGCGAGGATCCCAGAGTTTGGGAACTGTAGGTGGCCGAGTTATTTCTGTGGAATACTACAAGTGTGTGTAGAGCTGTGTAGCGGAGCAGCTACGACACGCTGAGACCCCGCTAATGTTTTTGGCTCCAGGTTTCCATCCAATGCAGTTTTGCACATCATCTGGGCTTCACTGTTTTCAGTGGCTTATTGCCGATAATGAGATGTGTTTTTGAAAGAAGTTAGAATAATATTTTGATAAATATTCCCAGACTGAGGGCCAAGTTACTACTGATGAAATAAAAGAGGCGATCAGGGAAGTCTCAAGTCTTGATAGATGACATAAACAGTGTATTTATCATGAATGTGATTTCCCTCCCCTGAGTTGATTAACCAACAGAGGAGTATTATTTAGAGAGTACGGGGTCAGCAGACCCCCCCCCCCCCACACACACACACACACACACACACATTTCTATTGATACAGATGGAATGATTCAGTCTGAATGAAACTAGTGCAGATTCAAAGCAGATGTTTTGACCAGCAAAACAACATATTGAAACACGTAGGAGGTACAGACGGCACATTTGTTTGAGGGCCGCGGCCCCCCCCCGATTAAAGCCGTTTACATGTGTGTATCTTGTGGAAGTTTCACTCAGCGTGCTGCGTTTCAGGCAGCGTTGTACACAGAGCAGATTTCATATTTACAAAAGCAGAAATGAGACTTCAGAAAATTACAGCTTTTCTTTAAAGTGCAGACAGATCCGGTCTTTCTCTGTGTGTGTGTGTCTGTGTGTGTGTGTGTGTGTCACCACCAGACTTTTATATCCTGTACCTAATTCAACAAAATGTCTTCATGACCCCGGTGATAAAGTCAGAGCGAAGCCCCCATTTCCTCCGGCGCCCATTCTCCTGCAGGTGCTCTCCTTGATCATGAGACTGGGGAGAAGAACATTAAATCCTGTTTATTGGTAAAAGACAAGCGCCGCACCCTTGCGATAGGAAGCTGTGGAGAACAAGTAGGGCTCTAAAAGCGGGTCTGTTAGCGAAACCTCATCCCGTCCGCACAAACACTACTTCATCAGAGACAGTGGGGGCTGTCCCATCCGCTCTCCCAACCCTCCTGGATTTGGATGAGACTGGAATCATGTCTTCAAGTGGTAGATAAAAAAAACCCAAAATGAAATTCACTCATTTTGTAATCATAGTTTGCAGCAGAGTGGGTCCAGGTGTCTACAGGCGTGCCTCTGGTATCTCCCTGATGGACATTTTCCTCAGGTTCAACCTGACATCCGCCCTGAAGAGCCCGTCAGACAGCTCAGGACTCGGACAGAATTTATTTCTATGTAAATGTGTTGTTATTTTTTATAACCTATGCTGAGAAATCTCTCTCTGTTCACATTTCTCCCCTCAGAGGTCCTGATGAACACCAAGACAGAGACTTCTGATCTCAAATGGACCATCTACTCCACCTCCAAACCTGAGGTATGTAATCCTGGCTAATCTGCATTACTAACGCCGACTTGGTGATGACTGGGGATCTTTTGGCTTCCAGCTGTTCCTTTGTTGCCTTGGAAATAAAAGAGTTTCTTATATGGCCGATAACTGACAGAATAAAGGGAAGCCGGAGAGAAATGTGGGATTCATCGCATATTGGAAGCAGATGCTTTAACATGTTCCATCAGCCTTGAAGCTGAAGTCACTAGCTGCCCATAATTTCAGATGCAGGAGCCAGAAAAACACACATTTGTAATCTGATCAGCTGAGCGCCGGTTGTTGGGGTAGTTTTGCCAGCAGCGTCGGTGACCAGAACCCTCTGGCGCGGGCAGGAAGATCTCTGGAAGTGGAAGGAAACACTTAACAAATGCAGCTTTTATCAAGACGTTCAGACGACTTTGTATTTTTGGCAGCAGGCGGCCCAATTTAGATGTAAATGCTGGAATCCAGTTCTTGAAATACTCAAAATCTAAATAATATGTTTTTCACAGCAGTAGAGGCGGTTTAATTGGGTTGACCTAACATAAACAAAACTGTAATGTTTAATAAATCCAGTGTTTGTGATAACTGGAATGATGTATTAACATGTCTTATTGGTTTACAGAATCTGTGGTGTGAAAAGGGTTTGATTCATGAGTCTCTCTGTTTTGCTTCAGAGGACTTTTTTGTCAAATCCAGATGGGCCCCTGTGGGATATTTTGTGCATCATCATCACAGAAAATATTTTGTCGAGAGAAAAATGTGCTGCCACAGTCCATAGTATTTATTTTTTAGGATTAAAGGGGGAAACGCTCCCTCCAAGTGATGCAAACCTGGCTCTCGGTGCTCCGCCGCACTGTAATTCATTCCAACCAGTATTCTGCCTCGCTCAACACATCAGCTGCAAATGGATTTTTAAAGATTTACATATTTACATAACTGAATTTTCTGAGCCTCAAGTTCAGCAAATCTGCTAAATTCTGCCCCAAGTATGTTAATTTCCTGCTCGTTTCCCACTCTGGGGAGCACAGCGATGGTGAACATGTTTGCTGCAGCCTCAGAAGTCAAACATTAAAGCCTTTTTCTTTCTGTTTCAGTTGGATCACCAACAAATGTACTTTTCTGTGGAGAGTTTCACTTCATAAATATTTGTAATATCCCCTCTGTATTCTTGTATTTTCGTCTAAGAGCGTGTTTGAAGGGTAAGAGATGCCAGCGTGCTCTGTTTGACAAGTGTGACTTGTAGTCCCGCTATCTGGGCTGCCGCTCAGCAGGAGCAATGATTTAATAACCCACATTCAAACTGGGACTGGATCAAGAGCCAATGCAGGCCAGATCTGTCCCAACGGCGCCTCGCAGGTGCACTGTAACCAAGAGCCAAAAACCCTGCAACATTAACATGATGAATAGCATTTTAATGTGAGAGCCTCGGCCAAAGTTTTTACAGAAGAATTAAATTGGCTAAAGCCTCACCCGAAAAATCCCCATTATTCTGGGTCAGGTGTTGCTTTGACGTTCAAACTGACGGCCCTTTCGTCTCCCCTCGGTCCACAGTGGGATGAAGTGAGCGGTTTAGATGAGGAGAACAACAGCGTGCGGATATATCAGATCCTCAGCTGTCAGACGGGCAGCTCCACCAGCCACTGGCTGCGCAGCGGCTTCATCCAGCGACAGGGAGCGTCTCAGGTTTACGTGGAGCTGCGCTTCACCATGATGGAATGTTCCTCCAGCACCCACCACCGTAGCTGCAAGGAGACCTTCAACCTCTTCTACTACCAGACGGACTCCGACGACGCCACCTACTCTTATCCACCCTGGATGGAGAACCCGTACACCAAGGTAGCGCTCTCTTATTTTAGCAAATCTTCAAAGTCTCGTAATTGAGAGTGGAGTTCACAGAGACCTGGTTTATGCTGAACTCTGGAGGGGCTGAGGAATTAAACAATATACATCCTCATTGTTTCAGGACTCCTCAGCTCTTCCACATCTCATTCTTTCAAACCTTGTTCTACCCTTGAATGCACAGCTGGAAAAAAAAAATCTGTGAAATCGGTCCCCTGCTCGCCGGCTAAATTACAACTTAATAATGTAACAGTGACGGAAAAATAGAGGTGATGAAATGTTCCCTGTGATGAATTACCTTTCTCTGAACTAGAGTTTTGAGACCCTACAAGTTGACATTCAGAGTATACGGTAACAAATGGCTGGCAGGAAGGCAGTAAATCAATCTAAAGTCACCGTGGTAGGCTTTGGAACATTCCCAATAATATGAAACATGTGGTATCTACGGCTGAAATGTGTCAGACATAAAAACCAACCAGTCCGGTCCTTCATAAGAGCGTATCCTCGTGTTGAAATGCAGCCCTTACATAAGATCCTTTCCCTTTCTTCCTGTTTAGGTGGACACGGTGGCTGCAGACTTTCTGCTGCGGGAGGGCGGGGAGAGGAAATTCAATATGAAGACCTTTAAACTGGGCCCTCTCTCCAAGAGAGGTTTCTACCTGGCCTTTCAGGCCCAGGGTGCCTGCATGGCTCTGCTGTCTGTCAGGGTGTTCTTCAAGAAGTGTCCAGCCCTGGTCAGCGCGCTGTCCTCATTCCCAGAGACCGTTCCTCGAACTCTGGTGCAAGAGGCGCAGGGTGTGTGTGTGGAACAAGCCGCCCAGCAGGGGCCCAGACCACGGCCACCTAAGCTTTTCTGCGGGGAGGACGGCCACTGGGTGGGACAGCCGACCACCTCCTGCGCCTGCCTACCTGGATTTGAGCCTGCTGAAGGACACACAAGATGTAGAGGTGAGAAGGAGGCTACGTGTGCGCATATATGTATATACAGCAAATCCATAGAGGCAGCGGGGCAGGCAGACTAAACAAGAAAACAATGGAAAGGGTTCAGCGTGCACGGCTGAGGAAGTAGGAGGTGGAGGAAGTTAATGAGGCAGAGGAATGAGGGGACAGAGAGAGGTCAGGTGATCCGCATTTCCCTCCGAGGGACGAGCGGGGTCAAAAGCTCACCGCTGCGACAGCTCGCGGTTCACCTAAGATGGAAGAAGCTCGAGAAGACCGGGGAGGCGAAAGGAGCAAGAGCGGGGGCGGGGGGGGGGGGGGGGGGGGCGGGGGAGCTGGAGGTAAAGACCACTTGGCTTTGAGAGCATCAAAGCAAAAAAAAACAGGACGAATGAAGGAAGGAGCAGGAAGATTCTCTCAGGAGCTGAGCAGCAGCTCTGTCTAATGAGTTCAATTAATAAGCCTCATGCATAAGCCCCCTCCCCCTCCCCCCACGCACACGCACACACTTATTATCACTCCACATTTAATGTTGAGCACAAAAACTTAAAAACAAGAAGGTTTGGCTTTTTCTCAAGAAAACATGGTGGCGTGTCGGCGTTTGGAGGCAGGATTAAGTTTGAACTCCGTAGGAGGTGTGAGTTTTAAATGACCCCCCCCCTCCCAAAAAAAAGAGATTTTCTGATATTTGGATTCTGGTGAGGAGAGTTTGACATTTCCAGTGTGTCCCTGAAGTGAACTGAGGGGGAATAAACGCAGCACAGCAGAGGAGTAAAGTGCTCAAGAAGCAAAATTGAAATTTCCTTCATAAACAAATCATTTCAGGAAATGAAATAGAGGTCCTGCTGAATTAATTAAGCTGCACCACCTAGAAACAATACCACATTTTGGGGTCAAACACTTTACTGAACACTGTCACTAAATATAAATTTACTGCCTAAATCCCACTGATTTAATTAGCTGACAAAGAGCATTGGTTTATTCTGCTACTTTTTACAATAGTGTAGGATCATCTGGAGTAATTCCAAAACAGACTTCCACAAATTCCTTGAATTGGAGTCATCACTTTCATAGTATTTCTCACTTTCAAGTATATAAATAGTCCTGAAAGTCTACCGCACACGTTCACAGATTACTGAGCCGAAAGCTGTCGAATACCAGCCACAAACATTCGGATTAGTCATATAATCCCATTTTTTGGCATTCGTGTGCGTTCGATTTATGAAATATAATGAAACATTTATTTAACATGCAAGTTTTGCGATGTGCAGCTGCACCGGAGACTCCTTTTTTCCCACACTGGGGAAATTCCCGCTGGTGGAAAACGTCAGAGGGCGCGAAGCGTCCCGAGTGTGTTGACCCCGCAAAAAGAAGTTTTGACTACAACAATGCTCCACTTGGTGTGAAAGTTTATTGTTTTAGTCCTTTATCTCAGCACCAAGGCTGGAACTTCCACATCAAATTTAATAAATATTGCAGTTTTTTGGCAGCAGCAGCAGCCGCTTCCTCCTCCGTTTACAATATAGGATAAGACTGATTAAAGAATGCTAATGTCACTCATTCTGTGTTTATTACGTCGTTATTATTGACTCGTTTGCTCCTCCTATTTAAATATGCTATCCTAGTGCTTGGCTTATCTTACCGGACTAACCCCTGTGAGTTTATAGCCCTCATTACGTGGTTTTGTCTGTCACTCTGGAGCCATCTGGCACCAAAACACCAGGGCGACTGGAGGTAAGAGTTCAGGCTGACCTCTGTGCCCCTAGTGCATCGTGGATGGAACTCTTTTATTGCGGCGCTCTTGAGTGGTTATCTCCTGAACCAGAACGCAGGCTAATTTGTTTCCTTCTTGTCTCCGCCTGTCCTCATCAGCTTGTCCTATGGGCCAGTTCAAGTGGGGCACAGAGGGCCAGTGCACCAATTGTCCGGGATTCAGCTACGCCACCACCAGGGGGGCCTCGGTGTGCGCGTGCCGTTCAGGATACCTGCGTGCAAAGTCTGATGCTCTCGACACCCCGTGCACCAGTAAGTGTGCGGGAAAATAATTACTGCGTCTGTACCTCCTTTTGTCCAGTTCAGGTCTTCACTTCATAGACACCGTCTCTGTTGTTGTTACCCTTAGGTGTCATTTAGCCAGCCACCCCCCACACACACCTTTGTGTCCATTGTCACACAGCATTCAGCATTCAGATGCATCTCTTTTGTGACAGGTTGTTGGGGGAGGGGAGGGCTGTTGGAGTAGCCATTGATGGCCCCAGCGACACCTCCAATGGCTTTTTTCCCCAGGAATTTAAATTCAGCTGCATGTTTGTTATGTGAATGCGAGGGACTTTTAATTAGGTGTGCCCTTTCGCAGTGGTCATAAACAGGAACAGCTTAAAACCGTCGACACTTCCTGTTCTCCGTAATACACTCGCCAGCAACACTGTACATCCAACAATTACCGATAAAGTTAATTACAAACGCTTTATCTTAATTATTAATCGCTTGTTTGGCTGTTTCTATTATATATTCATTTATTACACTGTACACACCACTAAATTTAATTTGTTTGGAAAATTGCAAACAAGTACTGCTATCTGTGATCGCGCAGAGTTTTTACCCGTTAAAAAAAAGCCTCGCCGCTGTGACAGCGCTGGGTAATAATGTGCTTTCTCAAAGTTAAAATGTGTCATCAGAAAAAAACACCCTCTTTCCTTACATTATATTCAGAAGTCATTCACATCCAGATTGCCTGCGATGTTGCCCCACTTGGGTTTCCAGCGAGAACATTATTAGCACTTAAGTTGCTGCAGGCTCAGCGGCAGAGCTCCGTCTCCTTGGCAGGAACAGAAACTCATTCACGGCGGCTGAGCGGCATTGCTGTTTAGTTATGCTTGGCTTGAGGCGCTCGCTATCCTCTTACAATTTTCAGAGGACGGTGATCATTATCGCCCAGTTTTAGACAAATGTAACCGCACCACTTAAATCCTGCAACACGTATGCTCTCGCGGCGCAGCAGAGCCACTGCGGGGTTATTGCTCCGCTCCACCACTGCATCTGCAGACTAAATAAAACCTTTAGGTAGCTTAGCAGCAACATACGTACGGCAGTTGGTAGGAAAGGGGAATCTATGGCTTGATTGCCTACATATCTGGTTGGGATGCAGACATCATGCCCTAATTCCACTTTTCTTTTGTACCGCTGTAGAACCTCCCTCAGCTCCACGCAGCATTGTCACGCAGATGAACGACAGCACGCTCAGCCTGGAGTGGAACGAGCCGCTGGAGAGCGGCGGCAGGACGGACCTGAGTTATTCTGTCAGGTGCACCGTGTGCAGGGCAGCCGGGACCCCGTGCCTGTCCTGCGGAGACAGCGTCAGCTACCGGCCGGCCCAGCACGGCCTGGTGGAGCGCAGGGTGGAGGTCTGGGGCCTCCTGCCCCAGGCCACCTACATTTTCACAATCCAGGCACTGAACGGGGTGTCTCAGCTCAGCGGCAAGGAAGCAGCCAGTAAAAGCGTCAACATCACCACCACACATGACGGTAAGAGGAGGAAAGGGGCTGTCCGTTTTTTCCGAGTGTCCTGCGGTACTGATGTTCTTTCTGCCGTCCGTCCAGTGCCGTCGCTGGTGTCTCTGATCCAGAGGATCGACTCAACAGAGAGCAGCCTGACCCTGCACTGGTCAGTCCCAGATCACCCACGCTACACCATCCTGCGCTACCAGATCCGCTACTGTGAGAAGGTCAGAACCCAGAGCACATCCCAGCGTTCAGCTGTCCAGCAGTAATGTCCACGTTTGTGGATTCCTCCTGGTTAGAACGCTCACAGGAGAAGAAATGTAAACACGGGAGCGGCTTCGCGGTTACTGTGGATTTACTCAGTCTGCAAACGTGTCCTTCAACTCAAGTCGAACCCAAACTGCCTGTTTTCTCTTTCTCTCTTCTTCTCCATCAAGGAAAACCTCTTTGGCATATTTTGTTACTAATATTACATATATTTCGCATTCCCAGGAAAAAGTCCTCGTGTCCGTGTTGCATGTGACAGATATTGAGATAACATGCAAACCCATTTCAGTTCCAATGTTTATTTAAAGCATTAGAAGTTAAAAACTGAAGCTGTCTTGATTAGAACTCCCCTGATCTGTTGCTGCAGCTGACTCTTGTGTTTGTGCGCAGCAGGAGCGCCGCAGTGAAGACCAGTGCCACCACACGGAGAGTAACAGGAACCAGGCGGTGCTGACGGACCTCCGCAGGGCCACGCCGTACGAGGTCCAGGTGCGGGTGCACACTGCAGCCGGCTATGGCAGCTTCAGCCCCGCCACTGTCTTCCACACACTCCCCGATGGTGAGAAGTACATGTGGGGTTGTGAAGGGCGCTTCACATTTTTCTATGTTCTGGTCGTTTATCTTCATTAGGATGGTTTTGGGATCAATTTCTGGCTGTATTTTTTAGAAATTCATCACTTAAACATCAGCAGGGCGGCTGGGAGCGTGGAGAGAAGATCTGCAGGAGGACATCTCAATAGAAAAGTCAAAATCTACTAACGCACGGCTGAAAATTTTACAATATAACTGGTTGATATACAGTATATTACATATATTACATACTGTATATTACATAACATATATTACTCCAGAAAGACTTCACAAATATAACAGTGCCAGTGTTAAATGTGGGAGGGAAAAGGGTACAATTTTCCACTGTATCTGGCAATGTATAAAAATACAAAAATTCTGGCAAGAAATAAAACATGTATTCAAAATATTTTACAAATTCGAATACCATTAGTTCCACATTTGTTTATATTAGGTCTATATCCAGATAATTTGAAGCTTAAACATCAACATATATTTATAGATTTAAGTGTATTAATGGCAAAGAGAGTAATAGCCCTTTCATGGAAAAACATCAGTAGCCCAGGTGTGAAGAGGTGGTGGTCTGAATTATCTTCAACTCTCCCTCTAGAGAAAATCACATATACAATAAAACACCAACAACATAACTTCCATCGGATCTGGGACCCCTTTATCAGCTATGTATCGAGCACTGACTTGTCTCATATGTTGGAAGCACCTGGGGACAGGTAAATAGTCGTGCTTTGCAGTATTTTGTATTTAAGATCACAGAAGTGTTTGCTTTACGATGACTTATTTTTTCCTGCATAACTATTCCCAACCAGGAAACTGAAAACCTGTAAAGGCCGGGGTGGGGCGTTGACATGTTTGTTCATACCATGTAATCGTATTTTTCTGGGTTTTTTTGTTTGTTTTGTCTTTTTTTTTTGTGCGTGTTGTTTTTTGTTTGTTTTTGTATTTTCTTGTTATAGGGTGAAAACAATAAAAAGAATGTTGGTTAAAAAAAAAAGAAAAAGAAATTCATCACTTGTGTTCTTGTAAGAAGTCGTTATATTTCCTGCAGATGATTTATTTTCTGATTTTCTCAGCCTTACTTGTCATTGCGTGAGTCTAACTCTCTCCCCTCCCCTGCCTCTTTTTATATTGTCTTTTGCCCAGGACAAGACTCCCAGTTTCTGCTCCCTGGCATCCTTATCGCTGCCGGAATCCTGCTTCTCGTCACATTCATCTTTGTGGCCGCCTACTGCATACGGTGAGAAGGGGTGCAGAGCGACAGACAGCTGATGACAGCTTTTGGAAGGCAAAGAGGCAGACAAAATAACAGGAAATGTAAAACAGGAAAATTGAGAAGCAGCGACAGTGACCCTAATTTTACAGTTTTGCACTTCTTTGTTCTTTTGTTTATACAAATCGTCTCTTATCAACGGTGGATTTACACACTGTTAAGCATCCCATTTTTGTTCTGCACCAGACACGAAGCCGAGCTCGTGATGTCTTTGCTTACGCGGCAAAAAGTTGTGCTGCTCATTAGGACATTTTCCTTAGGCTTCATTGTTTGAGTAAATACTGCTGGATGTCATCAGCGAGAGAAAGTAGAGGTGTGTGTGTGTGTGTGTTTGGGTAGGTGCGTGTGCTCTTGTACATGCTATGTAGGTAGTACCTAAATACAAGTTTTACCTGCAAAGTGAGGACATTTTGGTTGGTTTTCGGCACTGTTTGAGGGTTCGTACTTTTTAAGGTTAATGTTACAATTGAGTTTAAGTTGAGGTTAGAATTAGGTATTTAGTTTTCATAGTCCTCACAAAGATAGAAGCACAAATGTGTGTCTAAGAGAGAGAGCGCAAGAGGGAGATTGAGACAGATGACGATAGAGGTAGAGGGCAGGGAGAGACAGGATGCAGGCGTCCCAACCCTGTTTCCACAGGACAGAAGAACAATAGCTGTGACCTTGTGACACACACACTCACTCACAGACACACACACACACACACAAACCAACGGCTGAGGCCCAGATCTGCCACTAACCGAGGGTGGTGCATTATTGCTATTTTAGGCCTATGAAGTGGGAAAAGGGGGAGAAATTGTGGAAGGCAGGAATCCAGTAGCTACAGGGGTTGTGCCCGTGCTAGTGAGATGAGGTTGCACGACCAGAATTACAAACGAACCCCTCGTGTCAAAGAGCAAAACCAGAGAGACGGGCAGAGGTGGACATCTGTTACGCCTGGGAGATCACTGACGATGGCTAAGAACCAAAACAAACACAGTATCGGTCTCTGTGGACTCACTCTCGGTTTGTACCATCAGCTGACCTCTGACCTCTCCGCCCATGAGGTGGGTCAAAATGCCACAGCGCAGCTCACTCCCAGTCAGACGGGCATATCTGCTGCAATCGTCTTTGTTTTTGCACCTGAACAGTCACATTGTAAAACCATTTTAATTTGCATCACATTAGAAACGCTGGCTGAAAAATTCCCACTAAACAGCCGTTCTTTAGATAACTGCTCCGCCGTCCTAATCTCACATTATTCATCCCGCTCTCTCTTCTCCTGCCTGCAGGAAACACAGCCGAGCAAAAGATTCAGAACTCGGCGACAAAAACAACCAGTACCTCGTCGGCCAAGGTAACAAATCAAGGACACACACAGGCGCAGCGCTGAGCTCCAACTCATTTATATGTAGAGAACTATTTTTAATGCGCTTGGGCTCGTCGCTGCTCGTATTAATGCTCGTTCTTTTCCTTTCCCACAATTCTGTCCACTACCAGGGATCAAGGTGTATATCGACCCCTTCACCTACGAGGACCCTAATGAGGCGGTGCGAGAATTTGCCAAGGAAATTGATGTTTCTTTTGTCAAGATCGAGGAGGTTATCGGCGCTGGTGAGGCCCCGAGTTTCCCACCATTTACAAACACACTCTCACTGTTCGACGCCTCTCTATTTTTAGTGAAATACTTTTTCCAAAATGTTATTAAGCCAGAGTTGAATTAATTCGGTGACATTTAAAGTCTGTGTCTGCATTCTTCTTTATCAGACAAAATTCAGCGTGGCCACATAAATGTAGCAATTAATTGCACAATGAGTTGGACGTGTTTTTATTCCCTATTGAAAAGAAAGGGCACCACTAGCTGCGAGCAAGCTTTTATGTGAGATCTGTTCATTAAATGTATGTTTGTGTACTGTGCTGCAGGAGAGTTTGGGGAGGTGTGTCGAGGACGCCTGAAAATCCCGGGGAAAAAAGAAAATTACGTGGCCATTAAAACTCTGAAGGGGGGCTACACTGACAAGCAGAGGCGGGACTTCCTGTCTGAGGCGTCCATCATGGGCCAGTTCCAGCACCCCAACATCATCCACCTGGAGGGGGTCATCACGGCCAGTTGCCCTGTGATGATCCTGACGGAGTTCATGGAGAACGGTGCTCTCGACTCCTTCCTGCGGGTGAGGATGATACAGAAAAGACCCCCCCGAAACACGCCGCTGCCCCGTCCGCTCATTAATGGAGTCTTTTCTCCCCCGTAGCTGAACGACAGCCAGTTCACACCCATCCAGCTCGTGGGCATGCTGCGCGGGATCGCCTCTGGCATGAAGTACCTCTCAGAAATGAGCTACGTTCACCGAGACTTGGCTGCCCGCAATATTCTGATCAACAGCAACCTGGTGTGCAAGGTGTCCGACTTTGGTTTGTCACGCTTCCTCCAAGAGAACTCCTCCGACCCGACCTACACCAGCTCTCTGGTGAGTTGGCGCTCCTGTTAGCATCCGTCTGCTCGTTAGCCACCGTGCATTTCCCTTTTTTGATATTAAGAATTCACAAAAGCAAAACTCGTCCCTGTTCGAGCCGGGAATGACCTCAGTTTTCGCCTGTTGTCAGGGGGGCAAGATCCCGATCCGCTGGACAGCGCCAGAGGCCATAGCCTTCCGGAAGTTCACGTCGGCGTCAGACGTGTGGAGCTACGGCATCGTCATGTGGGAGGTCATGTCCTTTGGCGAGAGGCCGTACTGGGATATGAGCAACCAGGATGTAAGTTTAAGCCACGTCCATTAAAGATGCAGCTCTCTACAGTTGTTTTATTGATTAATTGGTTAATTCTGGTCAATTGAAACCAATTTAAAACCCTTTTCCAATTTGTTTTATTATTCATTAATCCTCTAATCATTACAATGAATTATTTATTCTTTAATTAGTCTGTTTGATGTTATAAAATGTTGATCTTTTAATGTAAAGAGAGGGAACAAAAACAAAGGAAATGTGTGTTTATATCAGCAAAACGAGACCTAAACTGACCTCATCTGATCTCTTCCTCAGGTGATCAATGCTATCGAGCAGGACTACCGGCTGCCCCCGCCCCCAGACTGCCCCACCCACTTGCACCAGCTCATGCTGGACTGCTGGCAGAAGGACCGCTCGGCACGGCCTCGCTTCGCCGACCTCGTCAGCGCCCTCGACAAGCTGATCCGAAACCCGCCGTCGCTCAAAATAGTGGCTCAGGACGGAGTCGGGTGAGTGGAGTCTGCGTGATTGACGGGAAGCCTCGGATGAGGTCACGGAATTTGCAGAAAGAGGAGAAGGGAGCGCGTCTTCAGCTCGTCTCAAGATAGACATTAGCCTCCCACCGCCCATTTTATGTACCAACTTAACGTCCTGCTGTGACCTGTCAGCCTCTTGCTGTTCACACTTCCATTCCCCACATTCTGGCTGTCAGCTGATCCTTCAGGGGGGGGTGGGCTCCACCCCTGACAAATCCCATTGTCTGTCCCTGTCAGTCACTCAGCGTCAGATTATACCTCAGCTTGTGGACCGGAATGTTGCTGCAGGATATATTTAAGCGCTTCGCCATTAATTGGATGACAGTGCGTTTAAGTTGCTCCTTTGTCCCCCCCCCCCACTGTCCCCCAGGCCGTCCTACCCCCTGCTGGACCAGCGTGCACCTTTGGCTCTGTCAGGCTGTGCGTCAGTGGGTGAGTGGCTGAGGGCCATCAAGATGGAGCGCTACGAAGACAGTTTCCTGCAGGCCGGCCTCAGCACGGTGGACCAGCTGGCCCAGATCAGCACACAGTAAGTTCCGGCCTCGCTCCCCTTTTCTCCGTGTGAGCGCGTTATTATTTACACGTCTTCCTTTTCTGTTTGTTCCAGGGATCTTCTGCACATGGGAGTGACCCTGGCAGGACACCAGCGGAAAATCCTTTCCAGCATCCAGACCATGACCTTTCGGAACAAGAGCACCACCACTGTGACCTTCTGACTCGCCTGTCTCCCCGTCTGGACGTGATCACCAGCACACACACGCGCGAGCACGCTCGACCAAACACGGACTCCACGAGAGGACGTCTGCATGACCGGAAGAAATTGTAAAAAAAACAAAACAAATAGAAAAAGAAAATGAAAAGAGACCTGCGAGGACAAACGAGTCCCTGCGAGCAGCAGGAGACGGATATTTTTTACAGTCTGTGATCAGTCGTTTGAGGTCCGGACCCGATAAATGTGTAGAATCATGAGAGGAGACGTCGGCGTTGACAAACCGTCTCGGCGTCGTCGTGTCATTTTTGAAGACTGACAGTTTTATCATGATGAGAAAAAGTCACCTCGCCATTTGAGGGATCTCATCGTCTCCGTTGTTGTGTAATTAGGACTGAACGGCCTTCGTCCGCTGGGTCCTGCATCGAATCCGTCTGGATCCGCACAGACGCATCTCACCCAGGCTGATTCCAGCTCTTGGCTGGTTTTTTTTTTCCTTCCATCTGATTGCGTTACCTCCTCTTTACTCAGGTGTGATGTGTAATGCAGACTGGAGCGCGACGTGCTGGACCTGCTAATAAAGTCTCCATCTTCCCCAGTCTGCCTCCGTCTTCAACACCTCCACGTGTGAGGAGACGCGGACGCATCAGCACTTTTGTCGTCTCAGAGTGAATTCTGTGTGCAGCAAGTCATTGTGGGTATTTGTGAACTGGGCTCGCCCGCTTTTACTGTTTCCAGACTGAACAAGGACCAAGAGAAGACTGTAGAATTGATTTTCTTTGTAGAACTTCAGGACAGGAAACTACCTGATTGTAAATGTGTTTTTTCATGGTATAGTCAAGGAAATCTATTAGTCAGTATTTTCCATCTTCCAGTGCCATTCAAATGTCTCTGTGGACTTAAATGCCAATTTTATAAATAAGAAATCTCTGAGTGTTTTTGTCGTCTTTAAATTTACCGGTTTGAGCTCCTTTTCTTCTCTGCCTTCATCCTGCGCCGGGTGTTCGGTCATTTCTGCGTCCCCTCAGAGCTGCACAGCCGCCCCAGCCGTGTCCGTTGGTTTCAGGGTGGGATGCTAACAACGTGGTGCAGCTGCTGTTTGATTAGCCCACATCTTGGGTCATCTTGAAGGCTGCGCAGGGTGTTTACCTTCGTGTAGCCATCACATGTCCATCACAGTCTGGTTGTTTACACCCCACCCCCTGAAACTGCACAATAATATAACCATCTTTAACAAATAAAGCAAGACCAGCACACGGCTAACAAACTAGCTTGTGTGCTGGATGACGACTTTGTTTTAAGAATGACTGGCAGAAATGTTCTACTCTGTTATATTCTGGTTCCTCTAACTGGCTGGTGTGGAGCACATGTCCGTGGTGTCCCTCTCAGGAGCAGTGCTTTATATTGGATAGCATCAAGTGTTTACTTTGACCCAGAGCTACTCAGAACTGTGTGTTTACTGGTATTTATACACAGTCGCAGAGCAGCCAACGCTCCCAACCGTCATTTCCTTAGCAGTCTAATTACATTTGAAGTTCAGTATCTTGTACTGTCCAGTATTCTTGAGGGTTTGTGCCTTTTTCTGGTTCTGTTCAAAAGAAGTTAACAAGCTGTTCTGCAGTCTGATTAAAGAACTTCCTGATATTGCTGCAGAAAATAACAGACTTTAGCTGAAAATGTCAAAGGATGAGACGACTTTTTGACAGATTCTAATCAGTCTTTTTGACATTTGGGGTTTATATCATCTTTCCCTAACACCAGTCACAGTTCGGCACCGGATCAGGTGACACCAAACATTGGTAACTAATGATAATGGCTTTTAAATATGGACTATTGGCAGACAGGGCTGCATTAATGAGCTCATTGTCTTAGTTATGTCATTTTTTAATAACTTTAGCAATTTAACGTCACATGAGTTAATTAAACTTTAAAAGCCGAAATGATGGAAACACAATTATCCCAATGGTTGTTGGGAAGGGCGCACCTGGATGGTGGAAACGGTAGCAACGCCCTAACAACCAGGAAGGTGACGGATGGACTCAGGGATGCGGGTCTCTACATTGAAGAATTCGGCAAAATAAACTTGGAAATGATGAAGAGATAAGGATGATTTAATTAGTGCAGCGTTGAGGCTAATCTGTATTCCGGGCTC